>NC_087277.1:29119642-29423571 GCF_015220805.1 Pogoniulus pusillus
CTCAGAAGTCAGAAAGGAAACCTTTTAGCTGCCTTTTCCTCATTCCAGATCCCACCTTAATCCCTCCAAAGTTGTGTGTGGACAAAACCAAGCCCCAGAGCTTCTGAAGAAGGCAGGTTCATCATTGTGTGTGTGGTTGGCATCCTCTAAAGCTGCTTTGAGACATAAAATTGATTAGAGACACTGAGCAAAATGTTCCTCCCTAACAACTGCTCTTCCACAGAGGAGGCTTCCTTTGAAGTACCCAGCACGGATAGATGATCCCATTTCATATCAAGATGAGATCTTCTCTTCCACCTCTGCTCAGAAATCAGAAAGGAAACCTTTTAGCTGCCTTTTCCTCATTCCAAATCCCACCTTAATCCTTCCAAAGTTGTGTGTGGACAAAACCAAGCCCCAGAGCTTTTGAAGAAGGCAGGTTCATCATTGTGTGTGTGGTTGGCATCCTCTAAAGTTGCTTTGAGACATAAAATTGAGCTGAGACGCTGAGCAAAATGTTCCTCCCTAACAACTGCTCTTCCACAGAGGAGGCTTCCTTTGAAGTACCCAGCACGGATAGATGATCCCATTTAACGACAGCTCTTTAAATGACAGCCTGCTTAATTCTGTGGGAATCCTTCTCATCTGGTTCATATTCCTCCTCCA
The DNA here is from genome assembly GCF_015220805.1 of Pogoniulus pusillus. Taxonomy (NCBI): domain Eukaryota; kingdom Metazoa; phylum Chordata; class Aves; order Piciformes; family Lybiidae; genus Pogoniulus; species Pogoniulus pusillus. Next base: position 29,120,288 of record NC_087277.1, read on the forward strand.
CACTGCTGTAGAACAAGCTGCTCCCATCTCTGGCAGCAAAACCGCTCTCCTCATCTCCCAGATAGTGCTGAACTTAGAGTCTGATGATAATGGTTAACTTCACCTCAGGAGGAAAGCCTGCAGGCAAACATGTCACACATAGCCTGCTTTGACTAAGAACAGATCCATGCCACTGGCCATAAAGGGTAAACACTTAAGACATTGAAGCCAGCTGAGCAGCACTAAATGGAAGGCAGTGGTCATCTGGCTTTTGGATCACCTAATTGAGGTGTCAGAAAATGAGCACTTTATTGACAGAAGGTGATTGCAGGGAGAAGTCGTTTTTCATTTAAAGAGCCAGATACTTCCCTTCCTCCTCCTCTCCTCCTCCTCCTCCTCCTCCTCCTCCTCCTCCTCCTCCTCCTCCTCCTCCTCCTCCTCCTCCTCCTCCTCCTCCTCCTCCTCCTCCTCCTCCTCCTCCTCCTCCTCCTCTTTGTGCAGCAGAACAGTTTAAGACAGGGAAAAAAAAAACCACATAGTTTGTTGCATTGTTTTTATGCCTCCACAGCTACCTTCTGAGAGAGACCTGACTGCGCTCATCTGCAGAGGATTCCAGCACAGGATCATAGAATCATAGAATCAACCAGGTTGGAAGAGAGCTCCAAGCTCAGCCAGCCCAACCTAGCACCCAGCCCTATCCAGTCAACCAGACCATGGCACTAAGTGCCTCATCCAGTCTTCTCTTCAACACCTCCAGGGACGGTGCCTCCACCACCTCCCTGGGCAGCCCATTCCAATGCCAATCACTCTCTCTGCCAGCAACTTCCTCCTAACATCCAGCCTAGACCTGCCCTGGCACAACTTGAGGCTATGTCCTCTTGTTCTGTTGCTGGTTGCTTGGGAGAAGAGGCCACCCCCCACCTGGCTACAGCCTCCCTTCAGCTAGTTGTAGACAGTAATAAGGTCACCCCTGAGCCTCCTCTGCTGCAGGCTGCACACCCCCAGCTCCCTCAGCCTCTCTTCACAGCGTTTGTGCTCCAGGCCCCTCACCAGCTTTGTTGCCCTTCTCTGGACACCATCCAGCACCTCAACATCTCTCTTGAATTGAGGGGCCCAGAACTGGACACAGCACTCAAGGTGTGGCCTGAGCAGTGCTGAGTACAGGGGCAGAATAACCTCCAACTTCTCTTTGCTCCAGCATTTCCAACTTTGGGCACCTTTTGAGCTGTGCTACAATCCAGTGGTCACTGCAGAGGTCACTCAGCTCTCCTGCAATGCAGTGGTAACCCTTGTGCAGAGAAATCACTGCTTCACCCCGGTGGAAAGCAGGAGTAGTTCCGCTGGAGCTGCCCTTCCATGCTCTCTCTGGTGCCAGTTGTCACCGACTGATAGTAAGAGGAAGGGTTCTAGGTAGTAACTGTGGTTCTTACTGAAAGCCCAGTCCCAGAACAGGTTCAGGGATATTCCAGTCTGCCACTGTGAGTTTTGGGTTGGGCTGTGTGCACCACGGTTTTCTTTCCCAGCCCTTCTCAGCCACAGAGTCACAGAATGGCAGGGGCTGGAAGGGACCTCCAAAGCTCAGCCAGTCCAACCCCCTGCCAGAGCAGCATCACCTAGACCAGATCACACAGGACACACCCAGGCAGGTCTTGAATATCTGCAGAGAGGGAGACTCCACAACCCCCCTGAGCAGCCTGTTCTGTAGCAGTGGCCTCTTAGTGGGATAGGAGGCAGAGCACAAAGACACCCAAAAGCTTCTCTCAGCCCTGCCAGGGTCTTCTGCAAGGACCAGCTGCCAGTGCTGCTGCCATATGACAACACTGTGGCATCACAGACACTCTCCATGCCAAAATGCCTTTTGATCTTAACCAGATTACTCTGAGGACAGGCAAGAATGTGCCCATAGTGGGAAAAGCCATCAGCATGGGTTGAACCACATCATCCTGGGCACTTGGCTGCATATCAGTGGTGAGACACTGGCACAGGTTGCCCAGGGAGGTTGTGGCTGCTCACTCCCTGGAGGTGTTCAAGGCCAGGTTGGATGAGACCTTGAGCTACCTGTGCCTATGGCAGGAGGCTGGCACTGGCTGAGCTTTGAGGTCCCTTCCAACCCAAGCCATTCTGTGACTCCACGATCAGCCAGTCCAACCTTTCAGGATGAGAATATCATTTAAATGAGCTGGCTCAGCACCCTGGCAAGCTGTGCTTTGGAATTCTAATGCAGGGGAATCCACTACCTTCCTTGGCAGTTTATTCCAGTGCTCAATAATTTCAATGGTGGTTTCTTTTCCTGGCATCCAGTCCCTATCTCCCTAGCAGCAACTCATTTTATTTTTACACAGAAGGAAAAGAAAAGAACTGAATTCTGCCCACGTTGATAAAGCCCTAACTCATCCTTTGACTCTGCAGGAAAATAGCCCCACAGCTGAAATGTGAGATTTTGCAGGTCTGGAGTTGCAGCATGTGCTTTGTTTAAGAGATGAAGAGGAGTTGGTGGAGCTGTCACCATCCTTCCCACTTCTTCACAGGTAATTGAAGACAGAGCGAGGGGGAATGGCCTCAAGCTGTCACTGGGGAGGTTTAGACTGGATATTATATGTATTTCACTGTGATAGGAGTCAAGAACTGGCTCGAGGGCCAGGCACAGAGAGTGGTGGTGAATGATGCCTCATCCAGTTGGCAGCTCTCACCGGTGCTGTGCCCCAGGGATCAGTGCTGGGTCCTGTTCAATATCTTTATTGATAATCTGGAGCAGGGGATTGAGTCCAGCATCAGTAAGTTTGCAGATGGCAACAAGCTAGGAGCAGCTGTGGAGCTGCTGGAAGGTAGCAGAGCCCTGCAGAGGGACCTGGCCAGGCTGCATGGGTGGGCAGAGGCCAAGGGGATGAGATTGAACAAGGCCAAGTGCAGGGTTCTGCACTTTGGCCACAACAACCCCAAGCAGCACTGCAGGCTGGGGCCAGAGTGGCTGAGAGCAGGCAGGCAGAGAGGGAGCTGGGGGTGCTGGGAGAGAGGACCTGAAGAGGAGGCAGCAGTGCCCAGGTGGGCAGCAGAGCCAATGGCATCCTGGGCTGGCTCAGCAGCAGTGTGGGCAGCAGGACAAGGGAGGTTCTTGTGCCCCTGTGCTCAGCACTGCTCAGGCCACCCCTGGAGTGCTGTGTCCAGCTCTGGGCTCCTCCATAGCAGAGAGCTGCTGAGGTGCTGGAAGGTGCCCAGAGAAGGGCAGCAAGGCTGGGGAGGGGCCTGGAGCACAGCCCTGTGAGGAGAGGCTGAGGGAGCTGGGGGGGGTGCAGCCTGCAGCAGAGGAGGCTCAGGGCAGAGCTCATTGCTGTCTAGAACTCCCTGCAGGGAGGCTGTAGCCAGGTGGGGTTAGGTTCTGCTGCCAGGCAAACAGCAACAGAAGAAGGGGACACAGTCTCAAGCTGTGCCAGGGCAGGTCTAGGCTGGATGTGAGGAGGAAGTTGCTGGCAGAGAGAGTGACTGGCACTGGAATGGGCTGCCCAGGGAGGTGGTGGAGTCGCCGTGCCTGGAGGTGTTGCAGCCAAGCCTGGCTGGGGCACTTAGTGCCATGGTCTGGTTGGTTGGTCAGGGCTGGGTGCTAGGTTGGGCTGGCTGAGCTTGGAGCTCTCTTCCACCCTGGCTGATTCTATGAATTAGGAAAAGATTTTCCCATCAAGAATGGTCAGGCACTGGAATGAGCTGCCCAGGGAGGTGGTGGAGTCACCCATCCTGGATGTGTTTCAGGATCATTTGGATGTGGTGCTCGGAGATAGAGTTTAAGGTGAATCTTTTAGAGTAGGGTTAGAGATTGGACTTGGTGACCCTGAGAGGCTTTCCAATCTGGATGTTTCTGTGGCCCTGTGATTCTTGCAAGGCTGCTTTTACAATGTGCTGACTCAGAGAGGCACTTTGCTATCTGCTCAGTGGGAATCAAGCAAGACAGTAGCCACGCTGGCTTCAGCACAGCAACTTGTTTTATAGGTGTAGGGGACTGAGCAAGAGTATTATTTTCAGAAGAAACATCCAATAATAGAAATGGCTCTCATTTTTCTCTTCCCTTCCAATTCATCTAGCAAAAGCAGAAATGTGATGAGTATCTGAGCCAATTTTTATTTTAAGAAGCACTTCAGGGGGTTTTTCACTTCATAGATTCATAGAATGGTTTGAGTTGGAAGGGAAGTTAGAGATTCATCCAGTTCCAAGCACCCTGCCATGGGCAGGAGCAGCTCCCACCAGACAGATTGGAATGGTGTGGTCAGCAGGAGCAGGGAGGTCATTCTGCCCCTGTACTCTGCACTGGTTAGACCACACCTTGAGTGCTGTGTTCAGTTCTGGGGCCCCCAGTTTAGGAGGGACATTGAGATGCTTGAGCGTGTCCAGAGAAGGGCAACGAGGCTGGGGAGAGGCCTTGAGCACAGCCCTACGAGGAGAGGCTGAGGGAGCTGGGATTGGTTAGCCTGGAGAAGAGGAGGCTCAGGGGAGATCTTATTGCTGTCTACAGCTACCTGAGGGGTGGTTGTGGCCAGGGGGAGGTTGCTCTCTTCTCTCAGGTGGCCAGCACCAGAACGAGAGGACACAGCCTCAGGCTGTGCCAGGGGAGATTTAGGCTGGAGGTGAGGAGAAAGTTCTTCCCTGAGAGAGTCATTGGACACTGGAATGGGCTGCCCGGGGAGGTGGTGGAGTCGCCGTCCCTGGAGCTGTTCAAGGCAGGACTGGACGTGGCACTTGGTGCCATGGTCTGGCCTTGAGCTCTGTGGTGAAGGGTTGGACTTGATGATCTGTGAGGTCTCTTCCAACCTTGGTGATACTGTGGTACTGTGAAACTATGAGAGTGATTGACATTGGAATGGGCTGCCCAGGGAGGTGGTGGAGTTGCCATCCCTGAAGGTGCTGAAGCCAAGCCTGGCTGGGGCACTTAGTGCCATGGTCTGGTTGCTTGGCCAGGGCTGGGTGCTAGGTTGGACTGTCTGAGCTTAGAGGTCTCTTCCAACCTGCTTGATTCTGTGGTTCTGTGACTCTATGCTTCTCTGGCTCTATGGTTCAAGTCATCAGCAAAGGGACCTAGACAGAACAAAGAAGCAATCATTGCCAAGGTAGAATTAGTTAGAGGAAGATCCCTCTAAAGCATCATCTTACTACTCATTGTTAATGTCCACTGTCAGGAATACAACACAGCTCTACTAGGTGATTTACTCAGCAAATATCTAGATAATCACCCTGCCTTGGAGAGCTCTGACTCTGGAGGCTTCCTCTGGAAACAATCCCTTTTCTGAGCTGGGCAGGGAGTTAGACCATTCTACCTCTTTCCACTCGACCCTAATTCTTCTCCCAGCTCTGTTACAGCCACTTGTGAGGGGAAGCTCAAGCAGGTATGCTGGGCTGTCACCACAGCTATCTGTGTCCTGGGACAGGATCTCTCCTCAGGGCACTTCCAATGCAAACAGACATCTGACCGAGCCCGGAGGGGGTTTTAATGAGAGCTCTCAGAACAAAGATAAGTCGATTATGTGTTCCAGATTTGAAACCCCCCAATGACATCACGCCCCCACTTCCCAAGACCATTTGGTGTAACATCTGTGTGTAATGCTAGTGCGGTCTTGATAGTCACTGGAGCAACATCTCCGCTAACATCTGCAGCCTCGTTAAGCACCAGGCCTGTTTGCCTCCCTTTAAAGCCTCCTTTTGGCTTGTGTCACCCACTGATTTGGGACTTGTGTCTGTACTTGCTCCCTTCCAAGTTGAGAAGTGTCCCCCAGCCCTCAGCCTGGCAGACTCCTGCCCTCCCTGATCTCTTCGGAGCGGAGCGGAGCAGAGCTGGAGATGCTTCCTGACCACAACCCAAGAGTGCAGCGTTTCCATGGGCGTTCCAGGAGGTCCCTGCTTGCACTTCAGTCCCCTGTGGAGCAGGGAAAAACAAGCATGGGCAGCATATTTCCTGCAGCTGATTATGCCAAATTCTCCAGAGGCATCTGGGGATTTAATGCCTGTTGGTTCCCTGGGATGTCTAAAGCTTTGCGTGAGCTCCGCGTGAGGGGCTCAATCTAAAGATGAACATCGATTCCCACACTCCTGCTCCTGGGAGAGATGTCCAACAGGAACCACAGCTTTTACTCTCTTATGAACTGGCAAGGGGCAAGGCATCTTGTGCTGCTTCACTCATTGCTTCCCAGTCAATCACATTTTTTTCTCTAAGAGCCAGCTTCATTCAAAGACCTCTTCTGTCCAAGCACCCAAACAACTCATCCTTACCTTGCCTCCTGGTGAACATTTCCACTGCATTTTCAGGAGGCAGAGCCAGGTGATTATGAGTCCATATCATAGAATCATAGAATCAACCAGGTTGGAAGAGAATTCCAAGATCATCCAGTCCTGGACAGACTGAGAGCTGGGCACAGAGGAACCAAATGAGGTTCAACAGGACAAGTGCAGAGTTCTGCACCTGGGGAGTAATAAACTGCACCAGTACAGGCTGGGAGGTGACTGCTGGAGAGCAGCCCTGTGGAGAGGGACCTGGGAGTGCTGGGGGAGAACATCCAGGGAACAGCAATGTGCCCTTGTGGCCAAGAAGGCCAATGGGATCCTGGGGTGCACTAAAATGAGTGTGTCCAGCAGATCAAGGGAGGTTCTCCTCCCCCTTTACTCTACCCTGCTGAGACCTCATCTTGAATACTGCCTTCAGTTTTGGGCTCCCCAGTTGAAGAGGGACAGGGATCTGCTGGAGAGGGTCCAGAGGAGGGCTATGAGGATGAGGGGACTGAAACACTGCCTAATGAGGAGAGGCTGAGGGACCTGGGGATGTTTAGTCTGGAGAAGAGAAGACTGAGAGGGGATTTAATCAATGTCTATTAATCTCTGAGGGCTGGGGGTCAGGAGGGGGGGACAGGCTCTGCTCACTGCTCCCTGGGATAGGACAAGCAGCAATGGATGGAAGCTGCAGCACAGGAGGCTTCAGCTCAACACAAGGGGGAACTTCTTGACTGGAAGGGTCCCAGAGCCCTGGCACAGGCTGCCCAGAGAGGCTGTAGAGTCTCCTTCTCTGGAGCCTCTCAAGGCCTGTCTGGATGTGTTCCTGTGTGCCCCGAGCTAGACTGTGTTGTCCTGCTCTGGCAGGGAGGTTGGACTCAACCATCTCCTTAGGTCCCTTCCAACCCCTGTGAGCTTGTGAGCTTGTGAACCTAGCACTCAGCCCTGCCCAACCAACCAGACCATGGCACTCAGTGCCCCAGCCAGGCTTGGCTGCAACACCTCCAGCCACGGCCACTCCACCACCTCCCTGGGCAGCCCATTCCAGTGCCAATCACTCTCTCTGCCAACAACTTCCTCCTCACATCCAGCCTAGACCTGCCCTGGCACAGCTCCAGGCTGTGTCCCCTTCTTCTGTTGCTGCTTGCCTGGCAGCAGAGCCCAACTCCACCTGGCTCCAGCCTCCCTGCAGGCAGCTGCAGGCAGCAATGAGGTCTGCCCTGAGCCTCCTCTGCTGCAGGCTGCACACCCCCAGCTCCCTCAGCCTCTCCTCAAAGGGCTGTGCTCCAGGCCCCTCCCCAGCCTTGCTGCCCTTCTCTGGGCACCTTCCAGCACCTCAGCATCTCTCTGCAATGGAGGAGCCCAGAACTGGACACAGCACTCAAGGGGTGGCCTGATTGTCCCCTCTTTCAACCTTTGCCTTGCCCAACACAGACAACAGACATCTCCAGCTCTTTCCCTGCTGTTAATTCCCACACATCAGCCAAACACACACTGTGAACATGTAAGCTTGGTATTAATTTTACATTATCTTCCCTCTCTTTCCCTGATCCATCTGAGTACTGTTGGAGCTCCTAGCATGGCTTCTTGATTGGGAGCCTGAGATATAAACCAGTGCTGACTGAGTACTTCCAAAGTGCTTAGTACCAGGCTCTGGGGTCTCACCAAAATAAAAACAACAAGGGGGGGGAATGCAACCCTAAAGAAGGGAGATTTAGGCTGAATATTAGGAGGAACTTGATGCATTTGGGTGTAACCTGCCCTAGGTGATCCTGCCTTGGCAAAGGGATTGCATTAGATGATCTTTCAAGGTCTCTTCCAACCTGCAGTGTTCTGTGATTCTGTGAAGTTCTTTGCAGTGAGGGTGGTGAGACACTGGCACAGATTGCCCAAGGAGGTTGTGGATATCCTCTCTAGGGAATTGTTCAGGGCTGGGTTGGATGAGGCCTTGAACAACCTGCTCTAGTGGAAAGTGTCTGTGCCCATGGCAAGGGGGAGTGGAACTAGATGATCTTGAAGGTCCCTTCCAGATATAGGCTGGATGTGAGGAGGAAGTTCATCACAGAGAGTGATTGGCATTGGAATGGGCTGCCCAGGGAGGTGATGGAGTTGCCATGCCTGGAGGTGTTCAAGAAAAGCCTGGATGAGGCACTTAGTGCCATGGTCTGGTTGACTGGATAGGACTGGGTGCTAGGTTGGACTGGATGAGCTTGGAGGTCTCTTCCAACCTGATTGATTCTATGATTCCATGATTCTGTGGTCCTTACTTTGCCTCTTGTGCTGACTTTGGGCCTCTGGTATTCTAGCAGCCCCGAGGAGATGTCAATGGGAAGGAGTCATTTATTCAGGTGATGACAACCCTGAAGGGCATCCCCAAGGTCTTCAGCAGAGAGCTTGGTTCAGGCATTCAGCTGGAGCAGTGTGCTGCAGTGATGTACACAGAAATCAGCACACAGGATCCTGGTGAAAGGCCTGGAACACAAACCCTATGAGGAGAGGCTGAGGGAGATGAGGTTATTTAGCCTAGAGAAGAGGAGGCTCAGGGGTGGCCTCATTGCTGTCTACAACTACATGAAGGGAGGTTGTTGCCAGGTGGGGTTGGCCTCTTCTCCCAGGCAACCAGCAACAGAAGAAGGGGACACAGCCTGGAGCTGTGGCAGGGCAGGTCTAGGCTGGATGTGAGGAGGAAGTTGCTGGCAGAGAGAGTGATTGGCATTGGAATGGGCTGCCCAGGGAGGTGGTGGAGTGGCCGTGGCTGGAGGTGTTGAAGCCAAGGCTGGCTGGGGCACTGAGTGCCATGGTCTGGTTGGCTGGGCAGGGCTGGGTGCTAGGTTGGGCTGGCTGAGCTTGGAGCTCTCTCCCAACCTGCTTGATTCTATGACTATGATTCTATGATTTACTGCAGCCAAATGACATCTGCCCGCAGGGGCCACAGGCTAATAGCAGTGATGGGGCTGGCTGCCATCTCACACAGTAAAAGAGAGGATCAAGTGAAGAGAAGCCATCACCTTCCTCGGTATGAGAAGCAAACTCAGCCTCCAGCAGCAGCAGGGTGAGAGGGGGACAATGGGGGAGCCAGCAGCGACCAGTCGTGGTGGAGGTGTCACCTTGGCGGAGAGCCCAGCCTGCAGTGTGCAGTGGCAGAGGGCAAGGAGGGCTGGGTTAGAAACAGCAGCTGAAAACGGCAGGGCTTAGCTATGCTCTCTGCAGAGAGGAGGAAGAAGATGGCTGTGGTTGCAATTTGATGGTGTCCTGACAGCCTGCTGCTGTTTCAAAGAGCACAGAGTGTGCTCCACCAAGCAGGAGCCACCGAGCACCTGCTTGCCCTGCACCCTGCACTGGGAGGCTGACATAAACAGGCAGGTGAAGGAACTGAGATGATGAAAGACAATAGACCATTACCAGGGACTTAATGGTGGTGTAAGGGAGATAAACGTCTCTGAAGTGGCACCCTTGAGACATATGACCTTTGGGCTGACCTTTCCTTTCAGCTTATGGCATGCAGATTGTTTTGTAGTGGCCACTGGAAGCAAAGCAAGCATTGCAGTCCCTCTGCTAGCAAAGCACTTGGACATCACAGCCTCAAGGTCGAGTGCTCTGGTTCAGCATCTTTGTGGGTGCCATGGACAGAGGCAGTGAGTGCAGCCACAGCAAGTTTGCTGCCCACACCAAGCTGTGTGCTGCAGCAGCCAGGCTGGAGGGCAGGGATCCATCCAGAGGGACCTGGACAGGCTGCAGAGGTGGGCACAAGGCAACCTCAGGAGGTTCAACAAGACCAAGTGCAAGGTCCTGCAGCTGGGTGGGGGCAATGCCAAGCACAAATGCAGGATGGGCAGTGAGTGGCTGGAGAGCAGCCCTGAGGAGAGGGACCTGGGGGTGCTGCTGGAGGAGAAGCTCAACAGGAGCCAGCAGTGTGCACTTGCAGCCCAGAGAGCAAGCAGAGCCTGGGCTGCAGCAGCAGCAGTGTGGCCAGCAGGGCCAGGGAGGGGATTCTGCCCCTCTGCTCTGCTCTGCTCTGCTGAGACCCCACCTGGAGTCCTGCATCCAGCTCTGGAGCCCCCATTCCAAGAGGGCTGTGGAGATGCTGGAGAGTGTCCAGAGCAGGGCCAGGAGGATGCTGAGAGGCTGCAGCAGCTCTGCTGTGAGCACAGACTGAAAGAGTTGGGGCTGTGCAGGCTGCAGCAGAGGAGGCTCCCAGGGGACCTTCTTGTGGCCTTCAGGCATCTGAAGTGGGCTACAAAAAAGCTGGGGAGGGACTTTTGAGGCTGTGAGGGAGTGTCAGGAGTGGGGGGAATGGAGCAAAGGTGGAGGTGGGGAGAGTGAGGCTGGAGGTGAGGAGGAAGTTGTTGAGCAGGAGAGTGGTGAGAGGCTGGACTGGGTTGCCCAGGGGGGTGGTTGAGGCCCCATGGCTGGAGGTGTTTGAGGCCAGGCTGGCTGAGGCTGTGTGCAGCCTGCTCTAGGGTAGGGTGTCCCTGGGCATGGCAGGGGGTTGGAACTGGCTGCTCCATGTGCTCCCTTCCAACCCTGACTGATTCTGTGATTCCATTCTATGACAGGTCGTGGATGTTAAGGTTGGAGGTAATATTGGCTGTGGATAATAAAGAAGTTTAACAAGGTAAGAAACAAGTTCCTTATTTACACATGAATCCTATTCACAAAATCCAATCCAGTGAAGCCCAAATCATCCCTGCATGGAGCAAAGGCTTTCTCTCTGAGAATCACACCATGGCTTAGGTTGCAAGGGACCTGTAGGCAACTGGTAGCAGCCTCAAGATAGAGTGCTCTGGTGCTCAGGGGTGACTTCAATCCCTCTGATCTTAGTTGGAAAGATCACACAGCCAAGCACAAACTGTCTAAAAGGTTCCTGCAGTGCACTGAGGACAATTTTCTCCTGCAAGCAGTTAAAGAAGCAGCAATGAGAAGGGTGATGTTCGACCTCGTATCAACAAGCAATGAAGGACCAGTCGTAGATGTTCAGGTTGGAGGTAGTCTTGGCTGCAGTGGGCACAACATGATAGAGTTTAGTATCAACAGCCAAAAAGAAAAAAGCAGGATGAGAAGTAAAATTTCTACCCTGGACTTTCAAAACTCTGCTTAAAAATATCCAGTGGGCTACAGCTCTCGAAGGAAGGGGGTGGGGGGCAAAGGAGCTGGTTCATATTCACACACTACTTCCCCCAGGCTCAAGAAAAATGTATTCCCTTGGTAAAAAAAAACCCAAACAAGTAAGGGAGGCAGAAGGCATGCATGGACCTCTTGGAAAAAACTCAACAAGAAAAAGGAGGTTTGCAATATGTGAGAAAAAAAGGTCTGCTTGGTTGGAAGGGTCACAGAAATACTATGAGAGAAAGTAGAGAAGGTCTGGGCTGGATGTGAGGAGGAAGTTCCTGGCAGAGAAGGGTGATTGACACTGGAATGGGCTGCCCAGGGAGGTGGTGGAGTGGCTGTGGCTGGAGGTGTTGAAGCCAAGCCTGGCTAGGGCACTTAGTGCCATGGTCTGGTTGGTTGGCCAGGGCTGGGTGCTAGGTTGGGCTGGCTGAGCTTGGAGCTCTCTTCCAACCTGCTTGATTCTGTGGGGCTTAGAGAACCAGGGCTGCCCTGTGCTGCATCATGCATGGCTTGGCAGGGCAATGATGGGCAGGAGAAGGAAAGGGAGCACATGGCAGGCTGGATGTGTGATGAAGTATGGCCAGCAGAGAGGGGATTCTGCCACCTCACTCTGCAGAGGCCTCACCTGTGGTGCTGTGTCCAGATCTGGAGCCCCCAGCACAAGACAGACATGGACCTGATGGAGCAGGTCCAGAGGAGGTCACCAAGGTGCTCAGAGGGCTGCAGCAGCTCTGCTGTGAAGACAGGCTGAAGGAATTGGGGCTGTTCTGCCTGGGGAGGAGAAGGCTCCAGGGAGACCTTAGAGCTGCTTTTCAATATCTAAAGTGGACGTACAGACAGGCTGGGGAGGGACTGTTTAGAAGGGCCTGTGTGGATAGGACAAGGTTTGAAGGAACAGGGGAGATTCAGGTTGGACATCAGGAGCAAGTTCTGCACAGTGAGGGTGGTGAAGTACTGGAGCAGGCTGCCAAGGATGTGTTTGAGGCCCCATGTCTGGAGACATTCAAGATCAGACTGGATATGTCCCTGTGCAGCCTGCTGCAGTTGGAGGTGTCTCTGCTATGTACAGGAGGCTTGGCCAAGACGCCCTTTGAGCATCCCTTCCAACCCAGTGCAGTCTGAATCTGTGAATACTGCATCTATGACAGCCACAGAGCAAACACCAGCAGGACTTCTTGTAAGCATCACAAGCACAGTGGAAGAGAGTGGGACTCACAGCCCTGGGCAGCAAAGCCTGCTCTGCTGTGCTCCTCTTGCCCTAGCTACTGTCACTCCCAGCTCCTCTGACCTCACTCTCAGAGCTACACGATGCAGCATGAACCCCTGCACCTATTTGCAGCCACATGAATGCAAAACTCGAGAAGCCTCCCTGTGAATAAGTGCTGCCTGAGCCAGGAAGCTGCCTGAAATAATCCCGTGCATTGCTGTCCCACCTTCAGTGCTGCCCCCAGGACAAGTCTCAGCCCGCTTCCTCCAGCTGGCACGGGGTCACGCAGGGCCAGCCAGCCCCACGGGGGAGCCTGGAGGGTCCTGTGTCTTTCCCAGCTTTCATTCAGTGATGATTTTTATGCTGACCCATCAGGCTGCAGAAGAGCCTCCACATCAGGGCAATCTTGGCTACCCTCTTGAGCAAAGCTTCTGTGTTTTCAGTTGCTTAAGGCAAAGGGAAGGTGCTGGGTGAGACTCCCACCCAGATCCAGCCTCCAACCCTTTAGAAGGGAGTAGAAAAGCAGCTGCTTCACTACAGCTGGACTTGGGTGTTAAATTGGACCCTGATCTGAGTAAGGGGGGGCTACTGTATTGCTAAGAAACACACGAGCTGCTGTGTGGGTCTGTATGGCCCAGGGACTCACAGTATCCCAGTATCCCAGTATCATCAGGGTTGGAAGAGACCTCACAGATCATCAAGTCCAACCCTTTAGCACAGAGCTCAAGGCCAGACCATGGCACCAAGTGCCACGTCCAGTCCTGCCTTGAACAGCTCCAGGGACGGCGACTCCACCACCTCCCCGGGCAGCCCATTCCAGTGTCCAATGACTCTCTCAGGGAAGAACTTTCTCCTCACCTCCAGCCTAAATCTCCCCTGGCACAGCCTGAGGCTGTGTCCTCTCGTTCTGGTGCTGGCCACCTGAGAGAAGAGAGCAACCTCCTCCTGGCCACAACCACCCCTCAGGTAGCTGTAGACAGCAATAAGGTCTGCCCTGAGCCTCCTCTTCTCCAGGCTAACCAATCCCAGCTCCCTCAGCCTCTCCTCGTAGGGCTGTGCTCAAGGCCTCTCCCCAGCCTCGTTGCCCTTCTCTGGACACGCTCAAGCATCTCAATGTCCCTCCTAAACTGGGGAGCCCAGAACTGAACACAGTACTCAAGGTGTGGTCTAACCAGTGCAGAGTCCAGGGGCAGAATGACCTCCCTGCTCCTGCTGGCCACACCATTCCTGATGCAGGCCAGGATGCCACTGGCTCTCTTGGCCACCTGGGCACACTGCTGGCTCATGTTCAGGTGGGTATCAATCAGCACCCCCAGATCCCTCTCTGTCTGGCTGCTCTCAGCCACTCTGACCCCAGCCTGTATCTCTGCATGGGGTTGCTGTGGCCAAAGTGCAGCACCCTGCACTTGGAGCTATTGAACACCATCCCCTTGGACTCTGCCCATCTGTCCAGGCGGTGAAGGTCCTGCTGCAGAGCCCTTCTGCCCTCCAACCCAGCCACATCTGCCCCCAGCTTAGTGTCATCTGGACTCGATCCATAACTGGATGGGCATGGAGCTGTTCTAAACTGGACTTTGTTTTCCCAGGTCTTGCCTTTGAAATGCTTCTGAGCTGCAGGCAGTCAGCTTAGCTTCCCCATCTTTATGCTTTGGGATGTTGAGTTAGATGGATCTTTGCCTTGGGAACTTAGGTACTTAAAGGATGTTAGGGGGTAGAAGGGACCTTTGGGGATCATTGAGTCCAACTCCCCTGCCAGAACAGGACCATAGAATCTAGCACAGTTCTCACAAGAACACATCCAGAGAGGGCTGGAAAGGCTCCAGAGAAGGAGACTCCACAACCTCTCTGGGCAGCCTGTGCCAGTGCTCTGGGACCCTTCCAAGTTCTTCTTCAAGAAGCTCTTCCTCACGTTTAGGTCCAGCTTCCTGTGCCGCAGTTTCCATCCATTGCTTCTTGTCCTGCCCCAGGGCACAAGTGGGAAGAAGCTGTCCCTGTCCCTTCCTTCCTGACTCCCAGCCCTCAGATATTTATAGGCATTGATTAGATCCCCTCTCAGCCTTCTCTTCACTGGACCAAAAAGCCCCAGGTCCCTCAGCCTCTGCTCATCAGGCACTGCTCCAGTCCCTTCAGTATCCTTCCATTAAACTCCCCCCAGTAGATCCCTGTTCCTACTGAACTGGGGAGTCCAGAACTGGATACAATATTCCAGGTGGGATCTCACCAGGGCAGAGTAGAGGAGGAGGAGAACCTCCTTGGGTCTGCTGGCCAGACTAACCAGCCCCAGGGCTCTCAGCCTTTCCTCACAAGGCATGAGCCCTTCCTCACAACGCACTGGAAGTCTGAAAGTCACAGATTTCAAAGGGGTTTGGTTTAATTTTCTGTAAGCAGAAACTGCTCCCTCCCTGGAGGTGTTCAAGGCCAGGCTGGATGAGGCCTTGAGCAACCTGTTCTAGTGGGAGGTGTCCCTGCCTATGGCATGGGGTTGGAACTGGCTGAGCTCTGAGGTCCCTTCCAACCTAAACCATTCTGTGATTCTCTGATTCTGTGAAGCAGCAGGCAGAGGTATTTGCTCAGAATGCAAACTCCAGCACCCAACAGAGCTTGTTGGTGCTTCTAGCTTTGCTTGTTGGTGCTTCTCCTTTCCTTGTTGGAGCTTCTAGCTTTGCTTGTTGGTGCTTCTCCTTTCCTTGTTGGTGCTTCTAGCTTTGCTTGTTGGTGCTTCTCCTTTCCTTGTTGGTGCTTCTAGCTTTGCTTGTTGGTGCTTCTCCTTTCCTTGTTGGTGCTTCTAGCTTTGCTTGTTGGTGTTTCTCCTTTCCTTGTTGGTGCTTCTAGCTTTGCTTGTTGGTGCTTCTCCTTTCCTTGTTGGTGCTTCTCCTTTCCTTGTTGGTGCTTCTAGCTTTGATTGTTGGTGCTTCTAGCTTTGCTTTTTGGTGCTTCTCCTTTCCTTGTTGGTGCTTCTAGCTTTGCTTGTTGGTGCTTCTCCTTTCCTTGTGGGTGCTTCTAGCTTTGCTTGTTGGTGCTTCTCCTTTCCTTGTTGGTGCTTCTAGCTTTGCTTGTTGGTGCTTCTCCTTTCCTTGTTGGTGCTTCTAGCTTTGCTTGTTGGTGCTTCTCCTTTCCTTGTTGGTGCTTCTAGCTTTGCTTGTTGGTGTTTCTCCTTTCCTTGTTGGTGCTTCTAGCTTTGCTTGTTGGTGCTTCTCCTTTCCTTGTTGGTGCTTCTCCTTTCCTTGTTGGTGCTTCTAGCTTTGATTGTTGGTGCTTCTAGCTTTGCTTTTTGGTGCTTCTAGCTTTGCTTGTTGGTGTTTCTCCTTTCCTTGTTGGTGCTTCTAGCTTTGATTGTTGGTGCTTCTCCTTTCCTTGTTGGTGCTTCTAGCTTTGATTGTTGGTGCTTCTCCTTTCCTTGTTGGTGCTTCTAGCTTTGCTTGTTGGTGTTTCTCCTTTCCTTGTTGGTGCTTCTAGCTTTGATTGTTGGTGCTTCTCCTTTCCTTGTTGGTGCTTCTAGCTTTGATTGTTGGTGCTTCTCCTTTCCTTGTTGGTGCTTCTCCTTTCCTTGTTGGTGCTTCTAGCTTTGCTTGTTGGTGCTTCTCCTTTCCTTGTTGGTGCTTCTAGCTTTGCTTGTTGGTGCTTCTCCTTTCCTTGTTGGTGCTTCTAGCTTTGCTTGTTGGTGCTTCTCCTTTCCTTGTGGGTGCTTCTAGCTTTGCTTGTTGGTGCTTCTCCTTTCCTTGTTGGTGCTTCTAGCTTTGCTTTTTGGTGCTTCTCCTTTCCTTGTTGGTGCTTCTAGCTTTGCTTGTTGGTGCTTCTCCTTTCCTTGTGGGTGCTTCTAGCTTTGCTTGTTGGTGCTTCTCCTTTCCTTGTTGGTGCTTCTAGCTTTGCTTGTTGGTGCTTCTCCTTTCCTTGTTGGTGCTTCTAGCTTTGCTTGTTGGTGCTTCTCCTTTCCTTGTTGGTGCTTCTAGCTTTGCTTGTTGGTGTTTCTCCTTTCCTTGTTGGTGCTTCTAGCTTTGCTTGTTGGTGCTTCTCCTTTCCTTGTTGGTGCTTCTCCTTTCCTTGTTGGTGCTTCTAGCTTTGATTGTTGGTGCTTCTAGCTTTGCTTTTTGGTGCTTCTAGCTTTGCTTGTTGGTGTTTCTCCTTTCCTTGTTGGTGCTTCTAGCTTTGATTGTTGGTGCTTCTCCTTTCCTTGTTGGTGCTTCTAGCTTTGATTGTTGGTGCTTCTCCTTTCCTTGTTGGTGCTTCTAGCTTTGCTTGTTGGTGTTTCTCCTTTCCTTGTTGGTGCTTCTAGCTTTGATTGTTGGTGCTTCTCCTTTCCTTGTTGGTGCTTCTAGCTTTGATTGTTGGTGCTTCTCCTTTCCTTGTTGGTGCTTCTAGCTTTGCTTGTTGGTGCTTCTCCTTTCCTTGTTGGTGCTTCTAGCTTTGCTTGTTGGTGTTTCTCCTTTCCTTGTTGGTGCTTCTAGCTTTGCTTGTTGGTGCTTCTCCTTTCCTTGTTGGTGCTTCTAGCTTTGATTGTTGGTGCTTCTCCTTTCCTTGTTGGTGCTTCTCCTTTCCTTGTTGGTGCTTCTAGCTTTGCTTGTTGGTGCTTCTCCTTTCCTTGTTGGTGCTTCTCCTTTCCTTGTTGGTGCTTCTAGCTTTCCTTGTTGGTGCTTCTGGCTTTCCTTGTTGGTGCTTCTCCTTTCCTTGTTGGTGCTTCTCCTTTCCTTGTTGGTGCTTCTCCTTTCCTTGTTGGTGCTTCTAGCTTTCCTTGTTGGTGCTTCTGGCCTTCCTTGTTGGTGCTTCTCCTTTCCTTGTTGGTGCTTCTAGCTTTCCTTGTTGGTGCTTTTAGCTTTCCTTGGTGCTTCTCCTTTCCTTGTTGGTGCTTCTAGCTTTGCTTGTTGGTGCTTCTAGCTTTCCTTGTTGGTGCTTCTGGCTTTCCTTGTTGGTGCTTCTCCTTTCCTTGTTGGTGCTTCTAGCTTTGCTTGTTGGTGCTTCTCCTTTCCTTGTTGGTGCTTCTCCTTTCCTTGTTGGTGCTTCTAGCTTTCCTTGTTGGTGCTTCTGGCTTTGCTTGTTGGTGCTTCTCCTTTCCTTGTTGGTGCTTCTAGCTTTCCTTGTTGGTGCTTCTAGCTTTGCTTGTTGGTGCTTCTCCTTTCCTTGTTGGTGCTTCTAGCTTTGCTTGTTGGTGCTTCTCCTTTCCTTGTTGGTGCTTCTAGCTTTGCTTGTTGGTGCTTCTCCTTTCCTTGTTGGTGCTTCTAGCTTTGCTTGTTGGTGTTTCTCCTTTCCTTGTGGGTGCTTCTAGCTTTGCTTGTTGGTGCTTCTCCTTTCCTTGTTGATGCTTCTAGCTTTGCTTGTTGGTGCTTCTCCTTTCCTTGTTGGTGCTTCTAGCTTTCCTTGTTGGTGCTTCTCCTTTCCTTGTTGGTGCTTCTAGCTTTGCTTGTTGGTGCTTCTCCTTTCCTTGTTGGTGCTTCTAGCTTTGCTTGTTGGTGCTTCTCCTTTCCTTGTTGGTGCTTCTCCTTTCCTTGTTGGTGCTTCTAGCTTTGCTTGTTGGTGCTTTTAGCTTTCCTTGGTGCTTCTCCTTTCCTTGTTGGTGCTTCTAGCTTTCCTTGTTGGTGCTTCTAGCTTTGCTTGTTGGTGCTTCTCCTTTCCTTGTTGGTGCTTCTAGCTTTGCTTGTTGGTGCTTCTCCTTTCCTTGTTGGTGCTTCTAGCTTTGCTTGTTGGTGTTTCTCCTTTCCTTGTTGGTGCTTCTAGCTTTGCTTGTTGGTGCTTCTCCTTTCCTTGTTGGTGCTTCTAGCTTTGCTTGTTGGTGTTTCTCCTTTCCTTGTTGGTGCTTCTAGCTTTGCTTGTTGGTGCTTCTCCTTTCCTTGTTGATGCTTCTAGCTTTGCTTGTTGGTGCTTCTCCTTTCCTTGTTGGTGCTTCTAGCTTTCCTTGTTGGTGCTTCTCCTTTCCTTGTTGGTGCTTCTAGCTTTGCTTGTTGGTGCTTCTCCTTTCCTTGTTGGTGCTTCTAGCTTTGCTTGTTGGTGCTTCTCCTTTCCTTGTTGGTGCTTCTCCTTTCCTTGTTGGTGCTTCTCCTTTCCTTGTTGGTGCTTCTAGCCTTCCTTGTTGGTGCTTCTCCTTTCCTTGTTGGTGCTTCTAGCTTTGCTTGTTGGTGCTTTTAGCTTTCCTTGGTGCTTCTCCTTTCCTTGTTGGTGCTTCTAGCTTTGATTGTTGGTGCTTCTCCTTTCCTTGTTGGTGCTTCTAGCTTTCCTTGTTGGTGCTTCTCCTTTCCTTGTTGGTGCTTCTAGCCTTCCTTGTTGGTGCTTCTCCTTTCCTTGTTGGTGCTTCTCCTTTCCTTGTTGGTGCTTCTAGCCTTGCTTGTTTGTGCTTCTCCTTTCCTTGTTGGTGGTTCTCCTTTCCCTGTTGGTGCTTCTAGCTTTGCTTGTTGGTGCTTCTCCTTTCCTTGTTGGTGCTTCTAGCTTTCCTTGTTGGTGCTTCTGGCCTTCCTTGTTGGTGCTTCTCCTTTCCTTGTTGGTGCTTCTAGCCTTCCTTGTTGGTGCTTCTCCTTTCCTTGTTGGTGCTTCTAGCTGTTCAAGGCAGGACTGGACGTGGCACTTGGTGCCATGGTCTGGCCTTGAGCTCTGTGCTAAAGGGTTGGACTTGGTGATCTGTGAGGTCTCTTCCAACCTTGATGATACTGTGATACTGTGATACCTGAAGGGACACTGTAGCCAGGTGGGGTTGGGCTCTTCTCCCAGGCAACCAGCAATAGAACAAGGGGACACAGTCTGAAGCTGTGCCAGGGCAGGTCTAGGCTGGATGTTAGGAGGAAGATGCTGGCAGAGAGAGTGATTGGCATTGGAATGGGCTGCCCAGGGAGGTGGTGGAGTCACCATCCCTGGAGGTGTTCAAGCAAAGCCTGGCTGAGGCACTTTAGTGCCATGGTCTGGTTGATTGGCTAGAGCTGGGTGCTAGGTTGGGCTGGCTGAGCTTGGAGCTCTCTTCCAACCTGCTTGATTCTGTGATTCTATGATTCTATGATTCTAAGATGGGCGTGGGTGGGAGCAGGCAAGCATCCTTTGAGAAGGCCACCTGGGATGAGGGATTTGCTCCTCCAGAACCCAAACAGAGCTCAGCACTGGCATGCTTTTTGACTCTGTGCCACAAGTATTTGCTCTTCACAGCACTTTCTTAAATTGGCTAGCTGGTATTTATCCCCTCCTCGGGAGAGGCGGCTGAGACTCCAAGCAGTTTGATTTATGCCAGTTGTTCAATTTGTGACAACTGCTGTCAGCAGTTGTTCATTTTAATTACTGTTCTTGGGCCCAGATGTCTCAAAGATGAGCTCAATGCTACATAAATACTATAAATACAGATAATATTAGCAACTTAGCTTGCTCTGTAGGGGAGGAGGATGGAGCAACTGACTGCTGGCTCTCCCCAGCACATCTCCCCTGACTGTTGGTCTTCAGCACAGCACTGGGGGGAGGCAGTGGAAAGGGGAGGAGGAGAAGGGTTCATTACCTCCCATTCTTGTTGCTGTGCACTGCTCATCGCCTCCCTGCCACACTAAAAGCACAGCTTGACTTCTCCAGAGGGTAGCTACGTATCACTCTGCCCAGGAAGCAAGCCCTCTGGCCTCTATGGCCACAGATTCAGAGTCACAGCTTGCACTGGGCTGGAAGAGACCCTCAGAGGTCATCTTGGCCAAGCTCCCTGCACTCAGCACGGACACCTTCAACTGCAGCAGGCTGCACAGGGACACATTCAGTCTGATCTTGAATGTCTCCAGGGATGGGGCCTCAACCACATCCTTGGCAGCCTGTTCCAGGATTTCACCACTCTCATTGTTCAGAACTTCTTCCTGATGTCCAACCTAAGTCTGCCCTGCTCCAGTTTCAAATCATTGCCCCTCATCTTACCACCACAGTCCTTTCTAAACAGTCCCTCTCCAGCCTTCAGATGTTGAAATGTAGCTTTCATGTCTCTCTGAAGCTTTCTCTTCTCCAGGCTGAACAGCCCCAGCTCTTTCAGCCTGTCATAGCAGAGTTGCTCCAGTCCTCTGATCATCTTTTCAGCCCTCCTCTGGACCTGCTCCATCAGCCCCATGTCTGTCTTGTATTGAGGGCCCCAGAGCTGGATCCAGCAGTACAGGTGAGGTCTCAGCAAAGCAGGGTGACAGACTCCCCACTCTTGACCTGCTGGCCACACTGCACTTGATGCAGGTCATGACACATGGGAGACAGTGCAGAGGGGCCCATCTCTGCTCTTCCCAACACTGCTAGAGACCATTGTACCACAAGGGCAGCTGCAATCTCCAGAACCTCTTATCAGAGCCACCTTTCCAAGGGTTTTCCTCCCTCACTGCACATACAACTCCATACAGAGGTTGTTTCCCAACAGCTTCAGTGCTTCCCTGGTAGTGGACATTATTCCCTAAGATCTGCATTAAAATGTGCCTAAAGGTGGGATTCCAGAGCACAGAATTAATTCCAGCCTGCACATCATTGATGAGCAATACAGGTGTTTCAATGAGTTTATTCCAGTTGTCAGCTCAAAGTAGAAGCCCTACCTGGAACACAAACCCCACGAGGAGAGGCTGAGGGAGCTGGGGACGTGCAGCCTGCAGAAGAGGAGGCTCAGGGCAGAGCTCATTGCTGCCTGCAGCTGCCTGCAGGGAGGCTGTAGCCAGGTGGGGTTGGGCTCTGCTGCCAGGCACCCAGCAACAGAAGAAGGGGACACAGCCTGGAGCTGTGCCAGGGCAGGTCTAGGCTGGATGTGAGGAGGAAGTTGCTGTCAGAGAGAGTGATTGGCATTGGAATGGGCTGCCCAGGGAGGTGGTGGAGTGGCTGTGGCTGGAGGTGCTGCAGCCAAGCCTGGTTGGGGCACTTAGTGCCATGGTCTGGTTGACTGGCTAGGGCTGGGTGCTAGGTTGGGCTGGCTGAGCTTGGAGCTCTCTTCCAACCTGCTTGATTCTGTGATTCTGTGATTGTGAGCATTAAGCCATGCAGGCAATATTAAAGCCTCAGTAAATGATGAACAGCCTTGTTTACCTTTTGGAACCTGTTGTGTATTAAATAGAGGGCTCTTGATTGTCTCTTGGTGCCTTCTGAAGCTGTTGACTCACACTAATGAGCTCTCTTCTATCCTGCTTGACTCTATGATTCTAAACCACGTCCCTAAGCACCAGCTCCACACACTCCTTAAATACCCCCAGGAGTGGTGACCCCAGCACTGCCCTGGGCAGCATGTTCCAATGTTTGAGAACCCTCTCTGTAAAGAAATATTTCCCAGCATCCAGCCTGAAGCTCCCCTGGTGCAGCTTGAAATGCTTTCCTCTGCTCCCATCTCTTGCCACCGAAGAGCAGAGGCTGCACACTCCTTGCTCCGACCTCCCTTCAGGGAGCTGTAGAGAGCAAAGAGGTCTCCTCTCAGCCTCCTTTTCTCCAGAGGGGTGATAACCTCCCTGCATCCCTCCAGCCTCACACACCACTGGCAGGCATGTTCAGTGGATAAAACCTGGAATGTGACACCCTGGGGTCCGGGGCCAGCTGGAGGTGGGAGGACAGAGCCGGGAGCACGTTAAGGCGCTTGTAATCACACCGGACACATACGGTTATATTTAAGTGCTGGATGTCTGCTGGCTGAGGAGGCTGAGGCAAGACTGGACTTGATTAGACATAATGACAAAAATGGACCAACTGTTGCTGAGAAAGGCTCTGCAGCAAAATATCAGCTCTTTGTTATTGAGATATTACTGTCTGAGGCTCCACTGCTTTCAACTCCTCATCGTTATCTTTACAGACTTCCACTGCACTTTAAACAGGTTCCCAAGTTCAGCTTTTTTGCCCTCGGCCATAAATTGAAGATACTAAATATTTTCATCTGCTGCAAAACACACCATGCTGTGGTTACTGCATGGGAGATAAATGCAGCTTGAATGCAGGACACACTTCTGAAGAGATACTGTGATGGTCTCTGTGTTATCCACCCCCTGCTCTCATGAAATCACCCAGACTAGACTCAGCCAGCTGGAAATTAAGGAATGGAGCTTTATATTTACAGCTTAGCACAATATACAAGCATAGAGTTATAATAGAACAAGGGGACACAGTCTCAAGCTGTGCCAGGGCAGGTTTAGGCTGGATGTTAGGAGGAAGTTCTTGACAGAGAGATTGGCATTGGAATGGGCTGCCCAGGGAGGTGGTGGAGTCACCATGCCTGGAGGTGTTCAAGAAAAGACTGGATGAGGCACTTAGTGCCATGGTCTGGTTAACTGGCTAGGGCTGGGTGCTAGGTTGGACTGGCTGAGCTTGGAGCTCTCTTCCAACCTGCTTGATTCTATGATTCTATGATAGTTACAGCTATAGACAGAAATAGAGAAGTTAAAGGCAACACAGAAACACAACAGCCCTGCCAGAAACCAGAGTCTCCAGAAGGGGCTCCCAACCACCCTTCCACCTTCTTTCCACCCCTTTATCATATCCCAGACTTTGCCTTACATGCAAAGTGAGTTTGGAGGATCAGCCAGGGAGATTAGAAAGAAGAAGGATTAGTTACACAGAAAGGAGGCCAGGGAAAAGAAGTACAGGCAGCCAGAGACACACAGCCACTCTGTTATCTACATTTATGTTCTTGTTTTCAACCCCACCTGGCTACAGCCTCCATTCAGGTAGCTGAAGACAGCAATGAGCTCTGCCCTGAGCCTCCTCTTCTGCAGCTCTGCCCTGAGCCTCCTCTTCTGCAGGCTGCACACCCCCAGCTGCCTCAGCCTCTCAGTTCTTTGATGGTGTTAATGGAGCTTTTACTTCATGTGAAGTGACCCTGGGAGTCTTGCCTTAACTGGTGATTGTAACAGCTTTTAATCTTCAAGCATTAGCTAAAAAACCTGCTGAGGACCCTGTACCTCCACAGCTGAGCTTCCTGAGATTTATGGAGGCAGAGGTAGAAGGGGCAAGAAAGAACATGCCTGGACCTAATGGCCGGGGGACTGCGCTGAGGGGTTTTACATGAAACAGTAGCTGGATAAAAACCAGTGCTAGAAACGTAGAATTATGGAATCATTTAGCTTTGAAGATACCTCTGGAGGTCATCTAGCCCAACCCCTGCTCAAAGCAGGGCAGACTTCAAAGTGAAAGCCAATCTCAAGTGAGATCAGGCAGCACAGGGTCATAACCAGCTGAGGTATGAGGATCTCTACGGATGGAGATGCTCCTGAGCGTAGACACCAGGGCAGCCCCTGCTCAGCCGAGTGCCCTGTTTGTAGCCAGGCTTTGTGCTCCCTCTCCTACCAGCCCAGCTGCAGTTTCTACAGGGACCTACAGGCCACAGAGAGATGAGGGTGGGAATGTGGTTTAAAATCCCCTCAGGCAGAGGAAGCCTCAAACCCTTCCTTGACTGGTGGTCCATCTGCTGTGGCCAGAAGCGCTGCCGATGGCAGGCTTTCTTGTCTTATTGATTCAAGTCCTGTGTCTGGTGCTGACAGAAGAAGGATGCCACTTCAGCCCCTCCAGCAGCTGTGCCCCCTCAGGGGAGCGTCCCAGCCCCGTCCCTGCGTGTGGGTCCTTGCAGGCCACTGCTGCTCCTCGCCATGGGCTCCTTGTGCTGCTTGCTGGGCAAGGCAGGAGGCACCCACCCCAGGGGTGCTGCTCTCCTCTCTGTCTACGCCCGAAAGGTAGTCCCTCTGATTTTAATCACTGAGGAACAGGGCTAAGACAGCAGTGGGAATGCTTTGGGACAAAGCTGCTGTGTTTAGAGATGGACTCCTCTGCTTGTGGTGCCCTGTGCTCAGCAGATCCTGCCCTGACACTGAAGCACTGCTGGGGTAGCGCAGTGGTGTGAGACCAGTGGGATCAGACCCTTAGCACCCTCCATCACCACCTTTTCAGAGCAAGTCCCACTCTGCAGGCAAAGACCAGCCAGCAGCTTCCAGCCCTGCTCCTGCAGTGGAGCTGGAGCAACACAGGCAGCTGCTCAGCCCAGTGGACTCTCAGGGCAGCAGGGCTTTAATTACAGGACATGAAGTCAGAGTGAGTTCAGTTCTCTCAGCTGTACCCTCAGTGGGCAGCCCCAGGGTAATCTTACTAACTTCAAGGAGCCTCTTCCCATTTGCATGGGGCTGACCCTGCTGTAGGATCTGCTCCTATCATCACTGTACAGAGTCTGACCTTTAGAATCACAGAATCAAGCAGGTTGGAAGAGAGCTCCAAGCTCAGCCAGCCCAACCTAGCACCCAGCCCTGCCCAACCAACCAGACCATGGCACTAAGTGCCCCAGCCAGCCTTGGCTTCAACACCTCCAGCCACAGCCACTCCACCACCTTCCTGGGCAGCCCATTCCAATGCCAATCACTCTCTCTGACAGCAACTTCCCCCTACCATCCAGCTTAGACCTGCCCTGGCACAGCTTGAGACTCTGTCCCCTTCTTCTGTTGCTGCTTGCCTGGCAGCAGAGCCCAACCTCACCTGGCTACAGCCTCCCTGCAAGCAGGCTGCACACCCTCAGCCTCTGGGCAGGCCCAAATTAGCATCTGGCAGGCCTAAATTGCTCCATCACCATTTCTGCTGAGGCAAAAATAGCCTTAGGGCTGCCAAACAGCCTCACAAGGTGGCCAAGGAGCCTCCTCCCCTCTTGTCATGGCTGTGGATGGAAGGTGCTGAACCTTGCACCAGGCACAGGCAGAAGATCTTCATCCTTTGAAATGTTATTAGACTGTAAAACACTATTTAACCACGAGCTCTTAAAACAGGCTAGCACATTATATCACCTTGATTTTTACAGGTCACCTTGCTTAATTTACTACTTGGTTTAGAGAGCAAGCCTGTAAATAAATAAATAGATAAATAAATAAGTCCCAGAGAAACACCTTCCAAATGGCCCTTGAAAAGATGTCTGCTGCAAGAGTACTCTTAGGTTGCCCATTAACACCTCCCATTGGTCACTCAGGATCTCAGGATCACATTTCTGGTGTAAGCACTCTTCAGAAACCAGTGGGCAAGAATTAAAGGGCAGTTAGTGGAGGAAAGAGGTTCACCAAGAGACATGCAAAGTGGGCAGAAAGCAAAATACTCATGGTGCACAAGCTTGAGCATCACATAATGCTGTTCCATAGAACCATAGAATCAAGCCAGGTTGGAAGAGACCTCCAAGCTCATCCAGTCCAACCTAGCACCCAGCCCTATCCAATCAACCAGACCATGGCACCGAGTGCCTCATTCAGGCTTTGCTTGAAGACCTCCAGGGACAGTGACTCCACCACCTCCCTGGACAGCTGCCTTACCTAGCTGTGTGATGCTGGCAGCACTGTTCTGGTGAGCTGATATTCCCTCCACAGACCCCATACCAGCCAAGACTGGAAAACCAATGCAAACTTTTGCACCACCACATAGAATCATGGAGTCAAGCAGAGACCTCCAAGTTCATCCAGTCCAACCTAGCACCCAGCCCTGTTCAGTCAACCAGACCATGGCACTAAGTGCCTCATCCAGGCTTTGCTTCAACACCTCCAGGGACGGTGCCTCCACCACCTCCCTGGGCAGCCCATTCCATCTCCCCCACATTTCACTGAATCATAGAGTCATGGAACCATAGAATGGTCTGAGTTGGAAGGGACCTCCAAAGGTCATCTAGCCCAACCCCCTTGCAGTCAGCAGAGACATCCTCAGCTGATCAGGTTGCTCAGAGCCCTGCCAACCTCATCTTGAATATCTCCAGAGATGGGGCCTCCACCACCTCACTGGGCAGCCCATTCCATCACTCCACCACTCTCGTGGTTAAGAACTTGTTTCTAACATGCATTTACCACAAGGAGTAGTGGGACCATAAGTGTGCCCAAAACTTGCCCAGCTGGTGCAGATTTACCCACCTTTTGTAGCTCCAGTTCCAAAACCCTACCTCTGCAGGGTGAAAAAAGTCAGGTCTTGGCTTGGACAAGAGGATCCCTTCCCCTGCAGCTCAAATTTTGACCCATGGCATTTGATTAGTGCTCACAGAACTCTGCATAGGCACATGTGGGGCCAGGCCCATGCCATTCTCCTGTGCTTTGGTTATCAGCACTACTGTGAGGGTGGTGGAGAGCAGAGCAAGACATCAGTCAGGGAAAGACAATGTAGATGATTCCCACATCAGCCTCCAAGATCAGCAAACACAAATGAAGATGCAGTGTGCTCCATCCAAGGAGCAGGGTCCCACAGGGGTCATGTTATGTAGGTGTTCTCCTCTTTGCTCTGCTCAAATACTGCCTCCAGTTCTGGTGTCCCCAGAAGAAGGACACAGAGCAGCTGGAGTGAGTCTAGAGGAGGCCACAAGCATGATTCAAGGGTTGGAACACCTCTGCTATGAGGACAGGCTGAGGGAGCTGGGGTAGTTTGCACAGGAATGCATCCAGGTGGGGTTTGAAAGTCTCCAGAGAGGAGACTTCACAGCCTCTCTGGGCAGCCTGCTCCAGGGCTCTGCCACCCTCTCAGTAAAGAAGTTTCTCCTCATGTTGAGGTCAAACCTTCTCTGTTGCAGTTTGTATCCATTGCTCCTTGTCTTATTGCTGTGCACCACCAAAGAGCTTGGCCCCCTCCACTTGACACCCACCCCTCAGATATTGATAGGCGTTGATCAGATCTCCTCTCAGCCTTCTCTTCTCCAGACTGAACAGCCCCAGGGCTCTCAGTCTCTCTTTGTAGGGGAGAATCTCAAGTCCCCCATTCACCCTCACAACTCTCCATTGGACTCTCTCCAGCAGGTCCCTGTCTCCCTTGAGCTGGGGAGCCCAAAACTGGACACAGTATTCCAGGTGTGGTCTCAGCAGGGCAGAGTAGAGGAGGAGAAGAACCTCCCTAACCCTGCTGGCCACATTTTTCCTGCTGCACCCAGGCTGCCCATGGCTCTCTTGTCAGGATGTCCCCACAAGGAAGAAAGCAGTGAACCAGAATGAGGGTTCCTCTGTGTGTACCTTGTTTCATCTACGCCTTAACTTCAGACAGTGATGGCTGAGATGGCACTGGCAGGGTCCTTATCTTGAGGCTTAGAGCTGCAGAGGCAGTGCTCAGTCTCAGACAGGCCTAGCCCAAGCATCTGTGCCCCACGAGGAGAGGCTGAGGGAGCTGGGATTGGTTAGCCTGGAGAAGAGGAGGCTCAGGGGAGACCTTATTGCTGTCTACAACTACCTGAGGGGAGGTTGTGGCCAGGAGGAGGTTGCTCTCTTCTCTCAGGTGGCCAGCACCAGAATGAGAGGACACAGCCTCAGGCTGCACCAGGGGAGATTTAGGCTGGAGGTGAGGAGAAAGTTCTTCCCTGAGAGAGTCATTGGACACTGGAATGGGCTGCCCGGGGAGGTGGTGGAGTCGCCGTCCCTGGAGCTGTTCAAGGCAGGACTGGACGTGGCACTTGGTGCCATGGTCTGGCCTTGAGCTCTGTGCTAAAGGGTTGGACTTGATGATCTGTGAGGTCTCTTCCAACACTGTGATACTGTGATCTGCACTGGAGCAGGTAGAGACAAGGGGAGCCCCAGCACCCTGATGCCACAGAGAGCCCCCAGAGGCTGCCTGCCAGGCGTGCACAGCGGCCACGCTGCCATGCAGACAGTGCGCACAGCAGCACCACCTTGCGACCCGGGCCCTGGGCTGGTGCCGCCCTGGCACCAGGGCACAACCTGCACTGCACACCTCTGCAGCTGCCACATCCAGGGCTTCCTCCCTTCTGCCCAAGGGAAACCACCACGGAGCCTTCCAAAGCTGCTCCTGCAAGCTCCCAGGTGTCTGCTGCTGTGTTGTAACGCACACAGGATGCCAGGGGTTAGAAGGGACCCAAGGAGATCATCCAGTCCAACCTCCTGCCAGAGCAGGACAATCTTATCTGACACACATCACACAGGAACACATGCAGACAGGCCTGAAGAGGCTCCAGAGAAGGAGACTCCACAGCCTCTCTGGGCAGCCTGTGCCAGGGCTCTGGGACCCTTCCAGGCAAGAAGTTCCCCCTTGTGCTGAGCTGGAACCTCCTGTGCTGCAGCTTCCATCCATTGCTGCTTGTCCCCACCTCTTGACCCCCAGCCCTCAGATGCTTATAAACATTGATTAAATCCCCTCTCAGTCTTCTCTTCTCCAGACTAAGAATCACAGAATCACAGAATGGCTTAGGTTGGAAGAGACCTCAAGGATCATCCACCTCCAACCCCCTGCCATAGGCAGGGACACTTCCCACTAGAACAGGCTGCTCAAGGCCTCATCAACCTGGCCTTGAACACCTCCAGGGAGAGAGCAGCCACAACCTTCCTGGGCAACCTGTGCCAGTGTCTCACCATCCTCACTGTAAAGAACTTCCTCCTAACATCCACTTTCAATCTCCCCTCTGCCACTTCAAACCCATTCCTCCTCCTCCTGGCATTCCCAGACCTTGTCAATAGTCCCTCCCCAGCCAGGGCTTAGCTTCAACACCTCCAGCCACAGCCACTCCACCACCTCCCTGGGCAGCCCATTCCAATGCCAATCACTCTCTCTGCCAGGAATTGCCTCCTCACATCCAGCCTAGACCTGCCCTGCCACAGCTCCAGGCTGTGTCCCCTTCTTCTGTTACTGCTTGCCTGGCAGCAGAGCCCAACCCCACCTGGCTACAGCCTCCCTGCAGGCAGCTGCAGGCAGCAATGAGCTCTGCCCTGAGCCTCCTCTGCTGCAGGCTGCACACCCCCAGCTCCCTCAGCCTCTCCTCACAGGGCTGTGCTCCAGGCCCCTCCCCAGCCTTGCTGCCCTTCTCCAAACACCTTCCAGCACCTCAGCATCTCTCTGCAATGGAGGAGCCCAGAACTGGACACAGCACTGCAGGGGTGGCCTGAGCAGTGCTGAGCACAGGGGCACAAGAACCTCCCTTGTCCTGCTGCCCACACTGCTCCTGAGCCAGCCCAGGATGTCATTGGCTCTCTTGGCCACCCAGGCACACTGTCAGGTCACTTCAATTTGTGCTCCCCCAGATGCACAGCTGCTGGGTTAAGACTAAACACTTCCCTCTCCTGTGACTAATACCAGGAGGACAAGCAAACTCCTGGGCTTTGCCTGCAGAGCAGGGCGAGTTTGCTCACACAAGGCAGGCAAAAGGCAGCTCTCATCTGAGGTGCACCCTCTGCCCCCTTCACCACACATACCTTCTGAATCCCAGATGAGTCCCAGATCCCCGCCCAAAGACGAAGGTAACACAGTCATTACCTGCATGGCTGGGGGGGATCCGATGTAAAGTGCATTCCACGGGGCTGGGCTGCTGGTTTGCAAAGGAGGGCAGAGCACTTTCATCTCCCCTGCACAGCAGCCAGACAATAAACCATTGTGCAGAGGGGCAGGAAGCAACAGGTAGTGTTTAGAGGAATCAGATTATTTCTTGGATCTGATACTGATAATCAGTTCAGGCAAAGGGGGATCCAGTGCAAATTTATCCAACGCTTCTGAAAGACTGGGAGCACTTAAGAAGCAGATAAGTTAAAGTGCAGCATAAATGAACCATTCATGAATTCCAGGGCTTCCTTGCCTGCACCCAAACCACAGGAGTGCAGACCTTGTTACCTGTCATCCTGGACTTCTTTTAATGAACAGCTGGGAGCCACTGCCCTGCAGGATGCCTGACACTGGGCAGGGAGGTTTGTGCCTTTTGCAGAGCAACAGACAACAGACAAAGATGAAACAATGCCTGGGAATGCAGAAGGGCCCTCAGTATCCATTCCATCCTCAACTATCTGGATTCCACAGGCTCACAGGAGGTTAGGGTTAGGGTAGAGATCGTTGAGTCCAACCCCCTGCCAGAGCAGGACCACACAATCTAGCACAGGTCACGGAGGAACACAGCATAGAATCATAGAATCATGGAATCAACCAGCTTGGAAGAGACCTCCAAGATCATCCAGCCTGATGTCTGACACTGGGCAGAGAGGTTTGTGCCTTTTGCAGAGCAACAGACAACAGACAAAGATGAAACAATGCCTGGGAATGCAGAAGGGCCCTCAGTATCCATTCCATCCTCAACTATCTGGATTCCACAGGCTCACAGGAGGTTAGGGTTAGGGTAGAGATCGTTGAGTCCAACCCCCTGCCAGAGCAGGACCACACAATCTAGCACAGGTCACAGAGGAACACAGCATAGAATCATAGAATCATGGAATCAACCAGCTTGGAAGAGACCTCCAAGATCATCCAGCCTGATGTCTGACACTGGGCAGAGAGGTTTGTGCCTTTTGCAGAGGAACAGACAACAGACAAAGATGAAACAATGCCTGGGAATGCAGAAGGGCCCTCAGTATCCATTCCATCCTCAACTATCTGGATTCCACAGGCTCACAGGAGGTCAGGGGTTGGAAGGGACCCAAAGAAATCACTGAGAGACCACCCCCACCACCAGTACCACACAATCTAGCACAGGTCACACAGGAATACATCACAGAATCATAGAATCAACCAGGTTGGAAGAGACCTCCAAGATGGAGCAAAGCTGGAGGTGGGAAGGTTCAGACTGAATGTGAGGAGGAAGTTGTTGAGCAGGAGAGTGGTGAGAGGCTGGAATGGGTTGCCCAGGGAGGTGGTTGAGGCCCCATGGCTGGAGGTGTTTGAGGCCAGGCTGGCTGAGGCTGTGTGCAGCCTGCTCTAGGGTAGGGTGTCCCTGGGCATGGCAGGGGGGGTTGGAACTGGCTGCTCCTTGTGCTCCCTTTCAACCCTGACTGATTCTGTGATTCTATCATCCAGCCCAACCTATCACCCAGCCCAGGCCTTGAAAGTCTCCAGGGAAGGAGACTCCACAACCTCTCTGGGCAGCCTGTGCCAGGGCTCTGGGACCCTTACAGTCAAGAAGTTCCCCCTTGTGTTGAGCTGGAGCCTCCTGTGCTGCAGCTTCCATCCATTGCTCCTTGTCCTATCCCAGGGAGCAGTGAGCAGAGCCTGTCCCAAGTCAGCAGAGCCTGTCCCCCCTCCTGACCCCCAGCCTTCAGATGTTTATAATCATTAATTAAATCCCCTCTCAGTCTTCTCTTCTCCAGACTAAGCAGCCCCAGGGCCCTCAGCCTCTCCTCATCAGCCATGCCCTCCAGTCCCCTCATCATCCTCGTAGCCCTCCTCCACTGGACCCTCTCCAGCAGGTCCCTGTCTCTCTTCCACTGGGCAGCCCAAGCTGAACATAGTCCTCATTTCATCCAAATGCCAACACCAAGCCTTCAAACGATACTCCTCTGTTCAAAGTCAGGCTGGTGCACAGCTATTTAAACCAGCTGCTGGAGCAACACTTGCTGAGTCCACCCAAGCTTTGTGACACCCCAGCTGTCTGCAGACAGGTTCCCATCCACAGCCATGCCACTGTAGTGACCCCAATGACTGGGGGGGACAGGCTCTACTCACTGCTCCCTGGGATAGGACAAGCAGCAATGGATGGAAGCTGCAGCACAGGAGGTTCCAGCTCAGCACAAGGAAGAGCTTTTTGACTGGAAGGGTACCAGAGCTCTGGCACAGGCTGCCCAGAGAGGCTGTGGAGTCTCCTCTGGAGACTTTTAAGGCCTGTCTGGATGTGTTGCTCTGTGACTTGAGCTAGATTGTCTGGTTCTGCTCTGGCAGGGGGATTGGACTGGATGATCTCCTTGGGCCCCTTCCACCCCCTAACATCCTGTGAGCCTGTGAACGGTGAGCCAGAGCTGCCATACCTGTGCAAGGCAGGAAGCACTGTGCTAGCAGCGGTGCCAGGCAGCGCAGTGTGCTCGCTGTGTGTTTACTCAGGAGATACCTGGGGCTGCAGCCCTCTGCAGCTCTGCCTGGCAGGACCCCTCCTCTGCAAGGCTGTGCCAAGCACTGCCACTGGCCAGAGGGCTAGCAGCCCTGATGTTTCCTTTCTGAGAGGGCAGGGGAGAAGAAAGAAAGCAGGCTACCCCCCGTTATCTGCTCGAAGCAATAAAGCTCTTGCTACATCTGTCAGGACGACCCAGGGAGATCTACCAGACAGCACCAGCTCAACCCTGGTTTCTGTCCCAAAGCCAAACAGTTGACACGTCAAAACCTTGCTGCCAGTGCCTGCATTAGCCCAGGCCTCTGTGGGAGCCAATCCTGCCAGGTGCTGAGCCTGAACAGAAGCCTAGAAACTCTTTCTTCTGTCCTGGCAGCAAAGTGCACTCGAAAGTGGCACAAACTGAGCTGTCCTTCCCGTTTTTCACTGTCACTCTGCAGTGTGCTGGGTCTTCCACTCAGGCAAAGCATTAGCCTGGAGCTAGGGAAGGAGGCACTAGCTGAGTGAGGAGCAGCTCCAGCACCCCTTTCTCCCACAGCTCCAAACAGCTTTTGCAGAGGAAGGGAATGTTTGTTAGTGTGTCCAGGGCTCCAGCACCCTCACAGGAAATCTTTTCCTCGTGTTTAGGTGGAACTTTCTGTGTCCCCATTTGTGCCCACTGCCCTTTGTTGTATGACTGGTGACCAGGGAGAGGAGTCTGGCCTCATTCTCTTCATCCCTGCCTTTTAGGCAATCAGAGGCAGAACAAGAGGACACTGCCTCAAACTGTGCCAGATGGCTGGATGTTAGGAAGAGGTTCTTCACAGAGGGAGTGATTGTATCACAGTATCACAGATGATGAACATTTCACAGTATCACAGTATCCCAGTATCAGAGTATCATCAGGGTTGGAAGAGACCTCACAGATCATCAAGTCCAACCCTTTAGCACAGAGCTCAAGGCCAGACCATGGCACCAAGTGCCACGTCCAGTCCTGCCTTGAACAGCTCCAGGGACGGCGACTCCACCACCTCCCCGGGCAGCCCATTCCAGTGTCCAATGACTCTCTCAGGGAAGAACTTTCTCCTCACCTCCAGCCTAAATCTCCCCTGGCACAGCCTGAGGCTGTGTCCTCTCGTTCTGGTGCTGGCCACCTGAGAGAAGAGAGCAACCTCCTCCTGGCCACAACCACCCCTCAGGTAGTTGCAGACAGCAATAAGGTCTGCCCTGAGCCTCCTCTTCTCCAGGCTAACCAATCCCAGCTCCCTCAGCCTCTCCTCGTAGGGCTGTGCTCAAGGCCTCTCCCCAGCCTCGTCGCCCTTCTCTGGACACACTCAAGCATCTCAACATCCCTTTTAAACTGGGGAGCCCAGAACTGAACACAATACTCAAGGTGTGGTCTAACCAGTGCAGATTGGCATTGGAATGGGCTGCCTGGGGAGGTAATGGAGTCCCTGTCCCTAGAGGTGTTTAAGAGGAGGCTGGGTGAGGCACTGAGTGCCATGGGTTTAGTTAACTAGAAGGGTTAGGTGATAGGTTGGACTCAATGATCTTAGATGATCTTAGAGGTCTTTTCCAACTTGGTTAATTCTGTGACTCTGTGATTCACCAGATCAGATTGCTCAGGGCCCCATCAAGTTTGACTTTGTATGGCTCCAGGGATGGGGCCCTGCACAGCCACTCTGGGTGACATGTTCCAGGATTTCAGTACCCTCACTGTGCAGAGCTTCCTCCTGATGTTCAGGCAGGTCTGTGATTCTGTGTGCTGTTTTCCACTGGCCTGCCCCTGAAACATCAGCACACCTTGGGGAGGGGGGGTGTGGTGATGGGGTTGCCAGCACTGAGCTTGTGCTGTTGGGGAACTTGAGAAACAAGGAGAAATCAAGAAAGCTAAGCCTGAAAACTAGGAATGGGGTGGGGGGAACCCAACCCACAACCGATTCTCAACTGATTCTTTTCCAAGGGTCTGTTGGGCTGTGCCTGCAGTCGCCCAAGAATCAACCCCTCAATTCCAGAGAGATGTTGAGGTGCTGGAAGGTGTCCAGAGAAGGGTGACAAAGCTGGTGAGGGGCCTGGAGCATAAACCCTATGAGGAGAGGCTGAGGGAGCTGGGGGTGTGCAGCCTGCAGCAGAGGAGGCTCAGGGCAGAGCTCATTGCTGTCTGCAGCTGCCTGAAGGGAGGCTGTAGCCAGGTGGGGTTGGGCTCTGCTGCCAGGCAACCAGCAACAGAAGAAGGGGACAGAGGCTCAAGCTGTGCCAGGGCAGGTCTAGGCTGGATGTGAGGAGGAAGTTGCTGTGAGAGAGAGTGATTGGCATTGGAATGGGCTGCCCAGGGAGGTGGTGGAGTGGCCGTGGCTGGAGGTGTTGAAGCCAAGGTTGGCTGGGGCACTTAGTGCCATGGTCTGGTTGACTGGATAGGGCTGGGTGCTAGGTTGGACTGGCTGAGCTTGGAGCTCTCTTCCAACCTGCTTGATTCTATGATTCTATGATTCTAACCAAAGAGTTTGTTTGCAGC
Organism: Pogoniulus pusillus; assembly: GCF_015220805.1. Classification (NCBI taxonomy): domain Eukaryota; kingdom Metazoa; phylum Chordata; class Aves; order Piciformes; family Lybiidae; genus Pogoniulus; species Pogoniulus pusillus. The sequence goes on from NC_087277.1 coordinate 29,154,986, forward strand.
TTCAGGTGAAAATCTTGACCCAAGCTGGAGCTGCTACCAAGGTCTTCACTTCCTAGCCCACAAAGCACACATGCAGCCACAAAACTGTTCATTCCCATGCACAGAAACTTTGGAAGGCAGCAGAGCAGCTGCTTAAATATGTCTATAATTATTCACGCATTAGCACCTACTGAATTAGCAGCATTAGCACCTCCTGAATCATCTTGTACCCACTGAAATAAATTAGGGCTAGGATTTGGTGGTGCTGGCCTGGGAGGCTGCCGTGGCTGGGGTTATGGATGTGGTGCTGCCTGACCTGCCAGGCTTGCAGAGCAGGGGGAGGATGTTGCAAAAGGCTTTTGAGAGAAGCCTGCCCCTCTGACCGGCCCTCAGACAACAGCAGCTGGCGCTGGGAATTACTCCCTCTGATTCCCTGGGTTTGAACCAGTTGAGGAAGATTCTTGTTGCCTCTTTTTTTCTTTCCTCTCCTCCTCCTGCACTCTTCCTCCTGGGCTCCATTAGGGAACTCACATTTCTCCCATCTGTCTCTGAGCTTATTTGATGTGGAAATACTTCAAAACTCACGCAGCTCTGGTTCAGACCCATGCAACTGAAAAGAAGTTCAAAGTTGGGCAGGGCACCAAGTCAGCAGACATTAATAACATTACCTTGCAACCATTCAAAACCTGTCATTTGTTAAGTTTGGCCCTCTCTCATTCCAGCAGGCATAAATCATGTGTATAAATGAGCTCCTACTCACAAAGGACAAGTGATTTTAACATCTAAGGCTGCGCTGTCACCATCAGAAGTTCTTGGGGGGGGGGGGGGGGGAGGTTGCTTTTTTCTTCCCACTGTTTTAATTTTGGAGGTTCAAAACTAGAAGGGAGGTGGCTCGATGCAAATGCACCCCAGGAATGTGTTGGGAAAAGCAGAGAAGCAACTTCTGCATCCAAATCTCAGCCCTCCTGAGCGCTTCAACTCAGATCTCACATTCAGCGTGGCAGAAGCAGACTCCATACCCCACCACCAGTGCCTGCAGCAGCTGGGTGGGAAGAGGGCCTGCCCGAGAGGTGACAGCTGGTGTTCATGTCACTGATGGGGCTCTGGAGGGACCATGCTCCCAGGCAAGCAGCAACAGAAGAAGGGGACACAGTCTTGAGCTGTGCCAGGGGAGGTCTAGGCTGGATGTGAGGAGGAAGTTGCTGGCAGAGAGAGTGATTGGCATTGGAATGGGCTGCCCAGGGAGGTGGTGGAGTCATCGTGCCTGGAGGTGTTGAAGCCAAGCCTGGCTGGGGCACTTAGTGCCATGATCTGGTTGCTTGGCCAGGGCTGGGTGCTAGGTTGAGCTGGGTGAGCTTGGAGCTCTCTTCCAACTTGATTGATTCTATGATTCTATGATCATTCCTCTGCTTCTGCTAACTGCTCTTCTAGCATTGAAACACCTTATCCAGTAGTGTCCTTCTGCAAGAGGCTTGACAAATCTGAAGTAAATCTTAACTTCTTTGAACCACACTGTCATGGGGCTAAGGGCTGCAGGTCTTAGGAGGGGTTCCCTGAGGAACCTGCTCTCTTCCCTCGCCCCTGCTCTCTTCCCTCACCCCTGCACCCTTCCCTCGCTCCTGCTCTCTTCCCTCACCCCTGCTCCCTTCCCTCGCCCCTGCTCTCTTCCCTCGCCCCTGCTCTCTTCCCTCACCCCTGCACCCTTCCCTCGCTCCTGCTCTCTTCCCTCACCCCTGCTCCCTTCCCTCGCCCCTGCTCTCTTCCCTCACCCCTGCTCCCTTCCCTCGCCCCTGCTCTCTTCCCTCACCCCTGCACCCTTCCCTCGCTCCTGCTCTCTTCCCTCGCCCCTGCTCCCTTCCCTCGCCCCTGCTCTCTTCCCTCGCCCCTGCTCCCTTCCCTCGCCCCTGCTCTCTTCCCTCGCCCCTGCTCCCTTCCCTCGCCCCTGCTCTCTTCCCTCACCCCTGCACCCTTCCCTCGCTCCTGCTCTCTTCCCTCACCCCTGCTCTCTTCCCTCACCCCTGCTCCCTTCCCTCGCCCCTGCTCCCTTCCCTCACTCCTGCTCTCTTCCCTCGCCCCTGCTCTCTTCCCTCATCCCTGCTCTCTTCCCTCACCCCTGCTGTAGCCAGCAAATGTCCACTGCAGCACCGAGAGGCAACAAACCATTGCAAAGCAGCCTGCTCAGATCCCTTTGACACCAGTAGGTGTGAACCACTCTGGTTGGCCACTTCAGTGGGGCAACACTCACTTCTCGAGGCAGGCTGCCAGGCAGCTGGATAACACAGGAACCTTCCATGAGAGGGCACTTCTGCTGGGCCACCCTGTGCTCACCACCCTCAAGAGCCATCTGCTGCTGCCTCTCCCCATGATCTGCAGTAGAATCAGGGTTGCTTGGGTCTACCCTGGGCAGCTCTTTGCCCAGGTCAGGTCAGTGCAATTCTGGAGCCTCAAATCAGGCACTGTGCCTTTGTTCTATTGCCTCCAGGTAAAGCAGGACCCCAAACCCAGTCCTACGCTTGCCCTCCTCACTACCCCTGGAAGGCAGGAGCACATCTTCTCACACCATTCTCACCCCTCACCTCCTGACTACTACACTTTTTGCTTTAGCTTCTGAACTCAATTCATCCTTCTCCTCAGCTTCATATATAAATACTTGCAAAGGTCAAGGCAGCAGCACCAGCTCTGGACTCTTTCAAGGCATCAGTTTTCACTGGAGATAAAAGACACTTGCCTGACAGCTTCAGTAAGAGCCCATATCAGCACGAGCAGAATCCATTCCCCTTAGCTTTAAATGTGCTGGTTTGAAGTGCTTTGAGGTCAGTTAGGGACCAGTTTGGGACTCCCTGCTTCCCAGCAACCCCTTGGACAGGCTTTCAAATACAAACATATTCCACAGCCAGAGGCACGGAGCTTTCTTACAATGTTTGCATTTCAGTCTTAGAATCATAGAATCACAGAACCAAGCAGGTTGGAAGAGAGCTCCAAGCTCAGCCAGCCCAACCTAGCACCCAGCCCTGCCCAACCAACCAGACCATGGCACTAAGTGCCCCAGCCAGGCTTGGCTTCAACACCTCCAACCACAGCCACTCCACCACCTCCCTGGGCAGCCCATTCCAATGCCAATCGCTCTCTCTGCCAGCAACTTTCTCCTCACATCCAGCCTAGACCTGCCCTGGCACAGCTTGAGCCTCTGTCCCCTTCTTCTGTTGCTGGCTGCCTGGCAGCAGAGCCCAACCCCACCTGGCTACCTTGTCCCTTCAGGCAGCTGCAGGCAGCAATGAGCTCTGCCCTGAGCCTCCTCTGCTGCAGGCTGCACACCCCCAGCTCCCTCAGCCTCTCCTCACAGGGCTCCGCTCCAGGCCCCTCCCCAGCCTTGCTGCCCTCCTCCAAACACCTTCCAGCACCTTAGCATCTCTCTGGAATGAAGGAGCCCAGAACTGGACACAGCACTCAAGGGTTGGCCTGAGCAGTGCTGAGCACAGGGACACAAGAACCTCCCTTGTCCTGCTGCCCACACTGCTCCTGATGCAGCCCAGGATGCCATTGGCTCTGCTGCCCACCTGGGCACACTGCTGCCTCATCTTCAGCTCCTCTCTACCAGTACCCCCAGGTCCCTTTCTGCCTGACTGCTCTCCAGCCACTCTGTCCCCAGCTTGTAGCAATGCTTGAGGTTGTTGCTTACCCTACAGCATCCTACTGCCCTGGGAAACAAGAAGCTCACTGCAGACCGACTAGAACCCTGCTTGTCTTTTCTTCTGAGCCATCAGTGACAAAGCACTGAGTTTTGCATGGCTGAAAGAGTACCAGAAGAGCAGTATCAGATGCTTACAGATCTTAAACACCTCTCTTTGACCTACACCCGCACACAGTCCCCTGCCCCAGGAGCAGAGACCAGAAGGAACAATAAAAAGCTCTGTAGAAACATTTGGTCTAAAATAGAAGCTATAGCTCAGCTCCACGCTGACTTAGAGGACAGTTGCCTGTGTTGCTTCTCTGCAGGGGCCTGTGAACTGGTGGCTGCAGCAGCCAAGAGGGTTGATAAAGCCCTGGCAGCTCTTGCCGGGCTGGAAGGACTCAGCGCAGTGCTTCTCGCAGCCAGGCAGCACCACCGCTCTGTATTGACATTGGCAGGGCCCTGCAGGTCGGTCGGAGGGAGAGTGGTGACATCATGCAGCCCTCATCACCCGCATCAAAGGCAGCTTAATGACTGCCAGAGGAGCAGGCAGCCTGGCACACACAGTGCACCACCTCTGGAGCCCTTGGAGGCCAGCCGCAGCTCCTGGCACAGCCGGAGGAAGAAGCTGATGCGGATGACAACCCCTTACAGCAAAGCCAAGGGAGGTGGTGAGCCTGATGATGAACTGGCCCCCTGAGAGGTCCAGCCCCTGCATCCTCCAAGGCCTGGTTACGTGGAGCTGCCACGCTGCACACATGGTGAGTAACCCAAGTGCTAACACCGCTGAGAAACTAAACCCTTACTGTGAATGCTCCCAGTCAGAAATCAGTGGCACAGCCAAAGCAATCACAGGTCCAAGCTGTGGTTGAGCAGAGCACAGCTCAGCACCACAACAATCAAGGGGAGGCTTGATCCTTGTCAAGGCTGCTCTGGGCAAGCTGATCTGGTTGAGGTGAGCTAGTGACATCACTGCTGACTGCAGAAGATCCTTGAGCGTGAGTTTGTACAAAATTCACAAGTAGCAAGGGCTGGATGCACCATCCATTAATTTGTGTGTCTAGTGAGCAAGTGCACAGATAAAGCTTTGGCTAACACCATACACGGAAGTTTGCAATGCAGTTTCCTTTTCGTGTCAACCTCAGGATGGCTTCTATTGCAAAACTCTACATTGCAGGCTTGGTGGCAAGCTGGGCTGGCACTGAGCTGTCCTTTCTGCTCTGGACATGATGCTTGAGCGTGTCCAGAGAAGGGTGACGAGGCTGGGGAGAGGCCTTGAGCACAGCCCTACGAGGAGAGGCTGAGGGAGCTGGGATTGGTTAGCCTGGAGAAGAGGAGGCTCAGGGGAGACCTTATTGCTGTCTACAACTACCTGAGGGGAGGTTGTAGCCAGAAGGAGGTTGCTCTCTTCTCTCAGGTGGCCAGCACCAGAACAAGAGGACACAGCCTCAGGCTGCACCAGGGGAGATTTAGGCTGGAGGTGAGGAGAAAGTTCTTCCCTGAGAGAGTCATTGGACACTGGAATGGGCTGCCCGGGGAGGTGGTGGAGTCGCCGTCCCTGGAGCTGTTCAAGGCAGGACTGGACGTGGCACTTGGTGCCATGGTCTGGCCTTGAGCTCTGTGCTAAAGGGTTGGACTTGATGATCTGTGAGGTCTCTTCCAACCCTGATGATACTGGGATACCTCTTTGGACATCCTCCTCCAACCCAATCATATGACTATGATTCTACAAACTGTGGTGCAGGATGAGGGAGGTGATTCTGTCTCTGCTCTTGTGCAACTCCACCTGCAGCACTGCCTCCAGTCGTGGTGCCCCCAGTGTGACAGGGACATGGAGCTGCTGGAGTGGGTCTAGAGAAGGCCATAAAGATGATCAGAGGGCTGGGAACAGGCTGAGAGACTTGGGGCTGTTCAGCCTGGCGAAGAGAGGTCTTCAGAGATACCTTAGAGCAGACTTCTAGTACCTGAAGGGGGCTACAGGAAAGCTGGGGAGGGACATTTGACAAGGGCTGGGAGTGGCAGGATGAGAGGGAATGGACTGAAGCTTGAGGAGGGCAGGTCTAAACTGGAGATTAGGAAGAAATTCTTTCCAGTGAGAGTGGGGAGACACTGGCACAGGTTGCCCAGGGGGACCATGGATGCCCCCTCTCTGGAAGTGTCCAAGGGCAGGTTGGATGAGGCCTTGAGCAACCTGGGCTAGTGGGAGGTGTCCCTGCCTATGGCAGGGGGATTGGAACAGGATGATCTTGAATGTCCCTTCTAACCCAAACTGATCTATGAATCTATGAAATTAAAAAAACCCAAAACACCCAACCCCACCTCACCTCACAAGGCATCTGGTGGCCCAACAAGATGACCTGGACACTCTAGTCTATCTGTGGGACTTGAATTTCAGCCTCTGGCACTCCAGGCTCTCTCCAAAGAAAGGCAAAATTCCTTCTGGGTGTGATGAAACTTCTTCAGCAGCTTCATTTAGGTCCTGCTGTGTCTTAGCAAAAACTCCACAATGAGTTTTGTGGGTTTTTTTAATGGACCTGTGGTTCTCTGAAGCACTTCACATTAAAAGCCTTGTTCAGATGGACAGCAAATGCTCCAGTCTGGTCAGTTCTTTAGATGAAGTCGTTGGAATCACACTTTTTCTCTTCCATGGGTACCACCTCCACTGTAGCGCATCTCTGGGAGGAAAGACCATAACCAGAGGAGAGCTTCTGGAGTCTGAACTCAATTGAACATGTGTGGGAACCTCTTAGCATCCAAGTGGATCTGCTTGCTGGTGCACCCACCCCTCTCAAATCCAACCTCTGCAAGGCCAAGGAGGTGATCCATTGGCCGGGTACTGTCACCATGGACCTCCACGCTCCCACTGGCTGGAGGTACTCTGGCATCTAACAAGATGGAGAAGAAGGAGAAGAGGAGGCTCAGGGGTGACACCATTACTGTCTGCAGCTCCCTGAAAGAAGGCTGTAGCCAGCTGGGGTTGGTCTCTTCTGCCAGGCAACCAGCAATAGAGCAAGGGGACACAGCCTGAAGCTGTGCCAGGGCAGGTCTAGGCTGGATGTGAGGAGGAAGTTGTTGTCAGAGAGAGTGATTGGCATTGGAATGGGCTGCCCAGGGAGGTGGTGGAGGCATCATCCCTGGAGGTGTTGAAGAGAAGACTGGATGAGGCACTTAGTGCCATGGTCTGGTTGACTGGATAGGGCTGGGTGCTAGGTTGGACTGGCTGAGCTTGGAGCTCTCTTCCAACCTGCTTGATTCTATGATTCTATGTTAACTTGCAGGTGCTTCAGTCACTGCCATAGCAAGGAGCAGGACACTTGTGAGCAGCTGTTTAGGGGCCAGAGGTGAGTGGAGCCCTCTGCTTTTCTTTATGAGTCTCTTGCAGCTGCTGGCAGGTTCCTGTTCACAGTCGACAAAAGAGCAGAGGAAAGCAGAGGTTGTTGCTTACAGAGGGGAGGAGACTTGTGCCTGCATCTGCAAGGGATTGGGAATCCAGAGGTTATTCACTGCAGCTGCAAGCTACATCATGGGCAACTTGAGCAGGAAGAGTCTTTCCTAGTTGCCAAGAAAAAGGTCACCCCAGAGTGTCTGGCTGCCCTGGCTGCACAGAGAGGAGCAGAGAAGCCAGGCTTCCTTTGGGCAGCAACTCCAATGCTGAGGCTCTTCACGGGCTCCTTTTTAGCTGAACCCAAAGAAGGTGAGGGCAGAGCTTGTTCAGAACTGATAGCTACCACCTGGGGATCTGCTCTCCTGACAAGCTCCCAGGCAGACAAGTGAGAGTTTTCTCTACAAACCTGCCAAGGCACAAGCCAGAGCATTTGCATAATCCTCTTTGGAAAGCTTTCTGGGTAGAATCATGGAATCAGCCAGGTTGGAAGAGAGCTCCAAGCTCAGCCAGTCCAACCTAGCACCCAGCCCTAGCCAGTCAACCAGACCATAGCACTAAGTATCCCATCCAGGATTTGCTTCAACACCTCCAGGGATGGCGACTCACCTTGGTCATGCTCAAGGCAATGATCAGCACTGTGCCAGGGAGTCCTCTGCAACCCTGGAAAACAGCCTTGCCTCTCTTTTGGACATACACTGCATAGATCATAGGATCATGGAAGCACTCAGAGTTGGAAGGGACCACAAGGAGCAGCCAGTCCCAACCCCCCTGCCATGCCCAGGGACACCCTACCCTAGAGCAGGCTGCACACAGCCTCAGCCAGCCTGGCCTCAAACACCTCCAGCCATGGGGCCTCAACCACCTCCCTGGGCAACCCAGTCCAGCCTCTCACCACTCTCCTGCTCAACAGTTTCCTCCTCACCTCCAGCCTCACTCTCCCCACCTCCACCTTTGCTCCATTCCCCCCATTCCTGTCACTCTCTCACACCATCAAAAGTCCCTCCCCAGCTTTTCTGTAGCCCCCTTCAGATGCTGGAAGGCCACAAGAAGGTCCCCTGGGAGCCTCCTCTGCTCCATCCTGCACAGCCCCAACTCTTTCAGTCTGTGCTCACTGTGCAGAGCTGCTGCAGCCTCTGAACATCCTCCTGGCCCTGCTCTGGACACTCTCCAGCATCTCCACAGCCCTCTTGTCCCAGGGGCTCCAGAACTGGATGCAGTACTCCAGGTGGGGTCTCAGCTGAGCAGAGCAGAGCAGAGGGGCAGAATCCCCTCCCTGGCCCTGCTGGCCACACTTCTGCTGCTGCAGCCCAGGCTCTGCTTGCTCTCTGGGCTGCAAGTGCACACTGCTGGCTCCTGCTGAGCTTCTCCTCCAGCAGCACCCCCAAGTCCCTCTCCTCAGGGCTGCTCTCCAGACACTCACTGCCCAGCCTGCATTGGTGCTTGGCATTGCCCCCACCCAGCTGCAGGACCTTGCTCTTGGTCTTGTTGAACCTCCTGAGGTTCCCTTGTGTAATGAATTGACATAAAATTAGCCAGCCATTTCTCAACCCCTGCCTCGTTGTTTGAGTGGTGACCTCCTGCAACACCAAACACCACAAGCTGGCTGCATCCTGGGTGAAGTAATATTTTTACCCATTTACTAGCCATTCATTTCTGGCCCTTGGGAAATATGAAAGATGCCTGATCATGTCCAGTTCTGGGCCCCTCAATCCAAGACAGATGCTGAGGTGCTGGAAGGTGTCGAGAGAAGGGCAGCAAGGCTGGGGAGGGGCCTGGAGCACAGCCCTGTGAGGAGAGGCTGAGGGAGCTGGAGGAGTGCAGCCTGCAGCAGAGGAGGCTCAGGGCAGAGCTCATTGATGGCTACAACTACCTGCAGGGAGGCTGTAACCAGGTGGGGTTGGGCTCTTCTCCCAGGCAACCAGCAACAGAAGACAGGGACAGTCTCAAGCTGTGCCAGGGCAGGTCTAGGCTGGATGTGAGGAGGAAGTTGCTGGCAGAGAGAGTGATTGGCACTGGAATGGGCTGCCCAGGGAGGTGGTGGAGTGGCCGTGGCTGGAGGTGTTGAAGCCAAGCCTGGCTGGGGCACTTAGTGCCATGGTCTGGTTGGTTGGGCAGGGCTGGGTGCTAGGTTGGGCTGGCTGAGCTTGGAGCTCTCTTCCAACCTGCTTGGTTCTATGATTCTATGTGAAGGATTTTGAGCCATTCATAGCTGTGTGTTGTGCACAACACATTTGCTTCTTTAACTCCCAAGCCCACTGGGCCCCAGCTTGAGCAGCAGACAAGACAAATCAGCCCAGAAAGCAAGAGGAGTAGCAAGGAGCAAGCTGTGGAGGAGCTAAAGGGGCGCTATAGAGATTCCCAGAGCCAAAAGCTTATCTTAGATACCCTAGCATAAACCTAAAATAACTGCACTGAATTACTCCAGGTTTGCCCTTCTGTACAAGAGATCAGAATCTGACACCTGCTTTGGAAACTTCCTTCCTCCAGTTTCCATTCTTTCTAGGAGCAGAGAGAGACACCATTGTGCTGAGGATCGTTCAAATGCTTCTTTACAAGCAAAGGATCAAATAACCAGCAGGTCTGAGGGGGTGGAGGGAAGGGGGAAATCCATTGCAAGACTTCCAGCCATCCAAAGAAATCTCCCAGTTTTACAAATCCAGGAGCTGCGATGCCAAGGAAGTAGCCAGAAAGGAAGTCTGAAGTGTCCTTTGTCTACCTGGCCCCTACAGCCACCTCCTGTACAGGGCAGGTCTCAGTCCAGCCTACCTGCAGAGCTGGACCTGATCAGCAGGAAACCGAAAGAGAGGGCAGGAGCAGAAACGCTGCAGATGAAAGGGGAAGGTTTGCAGGCAGGTTCCAATGGGCACTATAAATTCAAGTGCTCACTTGTTCTCTCTGGGTTTTCTTTCTGTGAGGAGAGGCTGAGGGAGCTGGGGGGGTGCAGCCTGCAGCAGAGGAGGCTCAAGGCAGAGCTCATTGCTGTCTGCAGCTGCCTGCAGGGAGGCTGTAGCCAGGTGGGGTTGGGCTCTGCTGCCAGGCAGCCAGCAACAGAAGAAGGGGACACAGTCTCAAGTTGTGCAGGGCAGGTCTAGGCTGGATGTGAGGAGGAAGTTGCTGGCAGAGAGAGTGATTGGCATTGGAATGGGCTGCCCAGGGAGGTGGTGGAGTGGCTGTGGCTGGAGGTGTTGAAGCCAAGCCTGGCTGGGGCACTTAGTGCCATGGTCTGGTTGGTTGGCCAGGGCTGGGTGCTAGGTTGGAGCTGGCTGAGCTTGGAGCTCTCTTCCAGCCTGGTTGATTCTACTCTATTCTCTTGTCACAGCGACTAACAGAGGAAGAAGCTCCAGCAAAGAAATGGCTTGATCTCAATTATCCATGTAAAATGAGATTGAATGGAATAAGCACACTAAGAACACACGGGTTCTGGAAGTCCAGCTCCCACTCCTGCAGTTACAGAGCTCTGCCTGAAGCCCTCTGGCCGCAGTCAGCGCTGCCTGTGCTCTGGGCAGAGCAGGGACAGGAGCAGGGCAGGGCAGTCCTCATTTTCCCTGTCGATCCTATCACAAGAATCATAGAATCAACCAGGTTGGAAGAGACCTCCAAGATCATCCAGTCCAACCTAGCACCCAGCCCTAACCAATCAACTAGACCATGGCACTCAGTGCCTCATCCAGGCTTTTCTTGAAGCCCCCCAGGGACGGTGCCTCCACCACCTCCCTGGGCAGCCCATTCCAATGGGAAATCACTCTCTCTGTGGCTGCTGGGGGGGGGGGGGGGGGGGGGGGGAGAGATGTAAACTGCAAACGCTGCAAAAGAACTGCAGAGCAGGCTGTACTGCTGAGTTATGCAATAACAGCTTGTTATAAACCAGACTGTCCTGAAAGGAATATTACTGCTTCCCTCATTTGGAGCAAAGCTCTCCCCACACACCCCCCATCCCCAGCTGCAGCCTCCTAGCACACAGCCGCTTGTTGCCAGGCTGCTCTAGCTGAGATGCGCCTGGCTTGGAGAAGTAAGGCTGCAAAAGCTTCCTGGGCAATTACCCAATTACCTTGCAGGAAAACATGCAGGGCCAGTTCGTTGGAACGGCATCAGCCCTGCTTTAAAACACTGTGGTGTCAAATCAACCTGACCTGCAGCACCACAGCACTCATTTTGCTCCAGCTGCGTCGTGCCCGTGAAATGTATATGCAGGGATGGAGCACCCTGAGCTCTCCGGCTGAAAGACAAAGGCAAGCCCAGCCCCGACCTGCTTTCAAAGTAACAACACTCTCACCTGCCTCCTCCCCCTCCTCCTCTCCTCCTCCTCCTCCTCCTCCTCCTCCTCCTCCTCCTCCTCCTCCTCCTCCTCCTCCTCCTCCTCCTCCTCGCTCAGAGCAGTGTGGCCAGGAGGACAAGGGAGGATGTTATTCAGGCTGGAGGTGAGGAGGAAGTTGTTGAGCAGGAGAGTGGTGAGAGGCTGGACTGGGTTGCCCAGGGAGGCAGCCTAAACCTGCCCTCCTCAAGCCGCATCCAGCTCTGGAGCCCCTATGACAAAAGGGCTGTGGAGATGCTGGAGTGTGCCCAGAGCAGGGCCAGGAGGATGCTCAGAGGCTGCAGCAGCTCTGCTGTGAGCACAGACTGAAAGAGTTGGGGCTGTGCAGGCTGCAGCAGAGGAGGCTCCCAGGGGACCTTCTTGTGGCCTGCCAGCACCTGAAGGGGGCTACAAAAAAGGCTGAGGAGGGACTTTTGAGGCTGTGAGGGAGTGTCAGGAGTGGGGGGAATGCAGCAAAGGTGGAGGTGGGGAGAGTGAGGCTGGAGGTGAGGAGGAAGTTGTTGAGCAGGAGAGTGGTGAGAGGCTGGAATGGGTTGCCCAGGGAGGTGGTTGAGGCCCCATGGCTGGAGGTGTTTGAGGCCAGGCTGGCTGAGGCTGTGTGCAGCCTGCTCTAGGGTAGGGTGTCCCTGGGCATGGCAGGGGGGGTTGGAACTGGCTGCTCCTTGTGCTCCCTTCCAACCCTGACTGATTCTATGATTCCTCTGTGCTCAGCACTGCTCAGGCCACACCTTGAATCCTGTGTCCAGTTCTGGGCATATTAAGGTACTGGAACATGTCCAGGGAAGGGCAATGAAGCTGATGAGAGGCCTGGAGCACAGCACTATGAGGACAGGCTGGGGCTGCACAGCCTGGAGTAGAGGAGGCTCAGGGCAGAGCTCATTGCTGTCGGCAGCTGCCTGCAGGGAGGCTGTAGCCAGGTGGGGTTGGGCTCTGCTGCCAGGCACCCAGCAACAGAAGAAGGGGACCCAGTCTCAAGCTGTGCCAGGGCAGGTCTAGGCTGGATGTGAGGAGGAAGTTGCTGGCAGAGAGAGTGATTGGCATTGGAATGGGCTGCCCAGGGAGGTGGTGGAGTGGCCATGGCTGGAGGTGTTGAAGCCAAGGCTGGCTGGGGCACTTAGTGCCATGGTCTGGTTGGTTGGGCAGGGCTGGGTGCTAGGTTGGACTGGATGAGCTTGGAGGTCTCCTCCAACCTGGTCGATTCTATGATTCTATGATACACATGGGACAGACAATGATAAAAAATAGACAAGCCAATATTCCCCTCACCCCAGCACACAAAATGTCCAGTATCAAGTGGCCCATATCAAGGTCCTAAGTGCTAAGGTGTGAGATCTCCATTTGGAGGCAGAAACTGCTGTTCTTTAAGTCAGCTGTCCACTCTGGACCCCAAAGAAGGTCCATGCCAAAGGCAGAGCACTGCAGCATCACTATCCTCTTACTTGAGGCTTACCAGCACAAGGCATCTGAAAACTGAAAATGTAAGTTGCCACAATTCACAGGGTGGCAACAGAGCTCAGGCACATAAGGAACCCATCTCTTGGAGTTCAGGAGGAAGAAAGCATGGCTAGGTGGCTACTTCCCACAGGTCATGCCCTTGGAAGGACTGTGGTGGACTCAAAAGACATTAACAAGGCTAAGGGGAGACTTCAATGACAGGAGGATAAAGAGACAAACACAAAGTGAGACATTCTGAAGACCATCAGGAGCAAGAGTCTTGGAAGAAAACCTGTGGCTCTTCTAAACTCATGCAGAGCCAAAGCCATTGCAGGGAAGTCAAAACTATGCATATGCTGCCACCTCTGGCACTGCAGATTGATGAGGGAGCCCAAGGTGTGTTGTGAGGGCTGGTGCAGGCCCATAGCTTTCATAGAAGCCTAGAATCAAGCAGGTGGGAAAGGACCTCCAAGCTCAGCCAGCCCAACCTAGCACCCAGCCCTGCCCAACCAACCAGACCATGGCACTAAGTGCCTCAGCCAGGCTTGGCTTCAACCCCTCCAGCCACGGCCACTCCACCACCTCCCTGGGCAGCCCATTCCAGTGCCAATCACTCTCTCTGCCAGCAACTTCCTCCTAACATCCAGCCTAGACCTACCCTGGTACAGCTTGAGGATGTGTCCCCTTGTTCTGGTGCTGGGTGCCTGGCAGCAGAGCCCAACCCCACCTGGCTACAGCCTCCCTGCAGGCAGCTGCAGGCAGCAATGAGCTCTGCCCTGAGCCTCCTCTGCTGCAGGCTGCACACCCCCAACTCCCTCAGCCTCTCCTCACAGGGCTGTGCTCCAGGCCCCTCCCCAGCCTTGCTGCCCTTCTCCAAACACCTTCCAGCACCTCAGCATCTCTCTTGAACTGAGAAGCCCAGAACTGGACACAGTACTTAAGGTGTGGCCTGAGCAGTGCTGAATACAGGGGCAGAATGACTGGACCTACTGGCCATGGTATTCCTGATCCAGGCCAGGATGCCATTGGCTCTCTTGGCCACCTGGGCACACTGCTGGCTCATCTTCAGCTACTCTCTACCAGTACCCCCAGGCCCCGTTCTGCCTGGCTGCTCTCAGCCACTGTCCCCAGGCTGTGGCTCTGCTTGGGGTTGTTGTGGCCAAAGTGCAGAACCTGGCACTTGTCCTTGCTAAAACTCATAGCTTTGGACTGTGCCCATCTCTCCAGCCTGTCCAGGTCCCTCTGCAAAGCCCTCCTGCCCTCTAACAGTTCCACACATGCTCCCAACTTGGTGTCATCTGCAAGCTCACTGACACTGGACTCAATCCCCTCATACAGATCACCAGTGAAGATATTAAACAGGACTGGGCCCAGCACTGATCACTGGGGGACACCACTCATGACAGCTGCCAGCTAGATGTGGCTCCATTCACCACCACTCTCTGTGCCCTGCCATCCAGCCAGTTCTTAACCCAGCACAGAGTGCCCCTGTCCAAGCCAAGGGCTGCCAGCTTAGCCAGGAGTTTGCTGTGGCAGCAGTGTCAAAGGCCTTGCTGAAGTCCAGGTAGACTTCATCCACAGCCTTCCCCACCCTGAAAGACATCTCTGCTATGCTGCAGGGGGGCTGGACAAGATGAGCTTCGAGGGTCCCTTTCAACTTGATGCATTCTACAAGTGTATGAATCAGAGAGCAGCCATGAGTGCTCCAGCACACAACTTGGGGCTGACCACAACCACACCATAAGGCCACTCTCATTGCCTGCTGTGCCCAAGGGAGCACCTGATACCCCAACCCATTCCTTTGGGATTGGCCAAACTGGCCTTCATGCCCTCCTGAGAACTTCTTAGGTGTCCTGCATGCAGAATATCACCTTTATATAGAGCTCACAGTCAGCATTAGGCCTCTTGGCTTAGATTCCTTCTGGACTCTTCCTACAGTAAGGAAAAGCTTGTAGATGAAAAAGACCCTGGGTTTCCCCCAGCATCCTGCAAATTCATAGACTTATAGAATGGTTTAGGTTGGAAGGGACCTCAAAGATCTTCTAGTTCCAACTCCCCTGCCATAGGCAGGGACACCTCCCACTCAAGGTCTCATCCAACCTGGCCTTGAACACCTCCAGGGAGGTAGTGGAGCACAGAATCCCCCAATGTGATCTTTGCTCACATTGTTTGATTCTGTGCTCCACAACTTTCCTGAGCAACCTGTGCCAGTGCCTCACTACCCTCACTGGAATGAATTTCTTCCTAATCTCCAGCCTAAACCTGCCCTCCTCAAGCTGCATCCAGCTCTGGAGCCCCTATGACAAGAGGGCTGTGGAGATGCTGGAGTGTGTCCAGAGCAGGGCCAGGAGGATGCTCAGAGGCTGCAGCAGCTCTGCTGTGAGCACAGACTGAAAGAGTTGGGGCTGTGCAGGCTGCAGCAGAGGAGGCTCCCAGGGGACCTTCTTGTGGCCTGCCAGCATCTGAAGGGGGCTACAAAAAAGCTGGGGAGGGATTTTTGAGGCTGTGAGGGAGTGTCAGGAGTGAGGGGAATGGAGCAAAGGTGGAGGTGGGGAGAGTGAGGCTGGAGGTGAGGAGGAAGTTGTTGAGCAGGAGAGTGGTGAGAGGCTGGAATGGGTTGCCCAGGGAGGTGGTTGAGGCCCCATGGCTGGAGGTGTTTGAGGCCAGGCTGGCTGAGGCTGTGTGCAGCCTGCTCTAGGGTAGGGTGTCCCTGGGCATGGCAGGGGGGGTTGGAACTGGCTGCTCCTTGTGCTCCCTTCCAACCCTGACTGATTCAATGATTCTTAGGAATCTACCTTTTCCAGTGGGAGGGAAAAGCTTTTTGCATTACAGACACTTTTGTGTAAAAATGATAAAGAAAAAGAAAAAGGAAAATAAACAAAAGGGCAAAGCAGGAATTTTGCACACTGGATGCAGCCCCCACCTTTGCTATCAGCATTCTACCAGGTCAATCCTGGGAGAGAGGGGTGAGTTGAGCAATCAGGACTTCAAGGGTAAAGTGCTCCCAAAGAAAACACAGTTTTTGTACCCATGGGAGTGATGAGAGATGTGGGATCTGGGAGTAGGGAGGAGTGACTTGAGAGGCAGGAAGAATGAGCAGATGCCATTACCTCCAAGGGGGCTGAGGGACTGTGCCCTGAGAATTCACAACACCCAGCCCGGTAAGTGGCTGCACAAGGGCTTGACAGCAAACGAAGGACAAAAGGAAGAGAGTCTGCAAAAGCAAAAGCAGAGGGAAGGGTGGGAGAGGGGGCGGTCGTTAGCCAGAGCTAAGGAGAGGGATGCTTATCTACTGCGCTCGGCTGGGAGGGAGCGGAGCAATGTCAGAGCCTGGACAGGCACAAGGCAGCAGAGCAGACGATCAGCAGGCAACAGAAGGCAGTGCTGGGAAGGATGGATGGCTGCAGGGCAATGGCTTAGCCTTCTTCATTATTTAAAAGCAGGCTGAGGCAGGTAATTACTCATGAGTCTGACCACGAGGTACTTAGTAGTTGGATCACAGAAGAAACTGCACGCACAGCCTACCTCTGCCTGGCAGCAGGCACAAGCTGATGATTAATACAGCTTAAGTCCCTCACAGCTCACATCTCCTCCATGTGCCCATTTTCCTTGAGGAATAGGCCTACCACGTACAGCTCAGCTCCCACCAGCTTAGGGATGCTGCAAAACCATGCCCACACCTTACAAGGTCCTATGGGAGCCAGGCAGGAGCGCAGCCTCTCCACCCAAAGGCGCTCCTACGCAGCTGCTCACTGGCAGCATCCCAGCCATGGGCTGAGTGTGGCTGCTGCACCCTAGGGCATCCCCAGGGCCCAGGAGTCCAGTGGCTGGTGGCTGGAAGAAGTGCTTCGTCCCAAAGCAGCACGGGTTGCATTTTCCTCTGGGGATAGGAAAGGAGAAGGCATGGCCATGTCTGCCCAAAGTCACAGCTGTGCAAAGCTGTCCTGCCTGTTTGCTTTCTCTGGCTTCTTAACATCTACGTGGGTGTGCAAAGCTCAGCAGTAGGGGGGCTTGGGGCTTTTTTCAGTTGGGCTTTGCCTGATGTGACAAGAGGCTTAATTTTGAGCAGCACTAGGAAAGCAGTGAGGTAGATGTAGGTATTAGCTGATACTCAAACC
The DNA here is from genome assembly GCF_015220805.1 of Pogoniulus pusillus. NCBI lineage: Eukaryota > Metazoa > Chordata > Aves > Piciformes > Lybiidae > Pogoniulus > Pogoniulus pusillus. Next base: position 29,171,884 of record NC_087277.1, read on the forward strand.
CAGGACTGACCTATCTTTTATGCTCCTCTCACTGTACTGGTAGAAACCTACTAGAATGCAGGACACATGTTTTCCAACTCAATAGCAGGTATCCAGCTGGAGAAATGTGTTTCCCTGAATTATGGCCATATGCTATATATCACACTTCAACATATCCTATCATGTTCCATCTGCACAGAATTTGACACTGCATAAAACAATCTGCTTTGAATTTGAATGTGTAGACTCCCTCGCACAGACCCAAACCCTCTCGCTAGGCTGGGCAGCCTAAGTGCTCTGGAATTCCTGCTGGGCCACAGGCAGAAAGGACCAGAACCAAAGCTGCAGGGAGGAGGCATCACCGCTGGGCTGTGCCAGCTGAAACAAGCTCCACCTTGGCACTGAGAGCTTGTCTTGGTGGTGGCTGAAAGCAGATAGAGCAGAGCTGGAGAGCAGCCAAACAGAGAGGGATCTGGGGGTGCTGATTGATACCTGCCTGAACATGAGCCAGCAGTGTGCCCAGGTGGCCAAGAGAGCCAGTGGCATCCTGGCCTGCATCAGGAATGGTGTGGCCAGCAGGAGCAGGGAGGTCATTCTGCCCCTGTACTCAGCACTGGTTAGACCACACCTTGAGTGCTGTGTTCAGTTCTGGGCCCCCCAGTTTAGGAGGGACATTGAGATGCTTGAGCGTGTCCAGAGAAGGGCAACGAGGCTGGGGAGAGGCCTTGAGCACAGCCCTACGAGGAGAGGCTGAGGGAGCTGGGATTGGTTAGCCTGGAGAAGAGGAGGCTCAGGGCAGACCTTATTGCTGTCTGCAACTACCTGAGGGGAGGTTGTGGCCAGGAGGAGGTTGCTCTCTTCTCTCAGGTGGCCAGCACCAGAACAAGAGGACACAGCCTCAGGCTGTGCCAGGGGAGATTTAGGCTGGAGGTGAGGAGAAAGTTCTTCCCTGAGAGAGTCATTGGGCACTGGAATGGGCTGCCCGGGGAGGTGGTGGAGTCGCCGTCCCTGGAGCTGTTCAAGGCAGGACTGGACGTGGCACTTGGTGCCATGGTCTGGCCTTGAGCTCTGTGCTAAAGGGTTGGACTTGATGATCTGTGAGGTCTCTTCCAACCCTGATAATACTGTGATACTGTGAGCCTGGAGCAGAAACCAAGCTGTATGAAGGAGGACATGCTTTGGGCTTTCTCTGATCTGCTCTAGCTCCTTCCCATCTGCAGCAGTGCAGGCTTTAGAAGGCAGCTACAGAGCAGGCATCTCAGCTATTTCTAACAGCTCAGAAGCATAGGGAAAAGCAGAAAATGTTTGTGCATGCTGAAGTCAGCTTCTCCTCACACAGACTGGCTGCTGTGGCGAGCCAAGGGGTGGCAGAGAGAGGGGTTTGTCACTTGTCAAAACACAGAAATGCTTTCAAACTGTTTGGTAGAGTCACAGAGTTGTCAGGGCAGGAAGGGACCTCAAGGTTCATCCAGTTCCAACCCCCCTGCCATGGGCAGGGACACCTCACACTAGATCAAGTTACCCAGAGCCACATCCAGCTTGGCCTTAAAAACATCCAGGGATGAGGATTCTGCCACCTCCCTGCACAACCTGTTCCAGCATCTCACCATCCTCCTGGTGAAGAACTTCTTCCTAACAGCCAATTTGAATCTCCTCACTTCTAGTTTTGCTCCATTCCCCCCAGTCCTATCACTGCCTGACAGCCTAAAAAGTCCCTCCCCAGCTTTCTCGTAGCCCCCTTCAGGTACTGGAAGGCTACAATAAGGTCTCCTCAGAGCCTACTCTTCTCCATTTGCAACACTTCTAATAGCCTCAGGGTGATATCCCCTGCCTCATGCTCTCAGGCATTCACCCTCTCCTAAGGAAACCCATTCCTTCTTAGCATGAAATGTGGAATCAGAAATACTCCAAGTCATCAGGTGCTAAACACTGCTTTATTTCCTCTTTCCCTCTCAAGAGAAGTGTGGGCAGCAGGGCCAGAGAGGGGATTCTGCCCCTCTGCTCTGCTCTGCTCTGCTGAGACCCCACCTGGAGTACAGCATCCAGCTCTTGGAGCCCCCATTACAAAAGGGCTGTGGAGATGCTGGAGAGTGTGGCAGGAGCAGGGCCAGGAGGATGCTCAGAGGCTGCAGCAGCTCTGCTGTGAGCACAGACTGAAAGAGTTGGGGCTGTGCAGGCTGGAGCAGAGGAGGTTCCCAGGGGACCTTCTTGTGGCCTTCCAGCATCTGAAGGGGGCTACAAAAAACACTGGGGAGGGACTTTTCAGGATATCAGGTAGTGACAGGACAGGGGGAATGGAGCAAAACTGGAGGTAGGGAGATTCAGACTGGAATTGTGGAGGAAGTTGTTGAGCAGGAGAGTGGTGAGAGGCTGGAATGGGTTGCCCAGGGAGGTGGTTGAGGCCCCATGGCTGGAGGTGTTTGAGGCCAGGCTGGCTGAGGCTGTGTGCAGCCTGCTCTAGGGTAGGGTGTCCCTGGGCATGGCAGGGAGGTTGGAACTGGCTGCTCCTTGTGGTCCCTTCCCACCCTGACTGATTCTGTGATTCTATTCTAAACCCAGTTATCTCCATTTTCCAGCCATGGGGCCTCAACCCCCTCCCTGGGCAACCCATTCCAGCCTCTCACCACTCTCCTGCTCAACAACTTCCTCCTCACCTCCAGTCTCACTCTCCCCACCTCCACCTTTGCTCCATTCCCCCCAGGTCTTGTCACTCCCTGAGAGCCTAAAAAGTCCCTCCCCAACTTTTTTGTAGCCCCCTTCACATGCTGGCAGGCCACAAGAAGGTCCCCTGGGAGCCTCCTCTTCTCCAGACCGAGCAGCCTGGAGTGAGATCTGGGACTCTTGGCCAGCATCAGCCTCAACAGCAGGTCATGCCTGGTGAATTCAGAGAAGCCCATCAAAACAGTGCATTGTTGTCATGCCATGAGCCTTTGTCTGGTTTATGATGGCAACAAGAGACTCTCATCCAGTGCAGGCGTCCTCTGGAGCAGGAGCAAACAAAGGGTCCCTCTCACCCTGCAGCACTCAGCTGGCTGCATTAAAGAGAGTCACTTATATAAAGTTATGGGAGACATTTATCCAGCTCTGCTCAGTGTTAATGACATCTTAGCAGGAGTTCTGCCCAGCTTAGGTGACACAATAGGCACTGCAATAAATCCCCTCTTTTGCCCCCATTTTGAGAGCAAAACTCAGGTCTGTATTTCTCCAGGGAGTTAACTGCAGATGAGTGCACAACAGTTTTTAGGAGCACCATGGCATCCACTTCTCCTTGGTCTCAGGCAGTTTAGGATGAAAAGACCTCAAACGTTATGGCCCAATAGAGAGTGCTCTATGCCCTGAGCCCCTGGGAGCTCCACTCCTTCCTCTGCTTACAGCAACATGCTTGAAAGTATTTCTCAGAGCAGAGAGAGAAAGAAAGCACAGAACAGTTGCTCTTTGGCCCACAAGCTGCCCAGGCTTAGATACCTATTTGTCACATCCATGTACTTTGAGCTCCCAGGCCCTTATTAGTCACTGTAGGGTCAGCACACCACCAATGGTGCAGAAGACATCAGAAAATCAGCTGTAAGAGGGTGATCCCTAAAACCAGACATAGAACTTTGAGGGTGATCCCTAAAATCAGACACAGAACTTTAAGGGTCATCCCTGAAACCAGACACAGAACTTTGAGGGTGATCCCTGAAATCAGACACAGAACTTTGAGGGTGATCCCTGAAACCAGACACAGAACTTTAAGGGTGATCCCTACAACCAGACACAGAACTTTGAGGGTGATCCCCAAAACCAGACACAGAACTTTGAGGGTGATCCCTAAAATCAGACACAGAACTTTAAGGGTGATCCCTGAAACCAGACACAGAACTTTGAGGGTGATCCCTAAAATCAGACACAGAACTTTGAGGGTCATCCCTAAAACCAGACACAGAACTTTGAGGGTGATCCCTAAAATCAGACACAGAACTTTGAGGGTGATCCCTGAAACCAGACACAGAACTTTAAGGGTGATCCCTACAACCAGACACAGAACTTTGAGGGTGATCCCCGAAACCAGACACAGAACTTTGAGGGTGATCCCTAAAATCAGACACAGAACTTTAAGGGTGATCCCTGAAACCAGACACAGAACTTTGAGGGTGATCCCTGAAACCAGACACAGAACTTTGAGGGTGATCCCTAAAATCAGACACAGAACTTTGAGGGTCATCCCTAAAACCAGACACAGAACTTTGAGGGTGATCCCTAAAATCAGACACAGAACTTTGAGGGTGATCCCTGAAACCAGACACAGAACTTTAAGGGTGATCCCTACAACCAGACACAGAACTTTGAGGGTGATCCCCGAAACCAGACACAGAACTTTGAGGGTGATCCCTAAAATCAGACACAGAACTTTAAGGGTGATCCCTGAAACCAGACACAGAACTTTGAGGGTGATCCCTAAAATCAGACACAGAACTTTGAGGGTCATCCCTAAAACCAGACACAGAACTTTGAGGGTGATCCCTGAAACCAGACACAGAACTTTGAGGGTGATCCCTGAAATCAGACACAGAACTTTGAGGGTGATCCCTGAAACCAGACACAGAACTTTGAGGGTGATCCCTGAAACCAGACACAGAACTTTGAGGGTGATCCCTAAAATCAGACACAGAACTTTGAGGGTGATCCCTGAAATCAGACACAGAACTTTGAGGGTGATCCCTGAAACCAGACACAGAACTTTGAGGGTGATCCCTACAACCAGACACAGAACTTTGAGGGTCATCCCTAAAACCAGACACAGAACTTTAAGGGTGATCCCTGAAACCAGACACAGAACTTTGAGGGTGATGCCTAAAACCAGGCACAGAACTTTAACTGAGCTCTCTCACCAGTCCAAATCACTATGGAGTATTTCTGACATCTCATCTCCAGTTAGAATATTCCAGAATAGCCTGAGGAACAGCATCATTTACTACCTCACAGGCAGAATTCAGAGACTCATAGAATGGTTGGGGTTGTTTAACCTGGAGAAGAGGAGGCTCAGGGCAGAGCTCATTGCTGTCTGCAACTACCTGCAGGGAGGCTGTAGCCAGGTGGGGTTGGGCTTTGATGCCAGGCAAACAGCAACAGAACAAGGGGACACAGCATCAAGCATTACCAGGGCAGGTCTAGGCTGGGTGTGAGGAGGAAGTTGCTGGCAGAGAGAGTGATTGGCACTGGAATGGGCTGCCCAGGGAGGTGGTGGAGTGGCCGTGGCTGGAGGTGTTGCAGCCAAGCCTGGCTGGGGCACTTAGTGCCATGGTCTGGTTGGTTGGGCAGGGCTGGGTGCTAGGTTGGACTGGATGAGCTTGGAGGTCTCTGCCAGCCTGGCTGATTCTGATTCTGTGATGGGACCTCAAGGATCATCCAGTTCCAGCTCCCTGCCATAGGCAGAGACATCTCCCACTAGAACAGGTCGCTCAAAGCATCACCCAACCTGGCCTGGAACACCTCCAGGGAGGGAGCAGCCACAGCCTCCCTGGGCAACCTGTTCCAGTGTCTCACCAACTATTCACTCCACTATAAAGCTCAGATTCTTTCTTGCAGAACTGCAAGGCAGATTTGCCTCTTATGCTTGAGGAAATCCTTCCTCAAGTGCAGTATTTTCACTTGTCCCTATTACACCTCAGACTGTCCCTTTAGTGTAGAAAGAAGCCTAGCTGAGAGGCATCCCTTCCCTGGCCATGGCAGGGAGGTTGAAGCAGATGATCTCTGAGGTCCTTTCCAACCTAAACCATTCTGTGACTCAATGATTTCTCCAAGCATTTGAGCTGTCTGAGTCAGGTTGGCTAATCTGTAGCTCTTGGTACCTCTTCATTCTTCTCTGTGTTCTTAAATGCACCTGTTAGTATTTCAGAAATGACTGTGGATAGTTCATACCAGAGCAAATGCCCTCAGGACTTCCAGCCCTGAGATCGTGCACTTCATTCACAGTATCATAGTATCCCAGTATCATCAGGGTTGGAAGAGACCTCACAGACCATCAAGTCCAACCCTTTAGCACAGAGCTCAAGGCCAGACCATGGCACCAAGTGCCACGTCCAGTCCTGCCTTGAACAGCTCCAGGGACGGCGACTCCACCACCTCCCCGGGCAGCCCATTCCAGTGTCCAATGACTCTCTCAGGGAAGAACTTTCTCCTCACCTCCAGCCTAAATCTCCCCTGGCACAGCCTGAGGCTGTGTCCTCTCGTTCTGGTGCTGGCCACCTGAGAGAAGAGAGCAACCTCCTCCTGGCCACAACCTCCCCTCAGGTAGCTGCAGACAGCAATAAGGTCTCCCCTGAGCCTCCTCTTCTCCAGGCTAACCAATCCCAGCTCCCTCAGCCTCTCCTCGTAGGGCTGTGCTCAAGGCCTCTCCCCAGCCTCGTCGCCCTTCTCTGGACACGCTCAAGCATCTCAATGTCCCTCCTAAACTGGGGGGCCCAGAACTGAACACAGCACTCAAGGTGTGGTGTGACCAGTGCAGAGTCCAGGGGCAGAATGACCTCCCTGCTCCTGCTGGCCACACCATTCCTGATGCAGGCCAGGATGCCACTGGCTCTCTTGGCTACCTGGGCACACTGCTGGCTCATGTTCAGGCAGGTATCAATCAGCACCCCCAGATCCCTCTCTGTCTGGCTGCTCTCAGCCACTCCTACCCCAGCCTGTATCTCTGCATGGGGTTGTTGTGGCCAAAGTGTTCTTTTCCATGCCCATGTTTCAATTCCTTCTAAGTGCACTTGGCTCCTTCTACCAGATGCCCCCTACGTGCAAAGAAGATGTTTCACTCTCCAGCCTGCTGTCATTTGTCCTTGCTCACCATCCCTGTGCAGTGATAATCCATTTCCTCATTTTCATTTCTTTTCCTGGTCCCATTTGTATTCCTTCTACTTCAGCCCTCCTTTTACTTTTCCTAGCACAGTGTCTTTGCCCTTGTTATGTATGATAGGGTTTTGTTGCGAGAGAAGCAGATGGCTCCAAACCCAGACCCCTTGACGTCTTCCTTGCCAGCAGGACAGCTTCCTATGGGACCTTTAAATAAGGGCTTCTTCCAAACTGCCTCTCCCCTAAGCTCCTTTCTCTGTAGAACTTTCCCTATCAGTTCCTCAGCATGAGGAAATCTGCCTTCCAAGTCATTTGGTCTTACCCTCCTCCTCTCAAGCCTCTTTTTCCACAGACACAAGAGCTCAAATTGCCTTCTTTATTAGTCATATCTATCATAGCTTATCTGGCCATGTCTCCTGTAACTGCCTCCACTCTTTGAAACAAAAATGTTGTCCAAACACATTCCAAAAACCTGAGGAACAGTCTGTGCTGCTCTTCTGTTTCGTTTGGGTTGGGGTTTTGGTTTGGTTTTCTTACAGCAAATATCTAGTTAGATAAAGCCCTCAATTACTCCTGCCACTACCTTCTATCACCGGGACACCCCCAGCAGTTGCTCAAATGATGTGACATTGGCTCCTCTTCCTGGTTAAGGAAGCACTTAGTCATGTTTAGATGACATTCAGATAACACTCTTGATGTTTAGGTGACAATGCTAAATATTCCATTACAAGATTAGCCAGACATTTGTAATTCTTTTTTACTTACAGGCTCCAGCATGATTATCAAGGCTCTACACCTCTGTGAGCCTGGTATAAAAGTAGTGTTGAACTTAGGGTTTGCCTTTCCTTCTGGTCATGAGAAGTAGCCCTTGGAGTCAGAGCTCCTGAGAGTGTGGGTGTTACTGAGAAACCCAGAGTGTGCCTCTTAGAGCAGCTTGAAAAAAACAGACCAAAAGAGTGATGTCAAGAGCTCTCTCTACCTGTTGTGAGAGCAGATAACTCCCTTTGTGTGGAGCACAGAAACCAAATGCTTCTGCCCATGCAGGCAGCCAGCAACAGAACAAGGGGACACAGTCTCAAGTTGTGCTGAGGGAGGTATAGGCTGGATGTTAGGAGGAAGTTCTTCACATTGGAATGGGCTTCCCAGGGAGGTGGTGGAGTCACCATCCCTGAAGGTGTTCAAAAAAAGACTGGATGAGGCACTTAGTGTCATGGTCTAGTTGATTGGATAGGGCTGGGGGATAGGTTGGACTGGATGATCTTGGAGGTCTCTTCCAAACCTGGTTGATTCTATGACTCTATTTAGTAGAGCTTTACAGTTCATCTCCATTTTACCTCCACCAGCTCTGTTTCCTCCCTCTTTCTGGCCTTCTACACATTCCTGATCCACCAGCTAACAGCACTCTTCCCTTTTTTCCCTGCCTGTCCTTCCTGCACAAATTATGGTCTAACATTGAAGCGCTGCAACTTATTCCACCGAGCCTGTGCGACGCTGATTAAACTGCAGCCTTTGTTGTGTCCCAAGACTTCTAGTTCTTCCTGTTTATTTTCCATACTTTTAGCATTAGTGGAAAGACATCTCAGATGTTTGGCAGCTTGCCCTTGCGTTATCCCTTTTGTTCTGTGGCCTTCCTGCCATTTCCCACTTCCACCGTAGAAACGAGCGGTGAACCAGACCCCCAATTTTCTTATTCACCTGAGGACTCTCCTGCCCACCTACTCAAAAACTGCTGTCCTAGGAGCCTTCTCGTTCTCCTCTAGCAATAAAACCCTCACATTCTGCAATAAATAAAGCCTACAATGTTGTGTTTGGGTTTGTTTGGGGATTTTTTGAACAGATTAAACAACACTCCACGAGGTCTTCCTGAAGAGAAAACCCAGCACACAAAGTTGTTAGCGGGGAAAATGGTCTTATGGGATTCGAGTCCCCAGTCCAATTTCAGACCTCTGAGCTCCGAGAGAGGGGATTGACAACGTTCATGGTTTAAATGAATGCTGGTTTTGTCAAAATGCTAGCACATGGGCAAATGGAGGGTCTCATACTTCGCATCAAGCTGATGCTGTGCAAAATTAGCTCCGGTTAAAACCTTGGGAGAACCCCTGCCTAATTCCCAGCAGTACAATACACGAAGCAGTAACGTATATTAACTAAGACAGTGGTACTTTTCAAGGCTTTGGTCATCAAGGAATAGGCAGATGATGAGTGTAGAAGGGATAATATGTTAACTCTCCTCCCTCACAATTATGAACAGCTGGAACATCCTCAGTTTACAACGGGGCTGACACCGCAAAGGAACAAGAGCAAATATTTGGAGATCTGCTTGTATAATAGAGCTGAATGCTGACAAGAGGACCTTGCTCTAGGGGTGTATGCTCCTTTCACAGCACATGGCTGCTATCTGAGAGAGCAGATTCCACGCTATTGAAACCTGCTGTCCTATTGTCCAGCCTCTGAATGCTTGGCAAGGGTGAACTTCAGTCGCTCAACTTCCTCAAAGCTTCAGATGTGCTTAGGAAGCAGATTAGGAAGTAAAATGCTTCAGACTATCTGATCGACTCTGTCCCTCCGCTAGCATTTCACAGGCTCACAGGATGCTAGGGGTTGGAAGGGACCCAAGGAGATCATCCATTCCAACCCCCCTGCCAGAGCAGGACAACGCTATCTAACACAGATCACAGAGGAACACATCCAGACAGGCCTTGAAAGGCTCCAGAGAAGGAGATCCCACAACCATTTGAGGTTAAACACTGAAGTGCTAAAAATAAGCATGCTTATTTTACACATTTTGCTCAACAGATCAACCTCTCATCTCTGTAGAGATAACAAAGACTGGATCTACACTTCATGGGATAGTTCCAGCATATTCCCATGAAAACCATTTCCACAAGTACACTCCTCCCACAAATCAAAGTAAGAGGGTGCAAGAAAGCAGCTATAACAACACAGTAAGGGCTTAAGCCTCGTGATACTGCATTCATTCACATATTCAGACTGGAATTGTCCCAGTGCATATCTAGGCTTCAATGCTGAGCCAGTGGTTCGTGCTTGAGCAATACAGTGCAATGGATGAAGCGTGCACAACGTCTGCTGGTACGTAGCACATCATCATCCAGGCTGATTCCGGCCGTCTTCAGCCTGCTGGTGTCTATTCCCTCTACCTCATAGATTCTGCTCCCTCTTCTGGCCAGCACCATAATAAAAAGAAATCATTTCCCCTTTTTAAATATGATTTTGAGCATGGGGAGTTGAGAAACGGAGAAGAAAAATCCATGTGACTTTGGCAGGACAAAGAGATCTGAGAGGCGCATCCGCTGCCTTTCTATATTTGGATGTCTCTGGAACAAAGGCTTGAAGTATTTGTGGTAAAAGCAGAAAAAATAATTATTGTTGTGGGTTTTGGGTTGGGGTTTTTGGTGGTTTGGGTTTTTTTTTTTTTTCAGTTCACTGGTTAGCTCTTGAGGGAGAGGGCAGGAGAGAGGAAGAGAGGTACAGGGAAGGAAAGACCACTGATGGGCTTCGCTGCATCTTTTCGGGTCTTCTCTTCAGCACTACATTGCTCCTGCTCAGTTTAGGGGAGAAATATTGCCAATCTAAAAGAGAAAAGGAGCAGAGATCCTATCTTCAGGAACAGCAAACCTCCAGACAATATATTAGCTACAGCACACAGAAAGGCCAGAGCTTCCTCTCTTCCCATAAGTAAACTCCAGGTTTGTTTCCAAAGCAGACACTGCAGACTCTGATCATTTCTGCCTTTTTCCTTCCCAAACTCCTCACACTTCCCTTAGGGGTTAACAAGCACAGACCAGACATTTAGGACAAAGGGCTTTCAAACATTTTCTGGCCATTATAGACATCACCAAAAGTTCAGCTAATGTAGGAGAAGGCTTAAACTGCTCTACACTGGACATCCAAGGCAGCAAAATGCTCCCTGTCGCCTCTGAGTACTTTGGACTGGATGACCCTGGTGGTCCTTTCCAACCATAGCGAGTCATAGCGATTAGATGTTGTGTGAGGGATTTGATTTAGTCAAGGACTTGTCAGTGTGAAGCTAATGATGGGACTGGCTGATCCTGGTGGTCCTTTCCAACCATAGCGAGTCATAGTGATGAGATGTTGTGCTTAGGGATTTGGTTTAGTCAAGGACTTGTCAGAGTGAAACTAATGATTGGACTCGGTGATCTCGAAGGTCTTTTCCAATCTAAGAAATTCTGACAAATTCCTTTAAGGATAGATATTTTTTTGGCCTCCCACAGCTGAACTTTGCCTAATGAAGCTCCCCAAATTCACATGTGAGATCACAGTATCACAGTATCACCAAGGTTGGAAGAGACCTCACAGATCATCAAGTCCAACCCTTTAGCACAGAGCTCAAGGCCAGACCATGGCACCAAGTGCCACGTCCAGTCCTGCCTTGAACAGCTCCAGGGACGGCGACTCCACCACCTCCCCGGGCAGCCCATTCCAGTGTCCAATGACTCTCTCAGGGAAGAACTTTCTCCTCACCTCCAGCCTAAATCTCCCCTGGCATAGCCTGAGGCTGTGTCCTCTCATTCTGGTGCTGGCCACCTGAGAGAAGAGAGCAACCTCCTCCTGGCCACAACCTCCCCTCAGGTAGCTGTAGACAGCAATAAGGTCTCCCCTGAGCCTCCTCTTCTCCAGGCTAACCAATCCCAGCTCCCTCAGCCTCTCCTCGTAGGGCTGTGCTCAAGGCCTCTCCCCAGCCTCGTTGCCCTTCTCTGGACACGCTCAAGCATCATGTCCAGAGCAGAAAGGACAGCTCAGTGCCAGCCCAGCTTGCCACCAAGCTTGCAATGTAGAGTTTTGCAACAGAAGCCATCCTGAGGTTGACACGAAAAGGAAACTGCATTGCAAACTTCCGTGTATGGTGTTAGCCAAAGCTTTATCTGTGCACTTGCTCACTAGACAGACAAATTAATGGATGGTGCATCCAGCCCTTGCTACTTGTGAATTTTGTACAAACTCTCTTCATCACAGACAGAGTAATTGGCACTGGAATGGGCTGCCCAGGGAGGTGGTGGAGTCACTGCCCCTGAAGGTGTTGAAGCAAAGCCTGGCTGGGGCACTTAGTGCCATGGCCTGGTTGAGTGGCTAGGGCTGGGTGCTAGGTTGGGCTGGCTGAGCTTGGAGATCTCTTCCAGCCTGGCTGACTCTATGATTCTATGAACTTCAGATTTCTACAGTTTGGATTTCTAGTTCATGGTGTCTTAGGTGTCTTGATGACCTTTTCTCAGGTCATCACACAGGTCATCCTGCAGCCTATTGGGCATCATCTGGCTATTGCTCTCCTTCAGAGAGGGAGCTTGATCCATAGCAGAAGACTGAATTGGTGTTCTTGGAGTACCTACTGAAGTTCACGCTGGTCAGAGCTGTAAGCAGTGAACCCAGCTCCCAAACAGAAGCTCTTTCCAAAGCTGCCATATTCCAAATGAACTATTAGCCATGACCATGCAGCATTATTAAGCACTAAAAAGAAATACTCCTCTGGCAGGCTACACCAGCTCTAAGGCTGGGTTCTTCTACAGGTCTCTTAGCTGCTGCTATTCAAACACTTGGGTTCAATTCTGCAATCCTTTGTTCCAAGGGTGTGAAAGCTGGCCAGAGAAAAAAACTGTGTGTAATCAGATCTTGTGATATGGTAAAAAAAAAAAATCCACTTTCCATAAAAAGAACCTTGTTTCCAAACACATTCCACAAGGTGAGCAGCTCCTTCAGCCCTTCTGCATATAACGTGAGGCACGTTTTTTTCCTCCCCAGAGTAAGCTCGCAGCCCCCACGCTGCCTGCACCACCACCTCCCTCCACCCCGTGGCTGCGAGAGAGGAGGAGAACCCTTCTCTCACTGAAACAGCTACTCATTGAATAGTTCTTCATTATCTAAGAGATAGCCAGGAAGTATTTAATAAATATATTACCCGTTGCATCAAAATAAATATCATTTATAAAACATTCATTGTCTTTTGCTCGCCATCATCATACAGTGTATATAAATGTGCCCAGTACAGATGAGATTTACAAAGGGTTGCCTGAATCCTTCCCCTTAATGCATTCTCCCACTTACAGTAATCATTGCATTACAACGCAGAACAACATCCCAACATTGCCACCAGCAGATACCAAAGACCCAACTAAAGATCTTGCAAAGGGTACAAAAAGTCTCCAGCGAGGAGGAATGGCTTTAGGTACATCTTAAAGTGGCACTTGCTTCGACTCAACTCCGCAGCAGCACTTTTAGAGCTGGAGCCAATGTTTACTTGAGAACTGAAGAATTACTTAACCAAACAACAGAACATATAAAAGCAAGCTCACTTTTTTTTTGGTTTGGTTTTGGTGTTTGGTTTTTTTTGGGATAAAGAACACGTTTAATAATACAGCAACAGTTGTAGTATGGTCCAGTAAAGGTGTATTGCAAAAATGTTCTGGATATTGATTTACCTCAGATAGCTTTAGAGTTGTAAATACTTGCATTATAGTGAGGTAGACATTAAAGGAGGGAAAAAAAAATAGGGGGAAAAAAACCAACCAAACAAACAAACAAAAAAAAATCCCAACCCTTTCTTTTCTCCATTATTAGCACAGAATTTAAACCTCAAGGAAACGGTAACGTAAAGATGAAATATTGGAGCAATGCTTCATTCTGCACGACCTCAAATATAAACTTTAAAACCAAAACAAAACATATTAGCAATAACATTTCGAGTGCATATAATGTTTTGTACATCACCCACCCACCCCCCAAAAAAAAACCAACCCAAAACCACCCCCAAAAAAAAAATTGCATGTTGTTCATCTCCGTTTTGCACTTTTCAGTCTGTTTAAATAAACAAATATTTACAACTTCTTCCTTTTTTTTTTTCTTTTATATATATGAACAACAAAGCAAAATGTGCATTTTTAAGTTATTGCTCCTGGTCGAGTCTTTTTTATTAGCATTTTATATTATTATTATTATTATTATTATTATTACTATTTTCTTCTCTTGTTTCTTCCTTCCCATCAGTTTGTAGCTCTGCAAAACCAGATGCGCCAAAACAGAAACCAGAGGGGAGGGAGGGAAAAAGCCTGAAACTATGAACGTTAATTGTTACGCTAAAAATGGGCAAGGCATGCTTCGAAGTGCACTTTCCTCGGGTGAAGCCACAGCTGAGACCAAAGGTGGGAAAGAAACAGGAATCTTACATAAAACGCCTCTTCCAGCACAACGTTCGCGGGTAATACTGCTGCGGGTTGCGAGGGGGCTGAGCCAGAGCTACCTGGAGACCTCGCAATGGCATCCTTGCACTGTTCCTGAAATCCCAAGTACTTTCCCTTTCCAATCTACTCAGGTTGTGCTTTCTGTTAACAGTTCGCTCTTCACAGTTTTTTTTTCTTCGCTGTCTTAAAATAAAACCTAGCTGGTAATTACAATCTTGAGCAATTCTTTTCTTTTTGACTTTGGGAAGGTGGGGGGGGACCGTAGGCTATTTCTGGCTGGTAATCTCGTAGGAATGTGAAAGAGGGCAGAAATGCAACAGCCCTCTTCAGAGCAACTTCAGAGAGAGTAATCCGTCTGCTCCCTCTCCCCGCCGCCACCACCCCTCCCCCCGCACCGGCCCTTTCTTGTACTCGGTAAATTGCCCTCACTTTCGGAGGGCGGAGGACAGATCGCCAGATAAGCCCCGGAGCGGGCAGGTAAGCGGGGAAGGGAGCCGGCGGGGCCTCTGCCCGCTCGCCCTTTCCCGCCACTGCCAGCGTCACGGAGCGGAGGCTCCAGGGCCGCCGCCGGCCGCCGCCCGCTGCTCCCCGCCGCCCCAGGCACGCTCCGGGCGGGCGCGGAGCCGCCCCGCTCGCCGCCGGCATCTCCGCCAGACGCAGCCCCGGCTGCCGCCGAGGGGCGTTCCGCCCGCTACCTGCAGCCGCAGGACTCCACCACCATGTCCTCGTACTGCTTGTACACTACGTTGTTGCCCGCGTCGATGTAGAGGATGCTGATTGGAGTCAATTTGGTGGGGACGCAGCAGCTGGGCGGCGTGGAGCCGGGGTCCATGGAGTTCATGAGGGTCTGGATGATGGCGTGGTTCGTGGGCTCCAGGTGGGAGCGCAGGGGAAAGTCGCAGACCCCCTCGCAGTGGTGGGCCTCGTACTCTAGCGGGGCGATAATCCAGTCGTCCCAGCCCAGCTCCTTGAAGTTGACGTGCAGCGGCTTCTTGCTGCAGCGCAGGCGAGACTTCTTGCCGTGCCGCTTGCCGTGCCGGCTGGAGAAGGCGGTGCGCCGCTGGCGCCGGGCCGGCGGGTGGCGGGCAGCGGGCGGCGGCGGCGCGCCCAGCTCTGCGCGCAGCTCCCCGAGCAGACTCCGCCGCCGGGCGAGGGTGAAGACCACCAGCAGCGCCCGCTCCTGCGGCGGCCTCGCCCGGCGCCCGAAGCCCAGGCTCCGCAGGTCCAGCCAGCGCGGCGGCCCGCGGCCCGCCGAGGCGCGCAGCTCCAGGCACACGCGCTTCCAGGGCCGTGGCTCCCGCAGGCCCTGCCGCACGTCGAAGACCTCCCAGCCGGCGGTGGGGGCCGCCCGCAGGTCCAGGGCGCGGGAGTCCAGCAGCCGCTGCGAGAGGCAGGGGAAGAGCTCCATGTGCAGCGAGGTGGCGGGCGGCGGGCGGCCGCGGGGGGCCCGGCGAAACAGCCGCAGCTCGGCTCCCACCAGCTCCTCCGTTTCCGAGAGGGTCGAGACATCGAACACGTACTGCTGCCGCCTCAAGGGAGCGGGCGGGAGATCGTCTGCCAGATAAAAAAATAATCACGGTCAGTCTCGCACAGGGGTATCCGTCGAGAGGCCCCCGAGGAGGGGAAGGGCGGGCAGGGCCGCTCCTGCCCCCGCCTCACCCCCGCCCCCAGCCGGGGCCGTCCCCGGAATGGGACCGGGGGCTCCGCCGGGAGCCGGGTCCGAGCTGGGGCCGGGAGAGGGCGGGGAGAAGGGAAAGAGGAAAGGGAAAGGGAGGAAGGAGAGAAAGGAAGAGAAAAGGACAAGCAAAAGGGGAGAAGAAGGAGAAAGACAAGAAAGAAGGAAAATGTACAGAAGGACCAACTCCAGACGGGAGACTGCTTCCCTGCACGACAGTCAAACCCCGCGCCACTCGCTTCTGCCCATGAACACTGCCATCAGCGTGGCACCGGCAGCGTTTGTGTGCTCATGTACGCTGTGCACACGTATAGGCATGCACACGTACATGTTCTCCTCCAAGACAAAAACGTGGACTTCTTTTTTGACACATCGGTGTACGAAATGCAGTACTGAAAGCAAACCAGATTCCCCTGAGCTGCTTTCCCATAAAATGTTTACAACCCAGCAAATACAAAAATGCCCAAAGCCCCGGGGTTTCCCCAGAAGCTAGTAAAGCTTGTGTGGATGTAACTAATAAAAATGTCACTGGAGCCTCTGTTCAGCAGCCCCTCGCCGCTTTTCCGAGCTCAGCCCACTCCAGGGATAGAAACGAAGGCTAAAGGAATACATCCCCTGTTATTTATTGATACCAAAGATTATCAGCGCGTTTCACAACGTCGGCTTTACCTGAAAGGCACGGGGGAACCTCCTGGAGGGCAGGAAGGACAATGGGATGATTTATGCAACCCAAAACCTTCGGGTGCCGCCACGGCAGTACAGAAATCAGTGCTGAATGACATGCAGTTAAGAAGCCCGGATAAGCATACTCGAAAGTCTCCCTGCGCCGCGGCATGTTCTCCCAGACGCGAGGAGAGAGAAGCGTGGACGAAGTAGTCCACTTCGGGACACGGAAGTCCACCCTGGGACAGGGGAGCCCACGGCGGAGCTTGCAGTGTGCCGAGCACATCCCTCCTGTCCTATGGGGAGCCGTGGAACTGGGTGCCCGCCAAGGACACCTGCCCCGCTCCCGGGCAGACGCCTGCGCATCCCTCTCGGGGGCGCCCAGGAAGAGTCCTTTAAAATTCACAAACTGAAAAATGTCGTCACAGTCTCAGGTGACGACAACAGCTGCGCTATCGATCCGCTGGGAAGAAAAATTGAAATCCAGCGGCAGTTGCCTGCAGGCGCTGGGCAGTCTCGGCAGTGCTGCGAAGACGCAGCAAGATTTGACTTGTGGATTTGGGATGGTTTTGCTCCCTGCACATGCTTGTGGCTGGGGGACTGAAGTGCGCCTGGCCGGCGGGAGGAGGGTTTGGCAGCTAGGGAGAGGTCCGGGGACATCGCCCCCTTCTTCGGCGGGGTCTCGGGCGAGACCAGGACCTTGGGACAAAAGGGACTGTGCATTCCTCGGACAAGAACGTGCTGGTCCCCTTCTCGTCTTTGGCTTTCCCTGCGACCGGCACCTGTCAGGTGCCCTTGAGTCCAGCAGGTCGCAGACGTGTCTCCTGACCCCACCGACCAGCCTCTCACCTTATTCCGGCTGTTAAGGAAGCCAGGTCAGAGCCTGCCCCTGCCCTCGGTTTTAGGGTGTGGGCAGAGCCAGGCCTGGACTCCGCTCTCTGCCTGGGAAAGTGGGGGGTGAGGGTGTCTGGACTAGTTTCAAGGGCAGATGTTCGCCCAGTGTGGCGTAAGCGGACCGAGGGAGGGGGAGCGCTCCCTCCAGCCCCGCTGTCTCTTCGAAGCAACCACCACATCCCCCTCTCTCCGTCCTACTCCGGGCCAGTGTCCTCGCCCTGGGAACACCCGTGTCCCTGCCGGGCTGCCAGAGAAGGGTAACACTGCCTGGCTGTCAGGGAAAGAGAGTGAAGCTCTTTCCCGAGAGGTGAGGAGACACAGAGGTGACAAGCACGCGGCTGCAGCGCGGGCAATCGGTGCCTTCGGGGTGACAATCATCACGGGTGTTTTAGACGGGAGCGGGTGAACTTCCCGCTGCTGAATGCAGACCCCTGCCATGCGGGAGGGAGCCAGCTCCGGTCCTGCGAGTATCAAGAGGCTTGCTCAGGGAGCGCGCTTTAGGCGCGCCCAGCAGCATCCTTTGAAGCTTCAGATTGACGGGGATTGAATGTGTTGCACGGCGGCCCAGGCTGGCTCGGTGGCATGGCACGCTGAGGACACGGACGAATGGCGGAGAAATGTGCCCCCGCGCAAACGGGACTGCGAGACGGGTTTAGGCAGCACCGACTGCACTGGAGGACTCCCGCTGGTTCACGCAGCTGCCGGCTCCTGCTCCTCGCCCCGAAAGGGGCAGGGCTGCCGGTTGTTTCAAATAAGCAGCTCTGAATCCGATCAGATAAACGCTTTTTATTCGCTCTTGTAACCTAATAATTCCAGATGAATACATAATCCTAAACCAGTACTGGCTCGCTCCCAGCGCAGTCCAGAGGGTGGGAAAAGCAGCGGAGGGCGGAGAGGTTAAACGGTACCTCCGGAACCTCCACAAACCGGGTAGAGAGGAGTTGGGTTTGGGGACCTTTTGTTCGAGCCAAACTGCTGCCTTCCCAGCACACAAAGAGCGGCAGGAGCGAAGGCGTGGAGACACCCTGGCTGCCTCTCTCCCTCCGTGTGAGTAGCGCACAGGGGCTGAGTCCTGTCCTCTTCGGTTTTCCTTTAAAAGAGAGGAGCGGATGGGGGTAAGCTGCGGAGGATTCTAACGGCCAGCTTCAGATTTGCCTTTCCGTCAGGCCACCTGAGGCTGTCGTTCCTGTTATTGCTGGTACCGAAATAGTTGGGAGAGAGCAGCTAAGTCATCCCACATCCACCCTGTCTGGGGAAATCCACGATGCAGGAAATGCACCAGAGCGGTGTGTCTGCATTTGTAACTTGAACTTAGATGAGTATTAGTTACGCAGTAAGTATTACTTTTATTTTGACTTTCCATTTTGTTATTTTCTTTCTTTCTTTTTTTTCAGGCGAAGATAAAATACTGGGGAAGGAGAAAGAGAAGAAGAGAGTAGATCTATCTTTAATTCAAGACTGTTTCAGAGGTGAGGGGGCGAGAGCTGTGCCCGTCCCAAAGCGCCAGCACAGCCACCGTGCCCAGTGCTCTCGCAGGACCGGCTAAACTGGGCCAGGCTCCCAGCCTCCGCCTCCTATCTCCCCTCCGCTTTGAGGTGGCGGAGGCTTTATCACCTCCGAAGTTAAATGGATGGCTAGGTTGGGACACTTCCTTTAACTCCCTCGTCTCTCTCGCCTCCCAGATTCACTTTCTCGCCGGCAGCCTGGGCTTTGAGGGGAGCCAGGGGTTAACGAAGGCTACACAGAGTTTTCCTTTTCATGGCAGATCAGGTACTGGGCTCCCGGCCAATTCATCAGGGCTCAGATCTTAACTTAACATCACTGCAAATTATACCCAAACCACATTCAAGAAGAATTTTCCCATTCCCGAATTCTCTTTCAAGCCGTATTTAAACTCGCAAACCAAAAGCACATTTACAGTTTAAAGACCCTTTGCAGGCGCTCGCTCAACAATAATCTGGAAATTAAAACATACAACCCCCCTAATTGCGAGGGGCTGCCCGCAGGTTGTCTGCAGAGTCGCAAGTCTGACAGGTATTTTTTTTTTTCGGAGCATAACTCGAACTGTAGAAACAAGGAGCTGACTCCATGTGTGGCATTTCTCTGGGTTTCAATTCCCTCTCTCGCAGCGCCTGCCTCGCCGTGGTTTTTTTATGACACCAGCTGATTAGTTTTAAATGTTTCGTTCGCTTCACTGTCGAGTAATCGGGAAAGACCACACCTTCCTCGGAGAAGCTCCTGATCCAGCCAAAAACCACAGCGAGACGATAGAGGACTTTTTTCGGGATTGTTGGATTGGGTTTTTTTTTGGTTGTTGATTGGCTGGTTTTGATTTTTTGGGTGGTTGTTGTTTCCTTCCCGCCCCTAACGCCCGGAGCAGGGAGTCACCTGGCTGCGATAAACCTTTGATCTCCGCCTTGCTGTACCTCAGTAGCGGAGGCTGCCTGCCCTCACCCCGTTTCCCGGCTCGCCGCTGCCGCCGGCCGCTTCCCCGCCTTCTGTCACTGCCTCTCAGGTTCCCACAAGCGACGCTCGGCCCTCGGGACCACCCCAACACGCGTGGGACATCCCTTGGGACTCCGGGCCTCTCATCCATCAGCACTGCCGCAAGAGGTGCGCCGACGCGGAGAGGGTCTTCCGGGGGGGGGTGTGTGTGTCTCTACCTGCCGTAACAGCCATTAAACTGTTCCCCTGCCCTTTCCCCGTTTGCAGCGGTTTCGATACTCGAAATACTTAGATCGAGGAGAAATCTGTTCTCCCAAAATGACTCTTTTTGAGAAAATGGGAATTTATATTCCCAGCTCTCGGAGCTACAATGCGGAGCCAGGGGACGCTTTGAAGGATATTTCTGAGCGGTATATGTGGGAGCGTCGGAATATAGCAATGCAACATATAGATGTGGCCACAACTAGCAAGGACTGAAACGTCCCCTTTGGCTCATAAACCAGACTTCAGGCACGGCAGGACTCCCAGCCTCAATTCCTGCCTACCCGAGAATTCGTAGGGAAAGGACTATTTATCTTATCGGCTGCTTTTCTTATCCATGACGACGATGTGGTAAAGGGTTGGACTTGATGATCTGTGAGGTCTCTTCCAACCCTGATAATACTGTAATACTGTGATACTGTGACGAAGCGAGGGGGAAGACAAGGATGCCGAAGCGCTCCGCTGCCGTGTCCACTGCCGGGCTAGCCCTGGGCTGCGCCGTGTTGTTTCTCCGCGGCCAGCTCGACCCCCGGGTGAGGCTAGCCCAGGCTGCGGCATGACATCGCCCCGCGGGCGGCGGGAGCTGAACAGCTCCCGACCCGAGCGTTCCATCCTACGGTCCTCAAACTCATCCTTCCACTTCCTCCCTCCACCCCCCAAAACGAAAAAAAAAAAACCCCAATCAAAAAAAGCCACATAAAACCAAGAACTAAACGAAGCCACCTAGCGAGACACATGAGGGGCCTTCTGGATTTAAAAGTAAAAAAATTCAGGATCGGGTGGGAAATGAGCCGCCAGAATGGCTGGGTAGGCTTTAACGGCTGCTTGCCGCTAGCGGAGCGGGTCCGCGGCCGCTCATCGCCCCACCGAGCAGCCGCGGGGCCGCTCTCTCCAGTCACCTTTCCCGTCCCCTTACTCTGCGCAAACCCTCGCTGCTTCCTTAAAGAAATCAAAACTAAGTAAGAATCCCCTCCCCCGTTTTTCAACGGTGAGAAACACGCGGCCGCGGGTCCCGAGGGGACGCATCGCTGCTCGCTCCGCCCGCGCCCCAGCCCCTCTCCGCTCCCTCCCGCAGCGCTGGGGGGAAACAACAAACCCCCGCATGCCCCTCAGGCGCGGGCAAAGCGAAGGCAGAGCTTTGCTCCCCGGCCGCCGTGGCCTCCCGCACAGTCGGCTCCGTGGGCGCGGAGGCCCCTCCGCCGGGCCGGGCCGGGCCGGGCCATGCCATTCCGTTCCTTCCCCGGGCGCACGGCAGGGATGAGGAGCGGCTGCTCGCTGCAGCGCTCCGCCCGTCTGGTCTGCATTAGTGCTTTTTTATAAGGGGCTCAAACAAATCGAATACAAGGTCACCAAATAATTAACAGTTGTGAATTCCCTCCTTGCCCATTAAAATACTTCCCTGCTTATATTTCATTTTCCCTCTGCCAACGACAACACTGCCTGGGCAAAGGCGCTGCACGGATTACACTATATCGCAGCTTTCGGTCCACCCAGAAACCCGCTGTTTTGCATAAACATGTTGCACTAGATGAACTTCAAGTGGGATTTACGCTCTTTTCTTCTGCCACATGCACAGCCAGGCCATTTCCAGTTTCTGCATATGAGTTCCTCCTTTTGTTCTGCCCCTGCTCCTCACCCTGTCACGACCCTTATGACAAGAGCAAAATAACCACGGTGCACAAAGAAAACGGGGAGGGAAAGAGACGACTCATTTCGGTTTGCCCGTCCCTTAGGCTCGTAGCTCAACATTCCGTATGCGAGAGCCCGGCCACGGCACGGCGGCTGCGGGCAGCCCTGTGGATCCAGAAGGGAAACGCGAAGCAAGCCCACGGCATCATGTCCCTGTACAGTTCGCTTCCCACGGGAGAAGCCTTAGAAAATCGAGCTCCCTCGCACTCCAGCGAGGGTTTTTAGGTTGGTTTTTTTTTTTGGTGGTGGTGGTTGGTTGTTTTGGGGTTTGAGGGTTTTATTTTAGTTTTCGGTTTATTCCGAGCCATGCCTCGTTTCTTTAGCGTTTGGATTTCCTTGTTTATAGCTCCCTTCTCCTGCTCTCGCTCACACTTCCCTCTCTCTCTCTCGGTTTTTTTTTTCCTCCCCCTGCCTGGTGGAGTCCTTGCAGCTCCTAATTGTCCTGCCTTACTGTGGAGCTCCAATGCTGGGGGTCCTGAGGCCAGCGAGAGCACCATCTGCGTTTTAATGAGTTACTTCATGTGCCAACAGTAATTTTCCTACATTCAGCTAAGTCCTGTCTGATCTTGCGACCGTAACAAGGGAGAGAGAGTGGTGGGCGGGAGGGGGTGGAGAAGGGGAAATCGCAAACCCTTTCCCCCTTTTCTTTACTCTTTTTCTATCGATGTGGAGGGGGCAAATAAATATAAGTGCATATATATATATATATATATATATATATATAATGCAGTACTGTGGCTTCCCTCTCTCTCGAGCTAGTCTGAAAGTGATCTTAATAGCTTCAAGAGGGAAGGAAAGAAACAAGAGGCGAAGAGGAGGTGGTGATCGCACCGGAGCACTCTGTCCCCGTCAGCTGAGGAGGGCGGCGGAGCGAGCTGGCAGCAGGGCTGCTGAGAGCGGCCAGGGGCTACTGCTGGCAGGAGCTGGCAGCGAAGCTGCCTTTCCCGAGGGACGCTTTCACCAATACGCAGGACAGCAGCCCATGCCGTGCAGGAAGGGTAGTTCTTGGCAGGAGTGAAAGCTGCTTCGCGCTCCTCCCTGGGCTGCTCTCTCCTGGAAATCCTGCGATGGAGTTTGCTGTGTGGGCAGCAGGGGCGGCCACGGTTGTCTTTCCCGGAGATGCCGCTCAGGTACAGAGCAGCCCATCTAAATGGGTCAATTTGGGCGGCTATACAGTCTGCAAATGAACTGACAGAAACTTTCCCCCACCCTCCTCTTCCCCGCTTTCCCTAAGCAAAGACTGTTCATCATCAGCACAACTCCAGCTCGCCAATTAACTGGGCTAGGAGCCCACGGGGAGGTGGGCAGTAAAACAGCTACCACTTCAGAGGAACGGAAGCTCTCTTGAAGTTTCTTGGTGATGTGCCATTGGCTGGTCAGCTTCATTATGGGAGACTAGACAATATTTGATATGTTATGACATGAACACTCAATTAGATCACTGAGTTGAAATACTCCAATCAGTGGCTTGATGCTAAGCAACCCTCAGAAGGTCCAGCAGAAGGTCACAGCCTGTGACACATCAAATCAAAATCAATGGGGAAAAGTGAGGCTTTTCCTTAATCAAACCAGGACTTCTGTTAGCAAATCACTTCCCCCGGAGGAGAATCTCCCATGCAGCGAGATGAGCTAAATTTGTTAAATTAACTGTCTTTCTTCTGGTTATCGGGAACAAGAATGATCTTGAGCGCGGCTCCGTTTCCCCGCGGCTCGCAGGATGCCCGTTTCCGCTCCGGCGGGGGAAGCGGCCAGATCGTTTCTGACAACTGAACTTTCGAAACCGTATTTCTAGAAAGCGAGTCCTCTTCCCCTCACCCCCGCTTTTAACAGCGCCGAGGAAAACAGCCCACTTAAGGAGAAGGCGGAAAGCAAAACTCTGCGTCCCCTCTGCCCTCGGAAGCGACCGGGTGCATCCACTGAAGGTGCTTCCACGCACCCTGCCGAGGCCAGAGGGGCGCGACGGGCACCGGGCGAGAGGAGAAGAACCGCACTAAGCAGAGTTCCTTCCGCGAGGAAGGACCCCCCGAGACAGGGGTCGTCGCGATGGGGAAAGGGGCTAAACCATGGGTACCCCGGGAGAGGAGAGGCTGCCGACTTAGGGGGGGGGCGGAGGTGGTTGATTTGGGTTCGATTTGGTTTGGGGAGGCAGAGGCTCCTGCGTATCCGTGCGGTTTTCCCAGCGCTCGAAGTGCCGGGACGCGGAGGGAGGAGGGGTCCGGCGTGCTTCCCCGGCTCCCGGGACGCCGCTGCCAGCCGCCGGCAGGTACACGAGCAGGGTCCCGGGGGGGCGCGGACGGAGGGGAGGATCTTCAAACGGGGATGGGGAGGAGAGAAGAACGCACAACCTTCATTAAGAACGTGTTGATTAGTCTGCTCTTAATGACTCGCAAACCAGGGAAATAAAAAATAAAACCAAAAAGGGCATTTGAGAGAAGGAAAAATTTCTTCTGAGTCTCCGCGAAACCTCCGCCCGCTGCCTCGGCTGCGAGCGATAAAACAAACGAGGGAGAAGCAATGCAGGGCCCCGGCCGGGACTGCAGGTCGTGGGGAGGTACTGGAAGCCCCGCAGCACCGATGCTGCCTGGGGAGAGGCGGGCAAGGCCTACGGTCCGGCTGCCCCCGAGCCCCGCTTCCCGCCCCGTCCTCTCCCTCCTCCTCACTCTCACCACGGGGCAGCCGAGGGCCCGGGGAAGAGGCTCCCGCTGCCGACCCGGCCCGGGATGGGCGAGGACCAGCCTCGTACACGCTAGGCTTAAAGGACTCGGGTTGCGGCCCCGAAGCAAACGGCGGGTCCGAGCCGCTCCCCGATGAGCCCCGGGGACCAGGAGTCACCTAAGCTTCGAGGCGCCTCCCAGCCACGGAGCTTCCAAACGGGTCTGGTGCTTTTCCAGGTAACCCCGATAAAGGACCCACCGAGAGCAGCTGCAGGCAGCAAATGTTTGCCCTCGGTCAGTTTGAACTTTCTATTTGCCGTGGAGCCGCCGCGATAAGGGCGATCCTTTCTCCGGCAGACGGAAACGAACCAGAAGAGAAGTTTGCGTTCGGGTTTGGGGTTTTGTTGTTGTTGTTTAAGGTTGCGTTTACGCCCAAAGTGCTCCTGGGGCGCCTTTCTCACCACCCCATGACGGTTCAGGGGCGAACACGCGTGTGTCCCGCAGGCAGCCGCGGCCCGGGCGCAGCGCCGCGGAGCACTTCGCTTTCGGATAAAACCACGCGATACACAATTTACCGAAAGATCCACTTTTCTGCAACACCGAGGAGAGGAAAGACCACCAGTGACCGGTGCACGCATCCCCATCTCCCAGCGCCAGGCTCCGGGGAACGGCAGCCGCTGGAAAGGGGGTCCGCCGGCCGGCCCGGGGGCCAGCGAGGGGCGCGGGTTGGGTAGAACTTACCTCGTCCCCTGTCTACAAAGCTAGTGATGGTGTTGGCGGATTTGGACGACTGAAAAAAGCTGGCGTTGATGCCGAGTTTCTCCGCGATAGAGTAAGTCCTGAACAGAGACAGCATGTATTCGTGGGGTTCCGCTCGTGGGAGCGCTCGGCCCACAGCGTGTCCCCCTTGCCGCAGCCGATTCTCCCGTGGGGATCGCGGCAGCCTGCGGCCCCGTCCGCCCTTGGAGGAAGCGGCGGGTAGGGAAGCCGGGAGGCAGCAAGGTAAATCCCAGAGGAGGCTGGCGAGCAAGACGGCGGAGAGCAGGGCCCGGCGTGCATTCATAGCGAGAGGCGGCGGTGGGAAGGAAGAGGAGGGCGGCCCGACGTGCGGCTCCGGCTGCCCACGGAGCGGCGCGGGGACTGCGCGGCGGCGTGGCCCGGAGCCGGGACTGCACCCGGGCGGGCTCGGCCCGGAGTAGCCCGCCCCGCCCCGTGGGTACCGCCCCGCCGCGGACCGCCCCGCGGGGGCACCCAGCCCGCCCCGCGGGGCGGTCCCGCCGTCGGGTGCTCGGGGGACCCTCAGTTGCCCCTCCTCGCTGTCGACGCCACGCGGAACGTGGACACGATGGCCAGAGAGAGACGCTGTGGGTCTTCCTGGCAGCCTTCTCGGCCACTTCTCATCAAGCCACCTTTGGTGGTTCTCATTCGCCTGCCAGCGCTTTGGTGCGCTCAGGTGCTGTGGTTTTAGGTGCGAGCAGACTCGTAGGATGCTAACGGCCGTGCCCGGGGCTCTTGCTGTTCCTACGGCCCCGTGTCCGAGAGAGCAGGGCTCTTTCAAGAAGAACATGGTCAAAAGCAGATTCCCACTTTAGGATGAGCTGGGGCCCAGCTAGTGGGCAGCCCTGAGGCAAGCCCTGTCACCATCAGAGGGGGAAAGGAAAGCACAGGAATGGAGCACCACAGACCATTCTTCTCTCAACATTTGCACGGCTATCAAGAGGAGCCCAACCCGAAAGGAGTAAAGTGCCAGACTGGGGCTTGGGAAAATGCAGTGCTGGGGCATTGGCAGAATAAAGAAGTCAGGCTGGGGTGGTCAGGAAAGCCTCCTCAAAGCGAGACACAGATCTTCTTTGTCCTGATCATGCAGAAGACAGCAGTGGAGCAGAAGCAGGATTCAGCCATCTCCCCTTTCAGATGGGTTTTCAGAGGTGCAACCTTCAGTATAAGACTGGTGTCGGCACTCCAATTGATTTCATCCAACCAGCTGTCTAGGCTTCACAGCCAAGGACAAAGCATGGTAACAAGCTTGTGCTGCCTTACCTTCCCTGTACCCTCACTGCTTCTTTCTTACCTCCTTCTTACCCTCCTGTCCAAACCGTGACACTGCAGCCACAAGCCAGCCTCCTTCATTTCCCCTTACTGCTTTTACTTTCCCCTGTGCTGAGCTTCCCCCAGCTTGTCTCCTGATCTCCCATTTTCCACTCATCCCTACCTTTCCTATTTGCCCTAGGTCTGCCACCTGTGGATTTTCCTCTCATTCCAGCAGGAATTCAGCGGTCCATGGCAGTTAAAGGGAACGTGTGTTTTATCCTGCTCTGAACCCGACACCTATGTGCTTCTCCATCAACAGCTGCTCTTCGTGGGCCGTGTGGATGCACAATAGACTTTGTGGTATTTTTGATTCCCCTTTCACATTTTCCACCAAGAGAGAGTAACTCATTCCTGGGCTTTTGGCACTGCACCCAGTGCAATACCCATCAGCAGGACAGACCAGCCCAGCCTGGGCACAAGAAGCAGACATTGAGCCTGTTAGGTCCTAGTTTTGCTGTAGCTTAGTCCCACCATGCTCCATAGCTCCTGGGGAAAGATGCTAGGGCAGATGAGGAGAGTGATGGAGGGCATCCAAAGCAAGTGAGGGACTCAGGTTCCAAGTGCCCCAGGCTGCATGTCCACTGGAGAAGAAGATAACTCCAAATGGTGTCCTGCAGTCTTCCGTACACAGTTCAGCAAGCTCCATGGTGTGGTTTCAGCCCATGTCAGCTATCACTTTCCCAGCCAGTGCCCAGGCCTGCTGCAAGTTACGACTTGTGCCAGGGGCTGTCCCTAGACAGCCATTTGGATGTGAGACACATCCTATAGCTCAAATTAGAAGCCAAGGCAATGACAGGCCTCGTTCTCTCTTTAGTAGGGCAGATGTACTGCGAGGTGCTGGCAGATGAGCTGCGAGGAAACAGGGCTCCAAAAGAGTATCAGTGACAGTGCAGAAATGAGGCAAGTGTTCTGCTAAACCAATTCCCACATCTCTCTCTTCTGTTTCTTCACCCTCTTTTATTTACTGCGCTTTCACTCCTCCTGCCTCTCCCCTGGCTTCACAGACACCCTCTTGACCATTCCTCTCTCTTTTCATCATCTGTTTTCTGCTCTGGGACCTTCCCCCCTCCTCCCATCCCTTTGGCTTCACTTTCACGATGCCTCGCTTTTGTTAGTTCTGCTCTTCTTTGCTGCTCCCATACTTCCTGCCCTGTACTTAGCAGTTTGGCTATTTTTTTCTTGCCATGACCCAGTTCGTTCTGAAGCCTTATCATCACTTTTTTGTTTCCTTCTGCCTCTTTTGTGCCCACTTCACTTATTCCACGCTCCCGCCTGCTATCTCCAATCAGCTGCGCAGCTCCAGTTTCTTCTCCGCCAACTTCTGCCCAACCCTAGCCCCTCGGGCTCTTTCTTTTCTCTCCTGCTGCATTTCATTGTCCTATTTTCCTCTTCTGATATTGTTTCCACTTCCCACATCCCCTCCTTGTGGTTCCCAGTGCTGCTGCTGCATGGCTGCCCTTTCCCACTCCCACCCCGCTGGTTTCCAGGGTCCTCTTGCTGCTCCCAGAGTGTCTGTTCCCTCCCTGCCTTTGTCTCTCAATCCATCTCTCCTCTTCTCTCTTTGTTCTCAGCTTTTTTCCTCCCTTGGCCTCCTCCTCTCCCAGGGGAAGGTGGTTTCATACTAATGCAAAGCTGCAAGGGTCGGGTGGTCTCAAAAGCAACTTCCATCAGCCTGACTTCATTTCTACCTGCTGCTTTTGCACATTTTAAGACACTCTCTAAAGCTGACTGGGATGGTTGCCTTCCACCCTTGCTTCTTTTACTGAGGGACTACCCTGAAGCCCTCTGCAGCCAGCAAAGGCTTTTCCATGGGCTCCAGCAACCTTTCAGGAAGCACAGAGGATGAGACAGGTGCTCACCCTGGTGTTATCACCCTGAGACAGCAATGCTCACCAGGTGATAGTGTACACTGTTAGTAGCAATAGCTGTGAAGCAGGTAGTGCTACTCTCCTGTCTCTCCGTATCCAGGGGAGCAAGGCTGGTGAGGGGCCTGGAGCACAGCTCTCTGAGGAGACGTTGAGTGAGCTGGGAGTGTGCAGCCTGCAGAAGAGGAGGCTCAGGGCAGAGCTCATTGCTGTGTACAGCTACAACTGAAGGGAGGTTGCAGCCTGGTGGGGTTGGCCTCTTCTGCCAGGCAAACAGCAACAGAACAAGGGGACACAGCCTCCAGCTGTGCCAGGGAAGGTCTGGGCTGGATGTTAGGAGGAAGTTACTGGCAGAGGGAGTGATTGGCATTGGAATGGGCTGCCCAGGGAGGCGGTGGAGTGGCCGTCCCTGGAGGTGTTCAAGAGGAGGCTGGATGAGGCATTTAGTGCCATAACTTAGTTAATTAGAAGGGTTAGGTGATAGATTGGACTCAACCACCCTAGAGATCCTTTCCAATCTGGTTAGTTCTGTGATTCCTCTCAGTGCTAGGCCCCACTGCTCCAAGTGTCCCCTTGCCGTTTTAGAAGACAATGCCATTGTTCACTGGAGCTAATTGCCAGGACAATCAATTAAGGGAGCCACAGAGCATAGGGAACTAAGACGACGTAGCAACCCTGGTGTCTTAAGCAGCTGTGCAGTTCGATCACTGCAAGGGATTTGAACTCATCAAACCATCTTAAGAAGTTTTGATGTCAATTGGCATTGAGAAAGCCAAGTGGAAGCAGACCTGGGAACCACAGGCAGGAGCAGGCACCCAGCAGGCAGCAGCGCCTGCAAAACACTTGGGATCCTGGCTCCAGAGCCCAGCAAAGGGTGTAACAACAGCAGCAGCAACAATAAGAAGAGTAAAATAATAGCAGCCACCAGAAAAAAAAAATAAAGAAGAATAGCACTTAAAAATATTTCCTTTCTGGTTTTCTCAACAATAAAAGTTGGCCAGTTTGGGGCTTATAATTGCATTATAAATAATTTTGTAACTTGATTTCCTCCCCCCCCCTTCCAAATTTCAAGCATCTTTCTACAAAATAAAGCAATTTAAAAGCCACTTCCTTTAAGCTCCTTGCACTAATGCACACAGCTTGAACATGTTTCAGTTCCTCCTCCCTCCCCCCTTTCTGTGAATTTGCTATTCAGGGCAGGGAGGGGGCAAAAAAAATCATAAGAGGCAAATCTGAAAGCCAGGAAACAGGCAAAAACCACCTGTAAAATTTTCACTCTAAGTTTAATGGGGAAGGATCTTGTGAGAGTCACTAAATGAGCAGCACGTTGAGGACAAGCATTAGAGGCATCTCTGCACAAGTGGTCAAGCTTTGGTTTAAGCACCACTCGGTTCACCTCTGGTGCATGAGGAGCATTAGCAGGGAGCTGCTTGTTTTGTAGCGAGTCCCTCTTGTTTGCATCAATTGCCCTGCATCAATTGCCCTGACTTAGCTTGTGCCTTGGTTTACCATGAACAAAGTGTTGTAGTATTTTCATGCCTGTGAACCCAAATAATTCTCTGCTAGGGTGAGTAGAAGACATAACCACTCCAAGTATAGGCTTCTTACCCCTTCAACGCAGAAAACCCCTGCAAAAAGATCGTGGTCACATCACATAATTATGGGCTAGGCTTTCACTACTGCCACAGCAGTTAGCACCACATCTTCTGCAGTGCCCATGTGTGCTGCTTCTCAGCAAAACACCGACCTCTACAAGCTCTGGCTTTGAAAATGGGGCTTGTTTTGCAAAGGTCCTCAATCCGAGGCATTGAACTGCCGTTGCTTTGCACTTCAGTAGTTTTAACATCTCTACTTCCTTGCTGCAGCACTCCTGAAAAAGATTTGGTTTTAGTGCAGGAATATTTTCTTTTTTCAGAGAAGTAGTAGATTTTAACCCAGAAGTTGCAACCCCTTTCCCCGGTGAACTTTCCCTTGTGAGTAATCCACCATCTCCTCTCCCTGCTCACCTCCATGCAGGACTGTCCTGCTCTCAGATGAGAGCATCCTTGGGGATGGAACACCAGGTTTCTTTTCTCTGCTGCCTGGTGAACATTCCCTTGCAGGTACTGCATCATCTCCTCTCCCTGCTTGCCTCCACTCAGGACTGTCCTGTTCTCACATGACAGCATCCTTGAGGATGGAGCACCAAGTTTCTCTCTCTGCTGCCTGCATCCTGGCTCGTCAGATTAGACAAATATTTTGTCGCTGCTTAGTACAACAAACCCTAACTCCCCCCTCTCCCCCAGCATATTTCTCTCAGCCTTCCACACTCTTCCAAACTGTTAACATAAACCTCCAAAGTCTAAGCAGACCAAGGATTTTAGCTGCCAAAACGATGGCGTGTGAACGAACTAACGGGAGGTGAAGGCGCACACCCACGCCAGCAGCGCTGCTTCGGGAGGGGAAGGCGCACACCCACGCCAGCGGGGCTGCTTCGGAAGAGTCTGAATCATCTCCTGCCTTGTCCCCTCCAGGAAAGTTCTTTCACTTTCCAAGCACCCCAAGAGGAATCTGCGCTTCTCTCAGCGCCCCGCGGGCTCTCCCGAGCTCCAGCTTGGTGGAGGCTTGTGCAGCCCCACGGCAGAGGGATGAGCTTTGCCACTTCTTTCTCTTTTGCTCCTGCTTTTGGCAGTTAGGCTCTTCACAAGAAGAGTCAGGAGAAGCTACCCCCGTGCACCGCGGCTGCTTTGCACTGCGTTTTATTTTGCCACGAACCAGCGGCAACGTCGCTCCTCTGCGAACTCCCTGCATTTTTGTCGCCGTCTTAGATTAGAACCATATTGCCTCTGGCTGGCCCTTGAAAACTTCCTGGATGGGCACGAAGAGCAAAGCCTCTCCCGCATTCAAAACGCATCCTGACATCAGGGACCCAAACTGCAGCGGGAGAGGGGGAGAAAGGGAAGAGGTCTTGCGGGGAGCGGCTCAGCTTTCAGTCGTGCCGGTGTGGAAGATGATAAAGGAGGTAGGAAATTGTCTTTCCTGGTTTGGAGAGGTTTGGTATTGGAAGAAAAAGAAAATCGCTGCTGACTTTGTAAACATTAAAATAGAAGCAATAAAGATGTGAAATTTCACACAGGGGATCTACAACGTTTGCATAATTATAAGCATATGGTTGCTTTACATGAGGTCTCCCTTATACTGCTCTTTACTAGTGCTCAGGGAAGCCAAAGGGGCTCGAGTTCAGTGTTCATTTACACGGGGAGGGAATGTCACAGTCCCCATTAACCTGTCATAATCTCTGTTACTGTCTCAGAGCTCCAGCTACAGAAACTGAGCCCTGCTCGTTTCTGATCTCTTCGGCTGCACTGCTGACTGGATTTATTCCTGTCGTTGTTACAGCCTTACACTGAGCACAAAGCAGCAGCTAAGCACAGAGGAGCTCAGCCTAAGTAAGGCAGCCCAACCAGCACCCATGGGTGATGCTACAGTGGCCATCAATAGAGTGACCTACTCCTACCTAGCCGGGGGGCCCACCAGGCCCCCCAGCCTTTGATCCCCTCCACCATTCACCCAGGGTGCACCATGGGCACTCACCAGTGATGCCAGGAGGAGGATCCCTCTGCCCAGCTGGGCAAACTTGGGGCTTATGCTGCTCCTGGGGCCCATTCTAAAGGGGAGTGGGCAGGGAGGGCAGTGGTCACACCTGGGGAGGGAGGAGACTCCAACAGAGCCCAGGGGCTCTGGGTTGGGGGGGGAATGCTGTGTGGAGTGGGAAAGGGGCAGATAGGGTGAAAATGGAGAGGTGGTGCTGGAAGGAGGGAGATGGAGAGAAAAAGGATGGAGATGATAAGAGGAAGATGGGGAGGAAAGGAAGGAAATGGAGAGGAAAAGGGTGGCAATGAAAAGAGGAAGATAGGGAAGAAAGGAAGAAGATAGAGAGGAAAATGGTGTAAATGAGTAGAGGAAAATGGGGAGGAAAGGAAAGAGATTGAGGGGAAAAGGGTGGAGATGAGAAGAGGAAGATGGGGGAAAGGAAGGAGATGGAGAGGAAAGGAGGAAGATGGGGGAAAGAGGAAGATGGAGAGGAAAGGAAGGAGTTAGAAAGAAGAGGAGGAAACTGGGGGAAAACAGGAGATGGAGAGGAAAGGAGGAAGATGGGGGAAAGAGGAAGATGGAAAGGAAGGAGATGAAAAGAAAAGGAGGAAATGGGGGAAAACAGGAGATGGAGAGGAAAGGAGGAAGATGGGGGAAAGAGGAAGATGGAGAGGAAAGGAAGGAGATAGATAGAATATGAGGAAACTGGGGGAAAACAGGAGATGGAGAGGAAAGGAGGAAGATGGGGAAAGAGGAAGATGGAGAGGAAAGGAAGGAGATGAAAAGAAAAGGAGGAAATGGTGGAAAACAGGAGTTGGAGAGGAAAGGAGGGAGATGGGGCAGAAGGGAGGAAAAGAAGGACTGTAGTGTTGCATTGAAACCACTTTTTTCATGACCAACCCTTTGTCATTTCTGCTTGGAGTAGTCACCAGACATCTTCTCTGGCTCACTGTTGGCTGGAGAAGAGCAACTCACACTTGTCTAAGAGGATAAAATGAAGAAATAAAGAGGAACACTGAGAAATAAAAAATGGAAAAGAAAAAATACAAAAGATAAATATATATATACAAAGCAAGAGATCTTCCAGCAAGTTCTGCATGGGCCAGCAAAGTGTCCTTGTGTCCAACAGGGGTCAAGGGTATCCTGGGGTGCATCAAGAAAAGAGTGGCCAGCAGGGCTAGGGAGGTTCTTCTCCCCCTCTGCTCTGCCCTACTGAGACCACACCTAGAACAGTGTGTCCAGCTTTGGGCTCCCCAGTTTGAGAGAGACAGGGACCTGCTGGAGAGAGTACAATGGAGAGCCACAAGGACTTGAGCATCTCACCTATGAAGAGAGACTGAGCCCTGGAGCTGTTTAGTCTGGAGAAGAGGCTGAGAAGAGATGTGATCAATGTACACAAACATCTGAGGGGTGGGTGTCAAGAGGGTGAGGCCAAGCTCTTCTCAGCAGCAGTAAGAGAAGGAGCAATGGATGCAAACTGGAACAGAGAAGGTTTGACCTCAACATGAGGAGAAACTTCTTTACAGTGAGGGTGCCAAAGTCCTGAAGCAGGCTGCTCAGAGAGGTTGTGGAATCTCCTTCAAACCCCACCTGGATGCATTCCTGTGTGAACTATTCTGCTTTGGGCAGGGGTGGGGATGGACTCGGTGATCTCTGGAGGTGCCTCCCAAGCTCTAACATCCTGTGGTTCTGTGAGTTTCTGTCCTTTCTAACTCAAGCTGCCAGTGGCAGGATGAGAACCACTTCCTGCCTCATGGCAGCAGCTCTTGGGGGCTAAAAGCAACAGGCTGCTGCTTCCATGCTGCTTTCTCTCTTCTGGGGAGTTTGCTGGCAGTTTAATTAATTGCTTTCTTTGGAGTTGGGCTTTGCAGCAGGCTGCTAACCCAGCCCCATGGGACACTGGGCATGTCTTCTTTGGGGCAAAATAGCCACAGTTCCTGATTTTTTGTAGGACACAAAAGGACCTCATCCCCAGTGGGGTCCAGCCCTTCATTTGTGGGCTGAGTTGTGCTGTTTATTGTCTTTAGTACTTAGTGGCCATATGTCTGGGAGTGTTCTCTGCTGCAGTGCAGTGAGTGCAGGAGCTTTTACATGCATGGCAACTCTGGGTTTGGAAACACATGTGGGGTAATTGGCAGAGCTTTCTTGCACTTCTGCATTCTGTATGAGGATGGTTGCAGCTAAACTGCAGGTTTGGAGGTACTTTGGGGCTAATTACCTCAAGGTCAGGTTTCCAGCTTTGGCTTTGCTTAGGCTGGTGCTGTGAAATGATCATAGAATCAAGCCAGGTTGGAAAAGGCCCCCAAGCTCAGCCAGTCCAACCTAGCACCCAGCCTAGCCAGTCAACCAGACCATGGCACCAAGTGCCTCAGCCAGGCTTGGCTGCAACACCTCCAGCCACAGCCACTCCACCACCTCCCTGGGCAGCCCATTCCAATGCCAATCACTCTCTCTGCCAGCAACTTCCTCCTCACATCCAGCCTAGACCTCCCCTGGCACAGCTCCAGGCTGTGTCCCCTTCTTCTGGTGCTGTTTGCCTGGCAGCAGAGCCCAACCCCACCTGGCTACAGCCTCCCTGCAGGCAGCTGCAGGCAGCAATGAGCTCTGCCCTGAGCCTCCTCTTCTGCAGGCTGCATCCCCCCAGCTCCCTCAGCCTCTCCTCACAGGGCTGTGCTCCAGGCCCCTCCCCAGCCTTGCTGCCCTTCTCCAAACACCTTCCAGCACCTCAGCATCTCTCTTGAACTGAGGAGCCCAGAACTGGACACAGCACTGCAGGGGTGGCCTGAGCAGTGCTGAGCACAGGGGCACAAGAACCTCCCTTGTCCTGCTGCCCACACTGCTCCTGAGCCAGCCCAGGAGTCAGCTCCCTCAACCTCTCCTCAGCACCACATCCAAAAGACCCTTTGGAGCAGCCAGCACCATTCTGCATTTGTGAATCTCTGCCATTCCAAGAGCCACCTTTCCTATGCCTGGTCCAACACAAGGCAGAGGCACAGCAAGAGAAGCTCTTGACCTTCCCCTGGGGAAGCAGCTGGAGCATCTCTCCGTGGGCCAGCGCTAGGACACACAGCCCCACCTCGAGCCAGCTCCTTCAGCGAGCTCCCCTGGCACACACAGCAGTGGTGCCCCAGCTCAACCCAGCCACCAGCTTTTCTTGGTCCCAGACTAACTCAGTTATTTGCCTGAGTAGAAGAGGATCAAACAAGCAGTAAGATGTTATCATTAGAGGCTTCCTATAAAGGCCAGCTCTAAAGAGTGGCGCGGGGAGGATCAAGCTTCTGCGAGCTAAGCATGTGAGCAGCTGATGTTTCCTTAAACACTGCCCACAAAATGCATTGGCTGACCAAAATGTTTATCAGTGCTCCTACCTCTTAGGCAGCCAAACCAGTTTGTTCCTCTGACTGCTTTGTATTTAGTGCAGGAATGTGGTTACCTTCTACATAAAACTGCAGCGTTAGAAAGGTTCTCCAAATGATTTTCAACACCACAAAGGCCAAAAAACCCAAAGGCTAATGCAAAAGAATGATGAGGCTGAAAAAAGAGGCCTTCACTGCCAGCATATTTTGATCTCATTGCAGCTTCATCATAATTCTGGATGCCTTTTTTTTTTTTTTTTGCAGTGCTTGCTCTGGGAGTAATTAAATCAGCTGCTCTGATGCTTGAGCTACCACTGTGTACACTTATTCTTTCTTAATGCAGGATCACAGCTCACAGGATGTTAGGGGTTGGAAGGGAGCCAAGGAGATCATCCAGTCCAACCCCCTGCCAGAGCAGGACAATCCTATCTGACACACATCACACAGGAACACATCCAGACAGGCCTTGAAAGGCTCCAGAGAAGGAGACTCCACAGCCTCTCTGGGCAGCCTGTGCCAGGGCTCTGGGGCCCTTACAGCAAAGAAGTTCCCCCTTGTGCTGAGCTGGAACCTCCTGTGCTGCAGCTTCCATCCATTGCTGCTTGTCCTGTCCCAGGGAGCAGTGAGCAGAGCCTGTCCCCCCCTCCTGGCAGCCCTCAGATACTTATAAACATTGATCAGATCCCCTCTCAGTCTTCTCTTCTCCAGACTAAGCAGCCCCAGGGCCCTCAGCCTCTCCTCATCAGTCCCTCCAGTCCCCTATGATGTGGAGGAGTGGTTTCTATTTGCAGGAGCAGTGCTAGCAAGCCAGAGACCTAAGGCTGAAGTGGATGTTGGAGCATCTCACCTCTTAACCAGTACCAATGCTGCCCTGGCACATGGAATCTTGCTCCTGCCTCTCCTACCACCTCATATCTGTAGCTACTGGTATGGACAAACACCAGCATGGCAGGAGGGAACAGGGAGAAAATATTAGAATCATAGAATGGTTGAGGTTGGAAGGGACCTCAAGGAATATCCAGTTCCAACCCCCTGCCATAGGCAGGGACACCTCCCACTAGGACAGGTCACTCAAGGCCTCATCCAACCTGGCCTTGAACACCTCCCTGGGCAACTTGTGCCAGTGTCTCACCACCCTCACTGCAAACAACCCTCTCCTAACATCCACTTTCCATCTCCCCTCTGCCACTTCAAACCCATTCCTCCTCCTCCTGGCATTCCCAGACCTTGTCCATAGTCCCTCCCCAGCCCTCCTGCAGCCCCCTGCAGATCCTGCAAGGCCACTCCAAGGGCTCCTCCAAGCCTTCTCCTCTCCAGCCTGCACAGCCCCAACTCTCTCAGCCTGGCCTCACAGCAGAGCTGCTGCAGCCCTCTCAGCATCTTGGTGGCCTCCTCTGCACTGCCTCCAACACTTCCCTGTGCTGCTTGTGCTGGGGGCTCCAGACCTGCCCCCAGGGCTGCAGGTGGGGTGTGAGGAGAGCAGAGCCAAGGGGCACAATCCCCTCCCTTGCCCTGTGCCCACACTGCTCTGGCTGCAGCCCAGCACAGGGTTGCTGTCTGGGCTGCACTCACCCTGCAGGCTCCTGAGGAGCTTTTCATCCCCCCTGCCCCCAGAATATTAGTGCACTGAAAAGCAGCAAATGTGGGCACTGATTTGATGCTGGGTATTTTATTCAGGCCAATGGAGCAGTGAAAAAGTCCTTTGGGAAGACCAGGCTGAAAGTGTACAAACAGTGTAGGTAGCAGTATACCACTGGTTGCATTGGGTTGGAAGGGACCCTCAAAGGACCACTCTGCAGTCAGCAGGGACACCTCCCACTAGAGCAGGCTTCCCAGGGCCACATCCAGTGTGATCTTGAGTGTCACAAGGCTTGAGGCCTCAACCACATCTCTGGGCAGCCTGTTCCAGTATTCCACCATTCTTATTCTAAAGAACTTCTTCAACCCTTGTGCTCACTGCAGATGAACCAGAGGATAAATGGGCAATCCTTCAGGAGGTGCTGCTTTGCCTCTGGAACTTCCAAAGTCCTCAGGGATTTGGCCATTTTAGGCCATCTGCAGGCAAGAAGAGTCTGGGCTGGGGCAGAGGTTTGGCTTTTTTATGGCAAGGCTGATCTACAGGGATTGGAAAAGGGCTGCTTCTGTTCAGCTCATGGCTGCTTCCCATGGGGCAGTGTCCAGATGTTGCTGTCGCTGGCATCAAGGCTGCAGTCTTAGTCCACAGGTAACAGCCTGGGGGGTGTGAATCAGTTCTCAAAGCTGCACACATCTCTTTCCAAAAGAAGTAGGTATAGGCTGGATATCAGGAAGAAGGATTGGCATTGGAATGGGCTGCCCAGGGAGGTGGTGGAGGCACCATCCCTGGGGGTCTTCAAGCAAAGCCTGGATGATGCACTTAGTGCCATGGTCTGGTTGGTTGGATAGGGCTGGGTGCTAGGTTGGACTGGATGAGCTTGGAGGTCTCTTCCAACCTAGTTGATTCTATGATTCTAAGACAAGCAGACACTCCACAACTGCTCTGAACAGCCTGACTGAGAGGTGTTTTATTAACTAAAGTTGGAGGTGAGGGGGGGGAGAAGCTGAAGCTGAGAAGAATATGAGTGCATATTAAAGTGCGTGACAAGCGGGGGTCTCGGCATCATAAAACCTGACCAGCTGGATGCAATCACTGGGGACTTTCCATTTCACTTTCTTTGTTTTGGTGTTACACTTCAGGGAAGGGGAAGGGGGGGAAAAAAAAAAAAGAGGAAAGCCTCATTTTACTCCAGCAAGCTCTTTATCCTGCTCAGCATTTCTTTGCTTAATATCAGAAACTGTCTTTGCTTCCCTATAAATCTCAGCGCTGCCTGTGCTTGGCTGACACCAGCCCTATCCTGAGGCAGGGATTCCACAGCAGGAGAGGTTCAATATTCCCCCTCAACGGCAGCATGACAAGGAATGGAAACCAGAGAAACATATGTTGCGTGGAGACGTTACCAACTAATTAATCAATATCAGTTTTTGCCTCAAAATTCATCAGGACTCATTTGTGCCTGAAATCCCACAGCAGTCCTTAAGCAAAATGCCTGAGTTCCAGGGTGAAGTCACTGGAAGCTCTCTACTGTTTGGCTGGGCATCTTCCTCTCCATCACATGTAGCCACAGTTGGCTTTTCCCTGCAGGGAAGTTGTAGCCAGGTGGGGCTGGTCTCTTCTTCCAGGCAACCAGCAATAGAACAAGGGGACACAGCCTGCTGTCTGCAACTACCTGAAGGGAGGCTGGAGGCAGGTGAGGTTGGTCTCTTCTCCCAGGAAACAAGCAACAGAACAAGAGGACACAGTCGTGAGTTTTGCCAGGGGAGGTACAGGATGGACGTTAGGAGGAAACATCACCTATGAGGAGCAGCTGAGGGAACTGG
Source organism: Pogoniulus pusillus (assembly GCF_015220805.1). Taxonomy (NCBI): domain Eukaryota; kingdom Metazoa; phylum Chordata; class Aves; order Piciformes; family Lybiidae; genus Pogoniulus; species Pogoniulus pusillus. The sequence goes on from NC_087277.1 coordinate 29,210,461, forward strand.
GGGTGTTCAGTCTGGGGAAGAGGAGGCTGAGAGGGGACCTTATTGCCCTCTACAGCTACCTAAAAGGAGGCTGCAGTGAGGCTGGAGCTGGTCTCTGCTCCAAGTTACTGATGATAGGACAAGAGGAAATGGCCTCAAGTTGTGTCAGGGCAGGGTTAGGTTGGCTGCTGGGAGGAAGCTCTTTCCTGAGCAGGTGGTCAGGCACTGGCACAGGCTGCCCAGGGAGGTGGTGGAGTCACCATCCCTGGGGGTGTTTCAGAGGAGAGTGGCTGTGGTGCTGGAGGCTATGGTCTGGTGATGAAGGCTGCTGGGATGAAGGCTGGGCTGGCTGATGCTGGTGGTCCTTTCCAACCACAGCCACTCACAGTGATGAGATGTGGTGCTGAGGGGTTTGGGCTGGTCAGGGACTTGTCAGTGTGAAAGTGATGATTGGACTCAGTGAGCTTGAAGGGCTCTTCCCATCTAAGGCACTCTGTGATGCTGTGAAGTTGTTGGCAGAGAGAGTGATTGGCATTGGAATGGGCTGCCCAGGGAGGTGGTGGAGTCGCTGTGCCTGGAGGTGTTGAAGCCAAGGCTGGCTGGGGCACTTAGTGCCATGGTCTGGTTGGGCAGGGCTGGGTGCTAGGTTGGGCTGGCTGAGCTTGGAGCTCTCTTCCAACCTGGTTGGTTCTATGAATCTATGATTTCCTCTGCTCTAGCACTGCTTCCTTCTCGGTGACGTCAACACTTGCCTTGAGGTAGCTGGAGAAATATTTCACAGCCTGAGCTTTATCAGAGCTGCAGAAAAGGAGAGTGATGGCCAAGAATAACATAATGAGCTTATTAAAAAAAGGGGGGAAAAAAAAGGCAGTATATATTTTGAAAACAAATCCAGAATTGTATATAACTTACTGGGGTCATGTTCCTTGATAGCTCCGTTGAGGACTGCTTTATTCATTCAGGCAGCAACAGGATATTGTTCAGCAGAAGGAAGTTTGATGGTTCTCAGTCTGACTTGCATGGCTTTGCTCAGGCAGTCTTGCAAGCATTACATCACACAGCATCACAGAAGATTAGGGGCTGGAAGGGACATCCAAAGATCACCCAGTCCAACCAGACTGCCAGAGGAGGATATAGAATCATAGAATGGGTTAGGTTGGATGGGACCTCAAGGATCATCCAGCTCCAACCCCCTGCCACAGGTAGGGACACCTCCCACTAGAGCAGGTTGCTCAAAGCATCATCCAACCTGGCCTTGAACACCTCCAGGGAGGTTGTGGAGCACAGAATCACCCAATGTGATCTTTGATCACATTGGGTGATTCTGTGCTCCACAACCTCCCTGGGCAACCTGTGTCAGTGTCTCACCACTCTCAACCTGTGCCAGTGTCTCACCACCCTCACTGTATAGAGCTTCCTCCTAACATCCAGTCTAAATCTCTCCTCTTGCAGTTTAAACACATCGCCCAGGGCAAGCACATTTCCTTAACTCATTGTCATTTCCACCTCTGTTAAAAGGCAAACCAACTCCCAGTCTGACTTCACCTTCCGATGGTGATGTGCAAGTGGTTGGTTGTTAGAAGAACTCCACCTTTCATTTATCAGTGTATCCCGAGGCCTCCAACAGCATCCACACAGCTGAAGGAAATTTGCTGCTCTTGCTGTGTTCTCAGCCTGTCCAAACAATACTTTCCTCTGCACTCACAGCTTTTGCAGAGCAGATTCTGGGTTCTGGATGAACTTCCACGCCCCAGTTTTGAGAACTGCTGATGGACCTTGCCTCTCCGGAGTGGCTGAGAGCAGCCAGACAGAGAGGGATCTGGGGGTGCTGATTGATACCCGCCTGAGCATGAGCCAGCAGTGTGCCCAGGTGGCCAAGAGAGCCAGTGGCATCCTGGCCTGCATCAGGAATGGTGTGGCCAGCAGGAGCAGGGAGGTCATTCTGCTCCTGTACTCTGCACTGGATAGACCACACCTTGAGGACTGTGTTCAGTTCTGGGTCCCCCAGTTTAGGAGGGACATTGAGATGCTTGAGCGTGTCCAGAGAAGGGCGACGAGGCTGGGGAGAGGCCTTGAGCACAGCCCTACGAGGAGAGGCTGAGGGAGCTGGGATTGGTTAGCCTGGAGAAGAGGAGGCTCAGGGCAGACCTTATTGCTGTCTGCAACTACCTGAAGGGAGGCTGTGGCCAGGAGGAGGTTGCTCTCTTCTCTCAGGTGGCCAGCACCAGAATGAGAGGACACAGCCTCAGGCTGTGCCAGGGGAGATTTAGGCTGGAGGTGAGGAGAAAGTTCTTCCCTGAGAGAGTCATTGGACACTGGAATGGGCTGCCCGGGGAGGTGGTGGAGTCGCCGTCCCTGGAGCTGTTCAAGGCAGGACTGGACGTGGCACTTGGTGCCATGGTCTGGCCTTGAGCTCTGTGCTAAAGGGTTGGACTTGATGATCTATGAGGTCTCTTCCAACCTTGGTGATACTGTGATACTGTGAGACTGTGACTTGGAGCTGCACATTCACACTGGGGCTCCGAGAGAGGCAGGGCAGAGCACTGAAGTTCCAGAAAGAGCACCTTGAGAGTTTTCTTCCTGCCTCCAGGTTCCTTCAATGCATTGCCCCAGGTCTTGCTTTTGGAAGGGACAGCCTCTTCTCACTTGCACTCTGTGATGTAAACTACAGCACAGGAAGTTGCACCTCAGCATCAGAACGAACTTCTTTATCGTAAGGGTCACAGAGCCCTGGCACAGGCTCCCCGGGGAGGTTGTGGAGTCTCCTTCTCTGGAGACTTTCCAGCCCTGTCTGGATGTGCTCCTGTGCAACCTGTGCTAGATTCCATGGTCCTGCTCTGGCAGCGGGGGTTGGACTCAACGATCTCCAGAGGTCCCTTTCAACCCCTGACGTCCTGCGACCCAACAACACTCATTTGACAACACCTGTAGGAGGGCCAAAATAAACATCAGCAAGTAGTGATAGGGAAATGTCATCAGCTGCCCTTTGCCCCGGTGGCTGGCCAGGGAGCAGAGCACATCACAGGGACACCTGGCAGCGCCTGTAGTAGGGAGCTGCAGAGAAAACAACTGGTGGAGAAGGAAATTCTGGCTGGATTTAGAGACTACTGAGAGCTGGGACAGAGAACTGGTCTCTGAATTTGGCTGAACGTGTCTGGATTGTGCCAGACGTCCAAATTCGTGCTTGCTTCAATACCAAACGTCTCTGAACCAAAGTGAACTGTTGCTAAATGATACTGTGAAGCAGTTGTGAAGTACCTTGGGCAGAAATGCTAGCTCAGAGCCGCTAGCACAGAGTAAATGATCAGAAGGAAGAGCCAGGATCATGCTTCTCTATAGAAGATCAGTTCATAACAGGATCAGACCACAGCAGGTTGAACTATATGATGTGTTTTAGAGGCTAGCATGAGGCACCGGGCAGTGACAACGCTCTTTTTATTCTACTGCAGGAGAAACTGACACCTCGGAGGGTCCTCAGGAAGATCAGTGAGCCTTTCCGTGCATCACTCAAAACGAACTAACGGAGCTCAAGTGGAAAACCCTGGCAGGACGGGAATAAACCCGCAGGACACCGTCGGTCCGAGAGCAAGGATACTACTCACGCTTGATGCAAAGCACCAGGGCTCGATGCGCACTGGCGTGACACGGAACGCGCTGTGCAGGACGCGGTCGGTAGCTCCCAGCATCATTCCGCCGTGGGCCCAAGACAGCCCCTTGCCCCGGGGGGTGGCCAAATTCGGGAGGGGGCTTTTCTCACTTCTCCACTCCTGTTTCCAACCTCTTCCCTCCCGGCGGGGACGACTGTCTGGAGGAGGGCGGGGGCGCTTCGTCCCGCCGCTCCCGTGGCAGGATCCTCTCTCGACATCCCGCTGCTCTCGGGGCAAGATCTCCTCTGAGCATTCCGGCGCTACCGGGGCTGGATCTCCTCTCCCCATCCTACCGTTACCGGGTCCGAGTCCCCTCTCCCCGCTGCTGGGCTGGCCGCGGCAGCGGCGCGGCTGGACCAAGCCCTACCCGAGACGGCGGCGCCACCTGGCGGCCAAAGCCAGCTACGCCTCCGCCCCACGCCGGCCGGGTCCGGCATCGGGACTGCGGGAGGGAACCCGGAGGACCCCGGGCTCCGCCGTGTGCGTGCCCGGCGGGGAGCCTTCCTCCGACACACAGGCACATACACACACGGTGCGGTACTGTGAGTGTCTCCCGGATGCCGCCGTGGCAGTCCCGCAGGGCTTCCCGAGGACGGTTCGCTTGCGTTCGTTTCTGTTCTGGGATGGGGAGGTCTGAGCTCAGCGAAATCTCTGCCCTCGGTTCGGTACCCGCTTGACCGGTTCCCGTTTTATTCTGGATGTACTCATTGCTGTGCTCAAAGCAGCAGTCCGCAGGTTGATTTCTTCCTTGCGATGCTTGCGAGGATCAAACAGGGGTGACAGCAGAGAACGAGCAGCAGCCAGAGGGGGCATTCGAGGTGAAGAAAGATGAAGGTCAAGGTTGAAACAGTGGGCATCCAGCCTGGAAATCCCTTTCACAGCTCAGGAGAATGATACTGTAAGGGTTTTTTTTGACAATAGTGGAGAGGAGAAATGCAGGGCCGTGGAAAATGGACAGTTACTTTCCTACAATTGCTCTGAATTCTGAACTAGTGAGAGGTTTGGGGGGAAGCAGCTCAGTATGTGCCAGTCCCGGGCTGTTGTCAAGCCAAGGTGAGCAACATTGCAACGAGACTACTGTGCTGCAGGTGCTCTTGTAGAGAACAAAAACTCTCTGGGGAGTCATGCTTTCTGTGTGTCCTCAAAGGAGCACTTATAAACCCTGCAAGAGCCATGCCTAAGGCTGCAGGCTCACTAAGGCACACTGCTGGGATTATAAACCCTGCAAGAGCTCTGCCTAAGGCTGCAGGCTCACTAAGGCACACTGCTGGGATTATAAACCCTGCAAGAGCCATGCCTAAGGCTGCAGGCTCACTAAGGCACACTGCTGAGCTTACAAACCCTGCAAGAGCTCTGCCTAAGGTTGCAGGCATTGAGCTTTTAAACCCTGCAAGAGCCATGCCTAAGGCTGCAGGCTCACTAAGGCACACTGATGGGATTATAAACCCTGCAAGAGCTCTGCCTAAGGCTGCAGGCTCACTAAGGCACACTGCTGGGATTATAAACCCTGCAAGAGCCATGCCTAAGGCTGCAGGCTCACTAAGGCACACTGCTGAGCTTATAAACCCTGCAAGAGCCATGCCTAAGGCTGCAGGCTCACTAAGGCACACTGCTGAGCATATAAACCCTGCAAGAGCCATGCCTAAGGCTGCAGGCTCACTAAGGCACACTGCTGAGCATATAAACCCTGCAAGAGCCATGCCTAAGGCTGCAGGCTCAGTAAGGCACACTGCTGAGCTTTTAAACCCTGCAAGAGCTCTGCCTAAGGCTGCAGGCATTGGAGCTTTTAAACCCTGCAAGAGCCATGCCTAAGGCTGCAGGCTCAGTAAGGCACACTGCTGAGCTTTTAAACCCTGCAAGAGCTCTGCCTAAGGCTGCAGGCATTGGAGCTTTTAAACCCTGCAAGAGCCATGCCTAAGGCTGCAGGCTCACTAAGGCACACTGCTGAGCTTATAAACCCTTCAAGAGCCATGCCTAAGGCTGCAGGCTCACTAAGGCACACTGCTGAGCTTTTAAACCCTGCAAGAGCTCTGCCTAAGGCTGCAGGCATTGGAGCTTTTAAACCCTGCAAGAGCCATGCCTAAGGCTGCAGGCTCACTAAGGCACACTGCTGAGCTTATAAACCCTTCAAGAGCCATGCCTAAGGCTGCAGGCTCACTAAGGCACACTGCAGAGTGACAGAGCCAGCATGAACTTCGGCAGGAGTTCTGTAACTGTACAGACCTGAAATACATGCAGTAACTCTCCCGAGGCTGTGCTGAGCCCAGAGCCATGCCCTGTAGGCCACTTGCCAGTGTCAAAACCACTATTTGTGCTTCCAGGGAACTCCGTGTTGAAGGTGTAAAGTTCTAAAGTCCAAGTTGTGGCAGACAGAGTCGTATTGTGCTCAGTTTTGTCACCCCTGCAGGGCAGCAATCCCTTCCAGCAAACCACCAGGAGGCTGACTCCTCAGGCAGGCATGGTGATGTCCAATGGAGCCTGTCTGTCAGCAGGAGCCATCAGCTATACAGCCTTAGCATCCTGATGCTCTCTGAAGTGCCACATATGGCTCTGCACCTCAGCCAATGCAGAAGCGAGGCTGCTCCGTGGCACCCAAGCCCTGCAGGTCCCTGTTTCCCGCTGCTGGGAGAAGTTTCCTCTTGCTGTGTAAGGGTCTTGTAATGCTTTCATTTCTCTTCTAACATTCATGTACATTTTGTACTTTGGACTTCCTAACAAATGCAGCAGCTTGCTTGCCATTTTCACAGCGTGCTTTGCCCATGAGCTTAATCTTCTCATCAGATGTCGAGAGCTGCAAACGCACTTGGAAAGCTCTTGGCTCACATGTGCTGCCCCAGACCACACCTTCTCCTTGAGGAATTCCCAGGCTTTCAACTCAAGACTGTGATCTCTGTAAGCCGTTGTCTGTGATGTCTGAATGTTTGTAATACTTCTCATTGCTCAGGATTTAGCGGCGTCCAAGTGCGTGGAGCTGCTTGCTGCTCCCCAGCAGAAATGTGCCGAGCTTCCTCCAGCAAACCTTCCTCACCTTCCCAAGCAGCTCTGGGCACACCGTCAGGCTGCCAAGGGTGGCTGGGGGCAGAAAATCACAGCCCCCTCATCTGTCAGCAGTAAACTTTCCACTGGTTTTTGGGTTTTGTTGAGTTCACTCTCTGCCTTTCACACGGACTCCTCATCCTCCTGCCCCCGTGGTGCTTAGTGTCCCAGCTCAGCCCCCCAAGGAGGACTTCGACATCTCCTGGTTGTAAGCCTCATCCTCCTGCCCCCGTGGTGCTTAGTGTCCCAGCTCAGCCCCCCAAGGAGGACTTCAACATCTCCTGGTTGTAAGCCTCATCCTCCTGCCTCCGTGGTGCCTAGACAGTGTCCCAGCTCAGCCCCCAAGGAGGACTTCGGCATCTCCTGGTTGTAAGCCTCATCCTCCTGCCCCTGTGGCACTTAGTGTCTCAGCTCAGCCCCCCAAGGAGGACTTTGGCATCTCCTGGTTGTAAGCCTCATCCTCCTGCCCCTGTGGCACTTAGTGTCTCAGCTCAGCCCCCCAAGGAGGACTTTGGCGTCTCCTGCTTGTAAGCCTCATCCTCCTGCCCCCATGGCACTTAGTGTCTCAGTTCAGCCCCCCAAGGAGGACTTTGGCATCTCCTGGTTGTAAGCCTCATCCTCCTGCCTCCGTGGTGTCTAGACAGTGTCCCAGCTCAGCCCCCAAGGAGGACTTCGGCATCTCCTGGTTGTAAGCCTCATCCTCCTGCCCCCATGGCACTTAGTGTCTCAGTTCAGCCCCCCAAGGAGGACTTTGGCGTCTCCTGCTTGTAAGCCTCATCCTCCTGCCCCCGTGGTGCCTAGACAGTGTCCCAGCTCAGCCCCCCAAGGAGGACTTTGGCGTCTCCTGGTTGTAAGCCTCATCCTCCTGCCCCCATGGCACTTAGTGTCCCAGCTCAGCCCCCCAAGGAGGACTTTGGCATCTCCTGCTTGTAAGCCTCATCCTCCTGCCCCCATGGCACTTAGTGTCTCAGTTCAGCCCCCCAAGGAGGACTTTGGCATCTCCTGCTTGTAAGCCTCATCCTCCTGCCCCCATGGCACTTAGTGTCTCAGTTCAGCCCCCCAAGGAGGACTTTGGTGTCTCCTGCTTGTAAGCCTCATCCTCCTGCCCCTGTGGCACTTAGTGTCTCAGCTCAGCCCCCCAAGGAGGACTTTGGCATCTCCTGGTTGTAAGCCTCATCCTCCTGCCCCTGTGGCACTTAGTGTCTCAGCTCAGCCCCCCAAGGAGGACTTTGGCATCTCCTGGTTGTAAGCCTCATCCTCCTGCCCCTGTGGCACTTAGTGTCTCAGCTCAGCCCCCCAAGGAGGACTTTGGCATCTCCTGGTTGTAAGCCTCATCCTCCTGCCCCTGTGGTGCTTAGACAGTGTCCCAGCTCAGCCCCTCAAGGAGGACTTTGGTGTCTCCTGGTTGTAAGCCTCATCCCTGCATGGTGGATGCTGCTGTGGCCAGGTGCTGAACGTGACCTTCACTCAATGCCAGTGTTCTGCTGTGTCAGCCACCTCTGCTGGGTCCAAAATGCTGTATGGCTGTGGATCCTGAAGGAGTTTGTGGATGGGAGCTCTTAAATGTACTCTGGGCAGGAGAAAGGTTGAGTCTTTAAATTGTTCCTGGGCTCCTCAGTGCTTTGTGATCTTTGGCACATGAAAAGGGAGAGCCTGGGAGTTCCAGTGAGCCCACAGTATATAAATAAGATTTAAAACTAATGGAGCTGTAAGTACAATAATTGCAGAACTACCTGCTGGTAAATTTTTATCACACAGTAATACATATGGCACCAGCAAAGAGAGTCTCTGATTTCTTTGCTTAAGCATGGAAAGCACCACACGTTTCTGAAAGCAGCCCTGCCTGTGCTCTGCTGCTGCTCAGAACACGTTTGAAAAGCACATTAAATTGTGGGGCAGTGTCCAAAAAAGTTGGATCCGTCTGGTTTATGACTGACAGGAAAAGGCAAAGCAATTATCTGAACTCCTGATGGGACAATTCTGTTCAGATGTATTTTGGGGTCAGGAGGCAAGGATTTCATCAGAGAGAGCTCTTCAGCTTATGAAACATACAGGGTGTCCAAAACAAGGCCTGAAGCTGATTAGATATAAGTGTTCAAAGGGAAATGATTTACATGACAGCCCTGGATATATCATCCTCTCAGTAAGCTCTGACCCAGCAAGGCTGAGATAACTCACTTATTGAACAGCACTTGTGCACCCAGCAAGGAGATTCCCCTCCCAACCCCCAGCTTCTTCTACTTCACTGGAATGCTTTGCAGGGAATTAGTACATAAATCTTCTTGGACCAGGTGAAAACATAACAGCAGTTCCTCATGGTAGTGGTTTGAGCCCAGCTGGCAGCTGAGCACCATGTGGCTGCTCGCCCTCTCGCCCCTCTGGGGGGATGGGGAGGGGAATCATGACAAAAAGGCAAAACCTTGCTGGGCTAAGTTCAGCAGAACAGCACAGAGATGGAAGAAACAACAGGGATAGTACTACAGAGACACCACACAAACCCAGCCACACACAGCAGGGCTGCAGAGACACCACACAAACCCAGCCACGCACCACACAAACCCAGCCACACACAGCAGGGCTGCAGAGACACCACACAAACCCAGCCACGCACCACACAAACACAGCCATGCACAGAACAACTGCAGAGACACCACACAAACCCAGCCACGCACCACACAAACCCAGCCCTGTGTCCCCTTCTTCTGTTGCTGGCTGCCTGGCAGCAGAGCCCAACCCCACCTGGCTACAGCCTCCCTGCAGGCAGCTGCAGGCAGCAATGAGCTCTGCCCTGAGCCTCCTCTGCTGCAGGCTGCACACCCCCAGCTCCCTCAGCCTCTCCTCACAGGGCTCTGCTCCAGGACCCTCCCCAGCCTTGCTGCCCTTCTCTCAACACCTTCCAGCACCTCAGCATCTCTCTTCAATTCAGGAGCCCAGAACTGGACACAGCACTCCAGGGGTGGCCTGAGCAGTGCTGAGCACAGGGGCACAAGAACCTCCCTTGTCCTGCTGCCCACACTGCTCCTGAGCCAGCCCAGGATGCCATTGGCTCTGCTGCCCACCTGGGCACTGCTGCCTCAGCTTCAGCTCCTCTCTCCCAGCACCCCCAGGTCCCTTTCCTCCTGGCTGTTCTTAGCCACTCTGTCCCCAGCCTGTAGTGCTGCTTGGGGTTGTTGTGGCCAAAGTGCAGAACCCTGCACTTGGCCTTGTTAAATCTCATCCCCTTGGCCTCTGCCCACCCATCCAGCCTGGCCAGGTCCCTCTGCAGGGCTCTCCTACCTTCCAACAGCTCCACAGCTGCTCCTAGCTTGGTGTCATCTGCAAAAGGTCCCTCTCCTCACACCTTATTAGAGGGCTTTGCAAAGGTCCCTCATGCTTTTAGCAAGAGAGGCATGATGGCTCCAGAAGATTTATTACGAGCCACAACTTCATCAAGGAACCAAGAAAGATTTGTTTTGTGCAGCATCATCACCTGTGAGGCTCAGCACCAGTAAATCTTGCTGGCATACTGCGAAGGGCAACCCCCAAATTTTGGGAGACCCCCTCAAATACAGGCACATACCACTTCATGTCTCCTCCCAAGCCAAAAGCAAAGAAATATGTTTGGGAAATAAGCCCTTTAGATGGTGATTTAATTTGGGGCAGATGTGCCCAACAGCTATGACATCATCCTGAAGCAGGTCTTTTCTCCTTCTCCACTCGCCAGCTTTACAGGCAAGATACAGAATGCAAAGGGATTTATCAGGTGTCTTATCATAAATGTGCTCTGCAGTGTGTCTGTGAGCTGCTTCTCTTAGCTAAAACCAGCTGTTAGCTCTCAATCAGGACAAATAAACTGGGCAAGGGGGGGAAAAAAAGATCATGCAAGGGAAAGAATTTCCAGCAGTCATGGATGTGGTGGGAGAGAAGAACAAAATCCAATCCCCATCTCGTTTCTCTTTAAGCATTGATTTCTTTGACTGGCAGCAGCAGAGGGGAATTTGCTTTCCTCTGGAAGTGAACTCATCTCTGGGTTTAGCAGCAAGCAGTGCTGCTTGGAGTAAACCTGGCGAGGTTGTCTTCAGCTGGTGAAGCAGGCAGCCAGCACAGATGGAAAGCAGTGCTGCCTGTTGTGGTGCTTTGGATGCCCTTCCTTGAAACATCCCCTCCCCCCTCACCTCATTCATGTTGATAAAAGTGTGAAAGGCAGGGTCAGGAGGATGGAGCCAGGCTCTGCTCAGGGATGTCCAATACTAGAATCATAGAGTCACAGAATCAGTCAGGGTTGGAAAAGAGCACAAGGAGCAACCAGTCCCAACCCCTCTGCCATGCCCAGGGACACCCTACCCTAGAGCAGGCTGCACACAGCCTCAGCCAGCCTGGCCTCAAACACCTCCAGCCATGGGGCCTCAACCCCCTCCCTGGGCAACCCATTCCAGCCTCTCACCACTCTCCTGCTCAACAACTTCCTCCTCACCTCCAGCCTCACTCTCCCCACCTCCAGCTTTGCTCCATTCCCCCCACTCCTGACACTCCCTCACAGCCTCAAAAGTCCCTCCCCAGCTTTTCTGGAGCCCCCTTCAGATGCTGGCAGGCCACAAGAAGGTCCCCTGGGAGCCTCCTCTTCTGCATCCTGCACAGCCCCAACTCTCTCAGTCTGTGCTCACAGCAGAGCTGCTGCAGCCTCTGAGCATCCTCCTGGCCCTGCTCTGGACACTCTCCAGCATCTCCACAGCCGTCTTGTCCCAGGGGCTCCAGAGCTGGATGCAGTACTGCAGATGGGGTCTCAGCAGAGTGGAGCAGAGGGGCAGAATCATCTCCTTCAACCTGCTGGCCACACTTCTCCAACCTGGTTGATTCTATGATCTTCAGGCCAGCATAGACTTCTTGGAGTGTGGAGAGCTGACCTGACCATTCTGAGGGACGTATGGAGGCAGAACTTATCCAAACATGACAGAAATGTGTGCATCTGGGAAAAGCAAACAAAAAAAAACCCAACCAAAATAACTACAACTGGGACAAAATTGATTTTTTTTTCTAATTGCAGTCATTTATGTCTTGGCTTTGTGAAAAGTGTTTGAAGCCATTGCCTTTCTTTGGGCAGGTCAGTGGGCCAAATCCAGTGATAAATACAAGACTCTGAGATCATTATTCCCTTCTTGGATTTTAACTGATGGAAAGCTCCCTTCTGTTTGGCTGGGCTGTGCTCCAAAGCCCAGTGACCACCCTGCCTAAGCAAAATGCTGAGCTAGGCTGTGCCTGGAAACCTAAAGCATCACTGAGAGGAAACAGATCAAAGTTCACTCTGTCTCTGTCTTTAGTCATAGAACCAGAGAATCAAGCAGGCTGGAAGAGAGCTCCAAGCTCAGCCAGCCCAACCTAGCACCCAGCCCTGCCCAACCAACCAGACCATGGCACTAAGTGCCCCAGCCAGGCTTGGCTGCAATACCTCCAGCCACGGTGCCTCCACCACCTCCCTGGGCAGCCCATTCCAATGCCAATCACTCTCTCTGCCAGCAACTTCCTCCTCACATCCAGCCTAGACCTGCCCTGGCACAGCTCCAGGCTGTGTCCCCTTCTTCTGTTGCTGGCTGCCAGGCAAGCATCATCTGTGCCCTTGCCAGCATCATCCTGCTCTAGGTTAGGCTGTCCCTGCCCATGGCAGGGGGGTTGGAACTAGATGATCCTTGTGGTCCCTTCCACCCTGACTGATTCTATGATTCTGTGCTCCTCCAGGCTTCAGACAACCTTCTTGTGGTTGAAGGACATAGCAGTTAGGGCACTTGGTGTCAGTGGAGGGTTTTGTGCCAGGTTTTGTGCTGGCTGCCCAGAGCCCCGTGGGCAGGGGTTGTGCCACTGAGCAGCAGCTTGCACACCTATCTCTGTGCTTTTTGAAGGTGTTCTCCAAACTCTGGGTGGAGAGTGTGCTAGTTTGAAGCTAGCTAGAATGTTTTGGTGAGAAGAGCCAGCTTACAGGCTGTGAAAGGAAAACAGTGGTGATGTCTGCTTCCCTCAGAAGTCTCACAAAGGAGTTTGGGAAGGAGAAATGAAAACATTAGATAACACTCTTGCCATTTTGTCTCACTCTCTGCCTTGGGCTGCTGACTGAGCTGCATCTCCATTTGGCCTAACTCACCTTTGCTTCTTAACCTCTTGGCTGAACCTTAGGACTGGGGTGAGGTTGAGAGGGGCAGGGGGAAGGTGCAGGGGTGGTTGAGAGCTCCTCCTGGGGACTCAGGTTTCTGGGAGGGGAGTTGTGTTCCTGTATTACCTTTTACCTTGTCTATTTCTGTCTAGAACTGTATATACTGTAACTGTCTGCTTGTGCATTGTGCCAGCTGTAAATAATTACAGTGAGGGGAGTGAGACACTGGCACAGGTTGCCCAGAGAGGTTGTGGGGTGCTTCCTCCCTGGAGGAGCTGAAGACCAGGTTGGATGAAGCCTTGAGCAACCTGCTCTAGTGGGAAGTGTCCCTGCCTATGGCAGGGAGTTGGAGCTGGCTGATGCCTGAGGTGCCTTCCAACCTAGAGCATTCTAACAGCATTTCAAAGTGTCAGGATCAGAAAGGGGTAGCTAAGCTATGAATGTCAGTTCTGCAGCTTTCACTTTCCTCAAGCAGGTTCTCCTCCACCACCACCCCCTCACCTGCCAAAAACAGTTCCTGGTCTTCTTCCCCTACTCTTCACCTACCCATTGCAACTCCTGCTCCTCCCTAAACCCTCACCTCTTCTAAGCAGACCCTGACTGCTCCTTCCACACTGCCTAAACAGCTCTGCTCTACCACCACCATTATCATCCCTGCCCCAGAGCCTGGGACAAGACCATCAAACAGCCAAAATATTCCAACCTGGTTGGCTAGATATTAGGAAGAAGTTCTTCACAGAGAGAGTGATTTCCCATTGGAATGGGCTGCCCAGGAAGGTGGTGGAGGCACCGTCCCTGGGGGTCTTCAAGCAAAGCCTGGATGAGGCACTTGGTGCCATGGTCTGGTTGATTGGTTAGGGCTGGGTGCTAGGTTGGACTGGATGAGCTTGGAGGTCTCTTCCAACCTGGTTGGTTCTATGATTCTATTCTATGATCTCACCTTCCTAAAGCAGTCCTTGCTCCTCTCTGTCCTTACCTCCTTACCTCTCACTCTGCCTGAAGAGTTCTTCTCCACCACCCTTCTTGCAGTCATCTCAGAGCCTGAGGGGAGAGGCTCAAACAGCTAAAACACCCTACAAAAGAAATCAGCGCCAGCAAAGACACACACCCAGCACCGGTGCATAACAAAGGTGGATGTTGCAATGGTTGCTGAGCCTAACCCTAACAGCCGGGGGGCCAACGAGGCCCCCCGGCCTTTGAAATCCTCCACCAGTTCACCCGGTGCACACCATGGGCACTCACCAGGGATGCCAGGCAGAGGATCCCTTGGCCCACAATGGGCCAGACTGAGAGCTTCTGCCTTTCCTGGGGCTGAATATAAAGGGCAGTGGGCAGGGAGGGCAAAGTGGCTACACCTGGGGTGGGAGGAGACTCCAACAGCCAGCTAATAGCAAACAGCATCACCTGGTGGCATCTGATGAGTTACCATAGGAAACTAATTAAATGGTGAGGGGCCTGGAGCACAAATCCTATGAGGAGAGGCTGAGGGAGCTGGGTCTGTTTAGCCTGGAGAAGAGGAGGCTCAGGGGTGGTCTTATTGCTGTCTACAACTACCTGAAGGGACATTGTAGCCAGGTGGGGGGTGGCCTCTTCTCCCAGGCAACCAGCAATAGAACAAGGGGACACAGTCTCAAGCTGTGCCAGGGTAGGTATAGGCTGGATGCTAGGAAGAAGTTCTTCACAGAGAGAGTGATTGGCATTGGAATGGGCTGCCCAGGGAGGTGGTGGAGGCACTGTCCCTGGGGGTCTTCAAGCAAAGCCTGGATGAGGCACTTAGTGCCATGGTCTGGTTGATTGGTTAGGGCTGGGTGCTAGGTTGGACTGGATGATCTTGGAGGTCTCTTCCAACCTGCTTGATTCTATGATTCTATGTGGGTTAATTAATTGCAAGCATAACAGGTGATAGCAATGTCTGTAATCAAAGGTGATTACATTATGCCCAGGTCAGATAACACAATGAAGATATGGATTTGAACAAATGATGCTGCCTAAAGCACATCATTTAATTTATCTGCTGAAGGGGGCAATGCAGTGACTGACAAAATATCCTCTGTGTTAAAAGAGGAGGTGTTCAAAAAGAGCCTGCCTGAGGCACTTAGTGCCATGGTCTAGTTGATTGGACAGGGCTGGGTGCTAGGTTGGACTGGATGATCTTGGAGGTCTCTTCCAACCTGGTTGCTTCTATTCTATGAAATAGCTTCATTTATATTCCCAGAGCCGACTGAGTCTGGTCTGGGCACCTTCTAAAGTGTGGGGGGGTGGAGAACACCCAAACCATCACGTTGTCTTCACAGGTGTTGGAAGCACTGACAGTGTTCCACTGCTGCAGGCTTTCATCCAGGGCACGAGTTCAGTCAGCTTCCTAATCAGTGTGTTCAGGCTGGAGTGTTGGGAGGTTCAGCTCCACCTTACTCCTGATTCTAAGTGGCAATGAGCGCTTCAGGATGAAATCGAAAGCCCTGCCCCTTAAACCTATCCCCCTCCACTGCAGTAGGTGAAATTTGCTTTCCACGAGAAATCCCAAGCATATTATGGCAAATTTCCCCCATTTTCCTGCAGCTGCACAGGCAGGGAGCCAGCAGGCTGAAGCCAGTACCAAACTGAGAGTAAAGGTGCAACGTGCATAGCCCAGAGCTACCAGCACAGGAGGCTCTGCAACAGATCTGCAGCTGCAGAAGGCACCCAGTGCACACCCAGCCCTGGGCACCCAGAGCAGGTATTGAAATTAGAATCACAGAATGGCAGGGGCTGGAAGGGACCTCCCAAGCTCATCCAGTCCAACCCCCCTGCCAGAGCAGGATCACCTAGGCCAGATCACACAGGAACACATCCAGGCAGGTTTTGACTCCACAACCCCCCTGGGCAGCCTGTGCCAGGGTTCTGGCACCCTCACAAGGAAAAAAATCCTCTTTGTGTTTAAATGAAACTTCCTCTGCCTCAGCTGCCACCACTGCCCCTTGTGCTGGCACTGGCATCACCCAGCAGAGCCTGGCTCCAGCTCCTGCCACTCACCTGCACATCTTTATACCCATTGCTGAGGTCACCTCTCAGCCTCCTCCTCTCCCAGCACACAGCCCCAGCTCCCTCAGGCTCTCCTCACAACAGAGCTGTTCCATTCCCTTCAGCAGCTTTGTGGCTCTGCACTGGACTCTCTCAAGCAGTTCTGTGTCCCTCTTGAACTGAGGGGCCCAGAGCTGGACACAGCACTCCAGATGCAGCCTCACCAGGGCAGAGCAGAGGGGCAGGAGAACCTCTCTAGACCTACTCACCACAGCCCTTCTAATCCACCCCAGATGGCATTGCCCCTCCTGGCCACCAGAGCACATTGCTGGCTCCTGGCACCCTCCCACACACCAGGACCCCTAAATCCTTTTCCCCTTCACTGCCTTCCACCAGGTCAGTCCCCAGCCTCTGCTGCTCCCTGGGGCTGTTCTTTCCCAGGTGCCAGACTCTCCCCTTGCCCTTGTTGAATTTCATTCCATTTCTCCCTGCCCAACCCCTGTCCAAGTCTTGCTGACTTTATTTGGCTCTTGCACTGTCACAGCAGCCCTGTTGCTTCCAGAGCATCTCCTTCAAGCCTGAGGGGCAGAGCAATCCTCCTGTGCTCTCCCAGCAAGACAACTTGCCTGCCTCTGGGGGATTCTGCACTGAAGGGACTTTCCCTACAGTTCTGTTCCCTGTGGCAGTTGGCCTGGGTGAAGCAGTGACACTCTGTGGCTTGCCTGGGAGGGCTGCACAGGAATGTTGATCCTGTCTTGAGTCGAGAGGAACTCATTTTACCTTAAGATGACAAGAGCCAGACGTGCATCCCAGAGTCTTTCCAGGGCTGTGAGTGCTGCTGCTCCCACTGCTGAGCTCTGACTTGGAGGAGTCTGTGGATGAACCCTGGCACTTGGTGCCATGGTCTGGCCTTGAGCTCTGTGGTAAAGGGTTGGACTTGATGATCTGTGAGGTCTCTTCCAACCCTGATGATACTCTGATACTGTGATACTGTGTGAACCCAGGAGTGGATACAGGATGAGGAAAGGAGCTTGGGACAGGCTGCTGCCTGTGCAGGATGCTGCCACGGTGCCCTCTTTCCCTGCCTCCCTTGGCTGTTTGGAGGCAGCACTACAGACTGTGATCATAGCAAACTCCAGCAGTTACCAGTGAGAAACTCTGCAGGTTTTCAGGTTTCAAATAGCAATTGCCAGAAACTTCCCTGACCCAAAGTGATGGCTGAGCACAAGTCCTCCTGCTCTCAGCCTGCCCCAGCACAGCCAAGGCAAATCACAGAATCATAGAACCAAGCAGGTTGGCAGAGAGCTCCAAGCTCAGCCAGCCCAACCTAGCACCCAGCCCTGCCCAACCAACCAGACCATGGCACTAAGTGCCCCAGCCAGCCTTGGCTTCAACACCTCCAGCCACGGCCACTCCACCACCTCCCTGGGCAGCCCATTCCAATGCCAATCACTCTCTCTGCCAGCAACTTCCTCCTCTCATCCAGCCTAGACCTGCCCTGGCACAGCTCCAGGCTGTGTCCCCTTCTTCTGTTGCTGGGTGCCTGGCAGCAGAGCCCAACCCCACCACTCAAGGAAGTTTCCTCTCTCTTGGTGGCAGGC
Source organism: Pogoniulus pusillus (assembly GCF_015220805.1). Classification (NCBI taxonomy): domain Eukaryota; kingdom Metazoa; phylum Chordata; class Aves; order Piciformes; family Lybiidae; genus Pogoniulus; species Pogoniulus pusillus. The sequence goes on from NC_087277.1 coordinate 29,227,845, forward strand.
AGGGAGCAGTAATGCCTACCTTGACTAGAAAGGGGCATCTGAACCTGTTCCCCATGGTTGTAGAATCATAGGATCATAGATAAGGCCAGCTGATAAGGCCAGCTAAGGAAATGCAGGTCAGATGAAATCATTAGTAGTTGAAAGTGGTTGAAACACCTGCTGAACTTATCCCAGCTCACCATCAAACTGCAAATTCATTTGGAATGGAGTCACCCAGGGTCTGTCCAGGGCCTGTTTCTGTTTGATGTTTTCATTGGTAACCCAGATAATGTAATAAAGTGTGCTCAGAAAACTGGTCCATCAGAGTGAGCCAGGAGGATTGTGAGCATATGGGAGCCCAGGACTAAAATGTAACATAGCTATGAGAAATCAGAGAGGTGTTCCAGAATCAACAACTGGAACCCAAGAGAGACAAGTACAAAGTGCAAAGAGGTCAAAAGGACTTGTGTTGAAGTCCTTTGGAATGAGATTGAACAAGGCCAAGGGCAGGGTTCTGCACTTTGGCCACAACAACCCCAAGCAGCACTACAGGCTGGGGCCAGAGTGGCTGAGAGCAGCCAGGCAGAGAGGGAGCTGGGGGTGCTGGGAGAGAGGAGCTGAAGAGGAGGCAGCAGTGCCCAGGTGGGCAGCAGAGCCAATGGCATCCTGGGCTGGCTCAGGAGCAGTGTGGGCAGCAGGACAAGGGAGGTTCTTGTGCCCCTGTGCTCAGCACTGCTCAGGCCACCCCTGGAGTGCTGTGTCCAGTTCTGGGCTCCTGAATTGAAGAGAGATGCTGAGGTGCTGGAAGGTGTTTGGAGAAGGGCAGCAAGGCTGGGGAGGGGCCTGGAGCACAGCCCTGTGAGGAGAGGCTGAGGGAGCTGGGGGTGTGCAGCCTGCAGCAGAGGAGGCTCAGGGCAGAGCTCATTGCTGCCTGCAGCTGCCTGCAGGGAGGCTGTAGCCAGGTGGGGTTGGGCTCTGCTGCCAGGCAAGCAGTAACAGAAGAAGGGGACACAGCCTGGAGCTGTGCCAGGGCAGGTCTAGGCTGGATGTGAGAAGGAAGTTGCTGGCAGAGAGAGTGATTGGCATTGGAATGGGCTGCCCAGGGAGGTGGTGGAGTGGCTGTGGCTGGAGGTGTTGAAGCCAAGCCTGGCTGGGGCACTTAGTGCCATGGTCTGGTTGGTTGGGCAGGGCTGGGTGCCAGGTCAGGCTGGCTGAGCTTGGAGCTCTCTTCCAGCCTGGCTGATTCTATGATTCTATGAAAGAGAGGGTGGCAGAAGGAATCTGGAGGTAAGCAGAGTCTGTGTGACCAGTGACACTCACCAGTGTACCCACAGAACAGGAAAAGCCAAGGGCTGGCTGGGAACTTCCCAGTGCTAGGAATTTCCTGGTGCTAGGAACTTCTGAGCTCAAGTGCTGCATCCAGCACTGAGCTTCTCCTTTTGAGAAAGACTTAAATGAAATAGGAAGCCCTGAGAGACCAACAAGGGTGTTAAGGAGTTTATAGAACCTGATCTGGGAGGAGAGGTTGAAAGAGCTTGGGGTTGTTTAGTCTGGTGAAGAGAAGATGGATGGGGCTAGAGGGAGCAGGATAACAAAGATTACTGTAAGGAGGATGAAAGCCTCTTGCCTTGATGCTCCCTGCGAGTGGGGCAAGATGTTTTAACTGGGAGCAAGGGAGGTTGAGGTTAGATATCAGGGCAAACTTCCCAGCTGTAAGGTGTGGCACAAGCTGGGTTTGTGAGCACAGCCCCTGGAGGCTTTGAGAGCAGGTGAAATGAATATCTGTTAGAGATGGTCTGTTGCAGCTGCTCCCACCGCAGCACAGGGCAGCAAGCAGCACAGCCCCACCTGGCTGGGGCTGCTTTGTCTTTTGATGCAGGAGTTTTGTGGGAGCTGAAGGAGCTGTGTCAGTAGCTCTTGCTCTGCTGTTTGGGAGGCAGAGCAGCTCTGGCAGGAGCAAAATCCAAACATCTCCCTGTGACAGGAGTCACAGGAGTAGGTGATGGTGTCAGCCACAGCTTCACTCCTTTACCTATAGGCTAAGACATTGCAGAGCTCCACTTAAGTTCACAGTACCACAGTATCCCAGTATCATCAGGGTTGGAAGAGACCTCACAGATCATCAAGTCCAACCCTTTAGCACAGAGCTCAAGGCCAGACCATGGCACCAAGTGCCACGTCCAGTCCTGCCTTGAACAGCTCCAGGGACGGCGACTCCACCACCTCCCCGGGCAGCCCATTCCAGTGTCCAATGACTCTCTCAGGGAAGAACTTTCTCCTCACCTCCAGCCTAAATCTCCCCTGGCACAGCCTGAGGCTGTGTCCTCTCGTTCTGGTGCTGGCCACCTGAGAGAAGAGAGCAACCTCCTCCTGGCCACAACCTCCCCTCAGGTAGCTGTAGACAGCAATAAGGTCTCCCCTGAGCCTCCTCTTCTCCAGGCTAACCAATCCCAGCTCCCTCAGCCTCTCCTCACAGGGCTGTGCTCAAGGCCTCTCCCCAGCCTCGTTGCCCTTCTCTGGACACGCTCAAGCATCTCAATGTCCCTCCTAAACTGGGGGGCCCAGAACTGAACACAGCACTCAAGGTGTGGTCTAACCAGTGCAGAGTCCAGGGGCAGAATGACCTCCCTGCTCCTGCTGGCCACACCATTCCTGATGCAGGCCAGGATGCCACTGGCTCTCTTGGCCACCTGGGCACACTGCTGGCTCATGTTCAGGCTGGTATCAATCAGCACCCCCAGATCCCTCTCTGTCTGGCTGCTCTCAGCCACTCTGACCCCAGCCTGTATCTCTGCATGGGGTTGCTGTGGCCAAAGTGCAGCACCCTGCACTTGGAGCTATTGAAGCCATCCCCTTGGACTCTGCCCATCTGTGCAGGTGGTCAAGGTCCTGCTGCAGAGCCCTTCTGCCTTCCAACCCAGCCACATCTGCCCCCAGCTTAGTGTCATCTGCACACTTGCTGATGACTGACTCGATGTGTTCTTGAGCTTGCTCAGTGGTAGGACCAGGAATAACTGCCTCAGTCATAGGGCAAGGAGCAATGGCCACAAGCTGCAACATAGGAGGTTCCAACTCAACATAAGGAGACACTTCATGGTGAGGGTGCTGGAGCCCTGGAGCAGGCTGCCCAGAGAGGTTGGGGAGTCTCCTTCTCTGGAGACTTTCAAACCCAGCTGGATGTGAGTCTGTGTGACCTGCCCTGGGTGCTCCTGCCCTGGCAGGGGACTTGAACTGGATGAGCTCTGGATGTCCCTTCCAACCCCTAACCTTCTGTGATTCTGTGTGATTCCTTGCTCAGTGAAATCCTTCCTTAGCACCTCTCCTAAGGCACCTGAAATCAGCAGTGAAGGTCTCCTCTCCAGCCTCTTTACTGCTTCTTAACCAGGTTTGGTATGCAGAGGCTGCTCTCATGAGCACCAAACACTACCTCAGTCAGAGAATCATACAATCAGAGAATCAGTCAGGGTTGGAAGGGAGCACAAGGAGCAGCCAGTTCCAACTCCCCTGCCATGCCCAGGGACACCCTACCCTAGAGCAGGCTGCACACAGCCTCAGCCAGCCTGGCCTCAAACACCTCCAGCCATGGGGCCTCAACCACCTCCCTGGGCAACCCATTCCAGCCTCTCACCACTCTCCTGCTCAACAACTTCCTCTTCACCTCCAGCCTCACTCTCCCCACCTCCACCTTTGCTCCATTCCCCCCACTCCTGACACTCCCTCCCCAGCTTTTCTGTTGCCCCCTTCAGATGCTGGAGGGCCACAAGAAGGTGCCCTGGGAGCCTCCTCTGCTCCAGCCTGCACAGCTCCAACTCTTTCAGTCTGTGCTCACAGCAGAGCTGCTGCAGCCTCTGAGCATCCTCCTGGCCCTGCTCTGGACACACTCCAGCATCTCCACATCCCTTTTGTAATGGGGGGCTCCAGACCTGGATGCAGTCCTGAGCTTATAAACTGAGTCAGATCTCCCCAAGACAGCTCTTTAGTGGGAATGCTGAAAAAGTGCAACCATCAGGACAGGAGAGGCAACCACACTGCTCTGTACAGCAACCAAGTTGCACCCCAGTGACTCACTGCCTCCCTGTTTCCTTCCCTGCTTGGGTTTGGAACGATGCAGCCTGTGGTTGAAGTGTGCTTTAGAAAGCAGGTGGTGGAACAAGAGGTGCAAGCTGCTGATTGTTACAGCTTTTGCCTCAAGCAGTGAATCAGGGCCTCTTCACTCCAGGCTTCTTTGAGCACACCCAGATTTGTGTTCTAGGAAGCAGGGAATATTGTCTCCTCAGTGACAAAGAGTTGCTGCTGCTAAAGAGGTGCTTGTTATCACCTCCCTGGACTGAGTGTTTTCAGGATGAGCAAAATAGCTTCTTTTTGGCTCCCTGGAGACATCTGCTCTCCATATGGTGGGTTTGCTTTTGCTTCCACAGACTGCTGTTAGGAAGGAGACTCCTGATATGCCAAATTGGAATCACTGCCAGGTCTTCAAACACCTCCCTAGCTCCTGCCTCGTGTAATCCAGCCTAGCAAATTCTGCACCACTCTATCTGTGTGTTTTAATCCCCCTTGCCTACCTCATTTGGTTGTATTACTCCACTGTCAGCAGGGTGAAGCTATGGCAGCAGAGTGCCACTTAGGAGCCAGAACTGGTCCTGAGCCCACCAGCTGTATGTTGACCCACCAAGCCATCCTGCTCTGCTGCTCCTTGGAGGAGACTCACTGCAATGGGCATGGTAACCTCATCCCAGCTGGGAGGTGAGGCTGCTGGCAGAGGAGCACAGCCCCTTGCAGCATCCCTGCCAGCTGTGTTTGGGGCTGCTGGCAGAGGAGCACAGCCCCTTGCAGCATCCCTGCCAGCTGTGTTTGGGGCTGCTGGCAGAGGAGCACAGCCCCTTGCAAGCATCCCTGCCAGCTGTGTTTGGGGCTGCTGGCAGAGGAGCACAGCCCCTTGCAGCATCCCTGCCAGCTGTGTTTGGGGCTGCTGGCAGAGGAGCACAGCCCCTTGCAGCATCCCTGCCAGCTGTGACGTGGAGCTGCTGGCAGAGGAGCACAGCCCCTTGCAGCATCCCTGCCAGCTGTGTTTGGGGCTGCTGGCAGAGGAGCACAGCCCCTTGCAAGCATCCCTGCCAGCTGTGTTTGGGGCTGCTGGCAGAGGAGCACAGCCCCTTGCAAGCATCCCTGCCAGCTGTGTTTGGGGCTGCTGGCAGAGGAGCACAGCCCCTTGCAGCATCCCTGCCAGCTGTGTTTGGGGCTGCTGGCAGAGGAGCACAGCCCCTTGCAGCATCCCTGCCAGCTGTGTCTGGGGCTGCTGGCAGAGGAGCACAGCCCCTTGCAGCATCCCTGCCAGCTGTGACGTGGAGCTGCTGGCAGAGGAGCACAGCCCCTTGCAGCATCCCTGCCAGCTGTGACGTGGAGCTGCTGGCAGAGGAGCACAGCCCCTTGCAGCATCCCTGCCAGCTGTGTTTGGGGCTGCTGGCAGAGGAGCACAGCCCCTTGCAGCATCCCTGCCAGCTGTGTTTGGGGCTGCTGGCAGAGGAGCACAGCCCCTTGCAGCATCCCTGCCAGCTGTGTTTGGGGCTGCTGGCAGAGGAGCACAGCCCCTTGCAGCATCCCTGCCAGCTGTGTTTGGGGCTGCTGGCAGAGGAGCACAGCCCCTTGCAGCATCCCTGCCAGCTGTGTTTGGGGCTGCTGGCAGAGGAGCACAGCCCCTTGCAGCATCCCTGCCAGCTGTGACGTGGAGCTGCTGGCAGAGGAGCACAGCCCCTTGCAGCATCCCTGCCAGCTGTGATGGTGGGGCTGGTTGAGACAGATGATCCTTGAGGTCCCTTCCAGCCCTGACAACTGTGATTCTATGATATTGCAACCACACAGCTGATATCTGAGGGCCAAGACCTTCACAGGAACCAGGAGGCAGCAGTGACACTGGGCTACTTTAGTGGCACTCAGAGCACCTGCTCTCCTTCTCTGCTGACAGCACCAGGGCTGGGCCGTGCTAGCTGCTGGGAAGGAAGCTGTGTGCACAGGGAGGAGCAGCACCAGTGCCTCACTGAGCTGCAGAGAACTCTCAACATCTCCCTTGAATCGAGGAGCCCAGAACTGGACACAGGACCAAAGGTGTGGCCTGATCAGTGCTGAGTACAGGGTGAGGTTTGAAAGCCTCCAGAGAAGGAGACTCCACAACCTCTCTGGGCAGCCTGCTCCAGGGCTCTGTCACCCTCACTGTAAAGAAGCTTCTCCTCATGCTGAGGTGAAACCTCCTCAGCTGCAGTTTGTAGCTGTTGCTCCTTGTCTCATTGCTGTGCACCCCTGAGAAGAGCTTGGCCCCCTCCACTTGACACCCCCCCCTCAGATATTTGTGTACATGGGTCAGGTCTCCTCTCAGCCTTCTCTTCTCCAGACTAGACAGCCCCAGGGCTCTCAGGCTCTCCTCATAGAGGAGATGCTTAACCTCCCCACTCATCCTCGTGGCTCTCCACTGGACTCTTTCCAGCAGTTTGCTGCTTTTTTTATCTGCAACTGATGGTGGTTCTGGTTGGGTCATTGCACAGTTGCATTCCTGGTTCCTCTCAGTCTCTCTTCACAAGGGAGATGCTCAAGTCCCTCTGTCATTCTCATGGTTCCCTGTTGGACTCTCTCCAGTAGGTCCTTGCCTCTCCTGTGCCTCAGACTGGACACAGTGTTCCAGGTGTGGCCTCAGCAGGGCAGAGGAGAAGGGGAGAAGAACCTGCCTGCAGGTAGGGAGCAGATAGAGCACCTCCAAGCATGTAAGACCCTTCCTGCAGCTAAGCATTATGAAAGGTTTCAGTAATTCATTGCACCATTAAAGACCTAAAGGGCAGCAAAGTGTCAAGCTGAGCATGCTGCTTTGTCTCAGCTTTCCCTACAGCCAAGGTTACAGCAGGACAGTTCAGTGGCATGTTCTCAGAGGCTGAGCCCCTGCCAGCATTTTCTTAATGGGATTAACTTGTGCCTTGTTACTGTACAAAAGCACATTCTGAGTGTGCTTGGCCGTTTATTTGATGTATGGTTCTCTCTGGCTGGGTTATCCCCCTGCATTTGTGAATAGTGAAGCCTTTGTTTCACTGCTTGCTGTAATCCTTCTCCTAGGTTTTTATCCAGTTAGAGATGTATTAGTAGGGATGGAGAAGCAAAATGGATCACTTAGGAGTTTTTGCCCCCCACTCCCTTCTGTTAGTGTCTCTGTCAGTCACTGCATGAACACCAGAAGTGCAGCCTAACAGTAAGGAAGGGATTGATGAAGAACTGCATGGAGATGCCACCCTGCCTTGCAGGACCAGAAGGTGAAGTTTACAGATGGCAACAACCCCAGCTGAAACAAGGCAGGGGCTGGCTAGGAACAGGGCTTGGAGATGAGAAAGGGACTTCTGCCAAACTGAGCCCCTGGCATCCTTTTGGCATCATCACTGCAAGCAACTCATCCCTGGGCCACGATGCTGGCAGTAGCCACAGTGACAGCCAATTAAGCAGGCTGAAAGTATTTCTGCTTGCTGTAAATTCTGCATTCAGTTGTAACCAAGGGGCAGTTTTCCCTTGGAGCTGGCAGACAAACTCTGCCAGCACACTCAGGCTTACCAGGCTCCTTTCCCCACCAGCCCAGCCAAGAGAACAGCAGCTCAGGCTCCCATCCTGGCACAGCACAGGCTGCTTTCCCTCACTGCTGTGCAGCAGGGGAGAGCCCTAGCACCAGCACCCTGCCCTTGCAGCAGCACAGCACAGAACCATAGCATCAACCAGGTTGGAAGAGACCACCAAGATCATCCAGTCCAACCTAGCACCCAGCAGTACCACACACCCTGCTGCAAAGACTGTTTTCAAGGTCTCACATCAAGCTGTTGATTGCTGCTTTGAGCCCCTGTAACAAGAGCCTCAGATAGAGGTGACCTGCTGCACCACTCCACTGCAAGAGCCCTGAGGTGGTCCTTTGTGTTCTAAGCACAACCAGCAGCTGGCCTGGGCTGAAATACCCAGCCTGGTCAAGGAGAGAAGTCCCTGCTATGGAGGAGGTGGGGACATCAGGCAGGCTAAGCAAATTATGCAAGTGTTGGCCTGCTGCAGAGGTGAGAAGGAAGTCAGAAAGCTGTAATACGATGTGTTCTATGCCGATGTCATTTCCAGGCAGCTGACAGCCATGGAGGGGCACTACAGCCAAAGGCTTTGTTTGGAGATCTCTGTGTGCCCACAGAGGGTGGCTCAGGAGATAGCAGCAGCATGCTGCTGGTTGCAGTAGAATCATCATAATCATAGAATCAAGCAGGTTGGAAGAGAGCTCCAAGCTCAGCCAGCCCAACCTGGCACCCAGCCCTGCCCAACCAACCAGACCATGGCACTAAGTGCCCCAGCCAGGCTTGGCTTCAACACCTCCAGCCACAGCCACTCCAACACCTCCCTGGGCAGCCCATTCCAATGCCAATCACTCTCTCTGCCAGCAACTTCCTCCTCACATCCAGCCTAGACCTCCCCTGGCACAGCTTGAGGCTGTGTCCCCTTCTTCTGTTGCTGCTTGCCTGGCAGCAGAGCCCAACCCCACCTGGCTACAGCCTCCCTGCAGGCAGCTGCAGACAGCAATGAGCTCTGCCCTGAGCCTCCTCTGCTGCAGGCTGCACCCCCCCAGCTCCCTCAGCCTCTCCTCACAGGGCTGTGCTCCAGGCCCCTCCCCAGCTTTGCTGCCCTTCTCCAAACACCTTCCAGCACCTCAGCATCTCTTTTCAATTCAGGAGCCCAGAACTGGACACAGCACTGCAGGGGTGGCCTGAGCAGTGCTGAGCACAGGGGCACAAGAACCTCCCTTGTCCTGCTGCCCACACTGCTCCTGAGCCAGCCCAGGATGCCATTGGCTCTGCTGCCCACCTGGGCACTGCTGCCTCCTCTTCAGCTCATGTTTGCAAAGGTGAGTGCTTGGTGACCAACAATGCTTTATAGCAAAGCAGAGTTCCCTCAGCTCCTTCCCACTAAAGACAGTGACTTGCTTCACAGATGAGTGTTTCTGTCTTGCCTCCTAACCCTCTTTCCACTCCCAAAGGTGACTGCTTGGTGACTGACAATGCCTTATAGCAAAGCAGAAGTCCCTCAGCTCCTTCCCAATAAAGGATCCAAGAGAACACCCCCGAGGTCTGCACTGCTAACAAGGACTGCAACACTTCCAGCACAAGGTAGAATTAACCCAAATTGATGGCAGAAAAAAACCCAACCCCTTCCAATATTTTAACATCTCCAGGCTTTATTAGGTGTTCTTCACAGAGTCATCTGGTCTGTTTAAAGGGTGAGCAATCATATAAAAGGAAATATGGTCATAACTGATTGAAGTAATAAAACCCTGGAAGCAAATAACATCTCATAAGTCATTACACGGCGTAGATTAGATTTCATTACATCAGTATGTGACTTAGTAGTAAATTCTCCTGTTGCTCATAAACCTCTGAAGTGTTGTCATCCTGAAAAATGAAATTAAGCAAGGAGAAGAAAACAATGCCAGGACGCCCTGGCAGTGCTCAGCTGCTACAGAGCAGCCCTCACCTCCTAGTGGGGCCAGCTGCCCTTGGTGGGATGGGCAAACAGGGTTCTTGCCACTGCTGCCATCCTGTCCAGGATGGAAGTGGATCTTGTCACAGGGTGCTGGCAATGCCAGGATTTAGTTTTGGTCATTTGCCATAATTTACTAGGATTTATTATTACTGATATTATTATTATTATTATTATTATTATTATTATTATTATTATTATTATTATTATTATTACAGAGAGTGATTGGCATTGGAATATGCTGCCCAGGGAGGTGGTGGAGTGGCCGTGGCTGGAGGTGTTGCTGGCAGGGCTGGGTGCTAGGTTGGGCTGGCTGAGCTTGGAGCTCTCTTCCAACCTGCTTGATTATGTGATTCTATTATTATTATTATTATTATTATTATTATTATTATTATTATTATTATTATTATTATTACAGAGAGTGATTGGCATTGGAATGGGCTGCCCAGGGAGGTGGTGGAGTGGCCGTGGCTGGAGGTGTTGCAGCCAAGCCTGGCTGGGGCACTTAGTGCCATGGTCTGGTTGGTTGGCCAGGGCTGGGTGCTAGGTTGGGCTGGCTGAGCTTGGAGCTCTCTTCCAACCTGCTTGATTATGTGATTCTATTATTACTGATATTATTATTATTATTATTATTATTATTATTATTATTATTATTATTATTATTGTTATTATTGTTATTATTGTTATTATTGTTATTATTGTTATTATTGTTATTATTATTATTACACAGAGTGATTGGCATTGGAATGGGCTGCCCCAGGAGGTGGTGGAGTGGCCGTGGCTGGAGGTGTTGAAGCCAAGCCTGGCTGAGGCACTTAGTGCCATGGTCTGGTTGGTCGGGCAGGGCTGGGTGCTAGGTTGGGCTGGCTGAGCTTGGAGGACTCTTCCAACCTGCTTGATTCTATGAGTCTATTATTACTGATATTATTATTATTATTATTATTATTATTATTATTATTATTATTATTACTACTACTACTACTACTGATATTATTATTGTTGTTGTTGTTACTGCTATTATTATTGGTGAAATTATGGTACATTAACATATTAACCACCTGTTGGATTAATATATTAATAGCAATCATTATTAATACTACCTAATACACATAATTATAGAATATAGATGATCATTATAGAATAGTATTACTAATTGTTAACAGTGTATTAATATAGTAGATGGATTAATATGTTAATTAATAAATAATGATGATAATGATGACAATGATGACATTAATAATGTTAATAATGATGTTGATCATTGTAACAACAACAATAATAACAATAACAGCAACAATTATGACAGTGATAACATTAATGTTAATAATTATATTGATCATTGTAACAACAATAACAATAACAGTAACAACAATAATAATGCTAACATTAATAATGTTAATAATGATCTTGATCATTATAACAACAATAATAACAATAACAGCAACAACAATAATTATGATAATGATAACATTGATAATGTTAATGATGATGTTAGTAATTAGAACAACAACAATGATAACAATAACAGCAACAACAATAATAATAATGATGATAATGACAACATTAATAATGTTAATAATGATGTTGATAATTATAACAACAATAATAACAATAACAGCAGCAATAATAATGATAATGCTAACATTAATAATGTTAATAACGATGTTGATCATTATAACAACAATAATAACAGTAACAGCAACAACAATAATGATAATGATGACATTGATAATGTTAATGATGATGTTAATAATTATAACAACAACAGCAACAACAATAATAATGATGATAATGAGAACATTGATAATGTTAATGATGATGTTAATAATTATAACCATAACAATAACAGCAACAACAATAATAATGATAATATTGATAGTGTTAATAATGATGTTGATCATTATAACAACAACAATAATAACAGTAACAGCAACAATAATAATGATAATGATGATAATGATAACATTGATAATGTTAATGATGAGGTTAATAATTATAACAACAGCAACAACAATAATAATAATGATGATAATGATAACATTGATAATGTTAATGATGATGTTAATAATTATAACAACAATAATAACAAGAACAGCAACAACAATAATAATGATAACATTGATACTGTTAATGATTATAATAATAATTATAACAAGAACAATAATAACAATAACAGCAACAACAATAATAATAATGATAACATTGATAGTGTTAATGATTATATTAATAATTATAACAACAATAATAATAACAGCAACAACAACAATAATGATAAAGTTAATAATGTTAATAACAATGATAAAAATTATGTTAATAATTATGACAAGAACAACAATAATAATCATTATTATGACAATGATAATGTTAATAATGGTATTAATAATGTTAATGTTACTTATAGCAACAGCAACATTAATAACAACAACAATAATAATGATAATAATGGCAATAATAATGTTATTTATAACGACAACAACAATAATAATGACGATAATGGTAATAATAATGTTATTTATAACAACAACAACATTAATAACAACAATAATAATGATAATAATGGCAATAATAATGTTATTTATAACAACAACAACATTAATAACAGCAACAATAATAATGATAATAATAATGGTAATAGTTATAACAACAACAACATTAATAACAACAACAATGATAATGATAATAATGGCAATAATAATGTTATTTATAACAACAACAACAATAATAATGATGATAATGGTAATAATGTTATTTATAACAACAACAACATTAATAACAGTAACAATAATAATGATAATAATAATGGTAATAATGAGAACAACAACAACATTAATAACAACAACAATAATAATGATAATAATGATAATAATGATAATAATAATGATGTTAATAATTATAACAACTACAACAATAACAACAATGATAATGATCATGATGATTACATTAATAATGGTAATAGTAATGTTAATAATAATGCTAATAATCATAACAAGGACAAGAATTATGGTAATAATGTTAATAATGACGTTAATAATTCTGTGAGGACAGGCTGGGAGCATTCAGCCTGGAGAAGAGAAGATTCCAAAGGGACCTCAGAGCTGCTTTCCAGTACCTGAAGGCATCCTGCAGGGAGGCTGCAGAGGGACTTTTCCTAAGGGTGTCCAGAGCCAGAGCAAGGCGGAATGGTTTGAAGCTGAGGCAGAGCAGGGTTAGGCTGGAGCTGAGGAAGAAGTTCTTCAGTGTGAGGGTGGTGAGAGTCTGGAACAGGCTGCCCAGGGAGGTTGTGGCTGCCTCCTGCCTGGGGGTGTTCAAGGCCAGGCTGGATGAGACCTTGAGCAGCTGAGACTAGTTGAGAAGTGTCCCTGCCCATGGCACAGGGGTTGGAGGAGATGTGTCTGAGGTCACTTCCAACATGAGCTGTTCTGTGGTTCCATGCTTTTTGCATAGCTGACCTGCTGCTGAGCTTGCCACTCCTGCGTGCTGATGAAGCCACTCTGTCTCCAGTGGTGGGCAGCTCCTACAGGACTCTGGATGAGGACACAGTATCACAGTCTCACAGTGTCACTAAGGTTGGAAGAGACCTCATAGATCATCAAGTCCAACCCCTTACCACAGAGCTCAAGGCCAGACCATGGCACCAAGTGCCACGTCCAGTCCTGCCTTGAACAGCTCCAGGGACGGCGACTCCACCACCTCCCCGGGCAGCCCATTCCAGTGTCCAATGACTCTCTCAGGGAAGAACTTTCTCCTCACCTCCAGCCTAAATCTCCCCTGGCACAGCCTGAGGCTGTGTCCTCTTGTTCTGGTGCTGGCCACCTGAGAGAAGAGAGCAACCTCCTCCTGGCCACAACCTCCCCTCAGGTAGCTGTAGACAGCAATAAGGTCTGCCCTGAGCCTCCTCTTCTCCAGGCTAACCAATCCCAGCTCCCTCAGCCTCTCCTCGTAGGGCTGTGCTCAAGGCCTCTCCCCAGCCTCGTTGCCCTTCTCTGGACACGCTCAAGCATCTCAATGTCCCTCCTAAACTGGGGGGCCCAGAACTGAACACAGCACTCAAGGTGTGGTCTAACCAGTGCAGAGTACAGGGGCAGAATGACCTCCCTGCTCCTGCTGGCCACACCATTGCTGATGCAGGCCAGGATGCCACTGTGTTTAACACTTGAAACCAAAGTGCTGCTTAAAGAATGAAAGCAGCAGTTATTCAATGTAGGAGTAACCTAATTATCATAGAATCAAGCAGGTTGGAAGAGAGCTCCAAGCTCAGCCAGCCCAACCTAGCACCCAGCCCTGCCCAACCAACCAGACCATGGCACTAAGTGCCCCAGCCAGGCTTGCTTCAACACCTCCAGCCACGGCCACTCCACCACCTCCCTGGGCAGCCCATTCCAATGCCAATCACTCTCTCTGGCAACAGCTTCCTCCTAACATCCAGCCTAGACCTGGCCTGGCACAGCTTGAGGCTGTGTCCCCTTCTTCTGTTACTGGAATTTGTTGGCAGAGAGAGTGATTGGCATTGGAATGGGCTGCCCAGGGAGGTGGTGGAGTCACCGTCCCTGGAGGTGTTGAAGCCAAGCCTGGCTGGGGCACTTAGTGCCATGGTCTGGTTGCTTGGCTAGGGCTGGGTGCTAGGTTGGACTGGATGATCATGGAGGTCTCTTCCAACCTGGATGATTCTATGACTCAGCCTGAAGAACAGAAGACTGCCTTCCAGTGACTGAAGGGGGTCTACAAAAAGGCTGTAGAGAGACTGATTACAAAGCCCTGTAGTAAGAGGGGGAGGGGCAATGGCTGCAAATCCCAGTAGATTTAGATTGGATGTTAAGAACAAGTTCTACACCATGAGGGCAGTGGAACACTGCAACAAGTAGCCCAGGGAGGCAGTTGAGGCCCCATCCCTGGAGATACTCAAGGTAGGGCTCAACAGGGCTCTGGGCAGCCTGATCTATTGGAGGAGCTTCCTGCTGATTGCAGAGGCAGTTGGGCTGGATGAGCTTTGGAGGTCTCTTCTAACCCAGCCCATTCTATGATCCTGATTCACTTAAGGCCTCCACTAGAGAGTGGAAGCACTCCAGACATACCTCTTCATACTTCACCCACTGGTCTTTAGGGAGGATCTGATGTTTCAGGCTCAGGTCGAGCGCTCGCTTTATGCGGAATGTTCTCTCGTTGTAAAGATGTTCTGGAAGTCTCCTCAGTGCCTCTTTCACATCATCATCTTCATACAGGGTATCATCTCGCATTAATCCTGTACCAAGCAGATTTTACATCACTGAATCAATGCTCTTTGTGTTCCAGGATTGGCACAAGTGTTTCTGTGTAACACAGGCATAGCATTTCCAGCACAAAACGATGAAGAAAACCAAAACCAACCTAGTAGAAAAGAACCTGGATGAGGCCTTGGGCAACCTGGTCTAGTGGAAGGGAGATGTTAGGATCAAGTTCTTATTATCAGGGTGGTGGAACACTGCAACAGGTTGCCCAGGGAAGTGGTTGAGGTCTCATCCCTAGAGATATTCCATGTCAGGCCCAAATAAAGCTCTGAGCAACCTGATCTAGTCAGTCGTTGCTGAGTGCAGGAGGGTTGGACTAGTTGACCTTTGAAGGTCCCTTCCAACTCAAACCACTCTATGACTCTGTTCCTCTACAGCTGTCTTGCAATTTATTTCTTACTTCTCCAGGACAGGTATGTTAAGTGTCTTTAAATGGCTTGCCCCTGTTTTGCTGAACCTCTGGTGAGAGGCCTGGAGCACAAACCCTATGAGGAGAGGCTGAAGGAGCTGGGGGTGTGCAGCCTAGAGAAGAGAAGGCTCAGGGCAGAGCTCATTGCTGTCTGCAGCTGCTGAAGGGAGGCTGTAGCCAGGTGGGGTTGGGCTCTGCTGCCAGGCAGCCAGCAACAGAAGAAGGGGACACAGCCTCAAGCTGTGCCAGGGCAGGTCTAGGCTGGATGTGAGGAGGAAGTTGCTGGCAGAGAGAGTGATTGGCATTGGAATGGGCTGCCCAGGGAGCTGGTGGAGTGGCCGTGGCTGGAGGTGTTGAAGCCAAGCCTGGCTGGGGCACTTAGTGCCATGATCAGGTTGGTTGGGCAGGGCTGGGTGCTAGGTTGGGCTGGCTGAGCTTGGAGCTCTCTTCCAACCTGCTTGATTCTATGATTCTAATTCTCTTGTCATTCATGAACAGCTGAAACAAACTTTCTTACAACTGTGAACAAACAGAAGACAATACCATCAAGGCAACCTCCCAGAATCACTACTTTGACACTTTCTTCACCTCTGTGCAGGCCAGAGAGACATCAAGTTATGGTGGTACAATCTAAGCTTAACCCTGTTTTGCACTTTGGATACTTAGCATAAATATCACAGACAGGCTGACTGCTATCAACAGGAACCTGTCCATCCTCAAGGGCAGCCTTTGGGTTAGAAGATACTGGCCAGTGAAAGTGACCTGGTAGGCAAAGATAAATAACCAGGCTTTTAGGACTGATTCATGGAAGTCTTTTCAACTGCTCCAGCTTAACCTTGGTGGTTATAAAGCTACTTCAAGGAAAACAAGAGGAAGCATAGGAATAACAGAGAAGTCAGTGATTCATTATTAAGCAGAAATCAAGATGACTGAAGCTGTTGCTAATTTCAGCCTCACAACAGCAGCAGCTGATTTTGATCAAGAATACTCATTCCAAACTGCAATCCAGTTTGAGGATTGTTAAAGCTGCAGAAGTCTCAAACATCTCCAGCAAACACTCACCGAGTTTGTTGAACCCAGCTGCATTGTAATACCACTTACGGAGGGTGTCCAACAGGCGACCACCTCCTGCAACTGAAAGGGACACGAGTTGGGACATCAGAAGGAAGTTCTTCACAACAGAATGCTTTGGGTTGGAAGGGACCTCAAAGCTCAGCCAGTTCCAACCCCCTGCCATAGGCTGGGACACCTCCCACTAGAACAGGTTGCTCAAGGCTTCATCCAACCTGGCCGTGAACGCCTCCAGGGAGGTTGTGGAGCAATCACCCAACGTGATCAAAGATCACATTCTGTCCTTCTGTGATCCACAGCCTCCCTGGGCAACCTGTGCCAGTGTCTCACCACCCTCACTTTCCCTGGAAAGAACTTCTTAACATCCAGTTTGAATCTCCCCTCTGCCACTTCAAACCCATTCCTCCTCATCCTGTCATTACCAGATCTTGTCAATAGTCCCTCCCCAGCCCTCCTGCAGCCCCCTTCAGATACTGGAAGACCACTCTAAGGTCTCCTCAAATCCTTCTCTTCTCCAGGCTGAAGAGCCCTAACTCTTGTAGCCTGTCCTCATAGGAGAAGTGTTCCAGGCCTCTGATCATCTTCACGACCTTCCTTGTACTCACTTCACCAGTTTGATGAGAGGGGTAAAATACTGGAACACTTGCCCAGGGCTGTGGCTGAGGCCCCGTCCTTGGTGATATTGAAGATCAGACAGGATGTGGCCCTGGCAGCCAGATCTAGCTGGAGATGTCCCTAGTGTTGGGCAAGATGTCCTTTGAGGGTCCCTTCCAACCCAATGCAATCTGTGACCATCATCAGTTGTAGAGCAACGTGATACTCAGTATTTACACACAACTATGCAAGTACTTGCTGGTTTCTTTCATTTCCAGGAGCACAACACTTCATCAACTTTGAAACTGAACAGAGCCACAGAAAACATCCAATTGGAAAAGACCTCAAAGATCATCCAGTCCAACTTTTGATCTACCACTGAAGGGTCAACACTAAACCACGTCTCTAAGCACCAGCACCACAGGCTGCTTGAACAACTCCAGGCATGGTGACTTCAGCACTGCCCTGGGCAGACCATTCCCATGTTTGAGAACCCTCTCTGTGAAGAAACATTCCCCAGCATCCAGCCCATGACTGGGATGTTCTGTTTTCTTAACTAAACAGGCAGAATGAGTAGTTGTTAATTACAGTATGATCAGGGAGGTGGTGGAGTGGCCGTGCCTGGAGGTGTTGAGGCCAAGCCTGGCTGGGGCACTTAGTGCCATGGTCTGGTTGCTTGGCCAGGGCTGGGTGCTAGGTTGGACTGGATGAGCTTGGAGGTCTCTTCCAACCTGCTTGGTTCTATGACTTCTGTTTCAATATATTTGGATATTAAAGTGCTTCAAGGCTTGGAACAAGGCCAATGGTTCACCGTTAAAGACAGCAGCAATGATTTTAAGGCTCCATTTAACTGAGATAAAAGCCAATATCCAAAGCAAACCCAAAGCCATCAAGTTTTTCAAATCACCTGCCTAGGTTTCACAGCTCTCACTATGGCTTAATGGTATTTCAAGGCTAACATGTTCATAGAATCACAGAATCAAGCAGGTTGGAAGAGACCTCCAAGATCATGTTACTACATTGTTCAGCTTCTGCTCTCCTCTTTAGTTACTTCTGTGTGGAGTTGCCGTCCATGGAGGTGTTGAAGCCAAGCCTGGCTAGGGCACTTAGTGCCATGGTCTGGTTGGTTGGGCAGGGCTGGGTGCTAGGTTGGGCTGGCTGAGCTTGGAGCTCTCTTCTAACCTGCTTCATTCTGTGATTCCAGAGATTTTTTTTTCCAAAGAGCTCCCAAAAGCAACTAAAAAGTCAACACTAAAACCTCAAATGAAAAAGAGAAAGCAAAGCACACCAGATAGAGAACGATCATCTTTCTAAACTGTGATTCTGGACTGCAGAAGTGTTTTGAAGTGTGAACAAGCACACTGTGACACCAAATACCACTGAAATAACTCATCAAGGGACCTACAAATCCCACAATGGTGTGTCCAAAAAGGGCAACGAGGCTGGGGAGAGGCCTTGAGCACAGCCCTACGAGGAGAGGCTGAGGGAGCTGGGATTGGTTAGCCTGGAGAAGAGGAGGCTCAGGGCAGACCTTATTGCTGTCTACAACTACCTGAGGGGAGGTTGTGGCCAGGAGGAGGTTGTTCTCTTCTCTCAGGTGGCCAGCACCAGAACGAGAGGACACAGCCTCAGGCTGTGCCAGGGGAGATTTAGGCTGGAGGTGAGGAGAAAGTTCTTCCCTGAGAGAGTCATTGGGCACTGGAATGGGCTGCCCGGGGAGGTGGTGGAGTCGCCGTCCCTGGAGCTGTTCAAGGCAGGACTGGACGTGGCACTTGGTGCCATGGTCTGGCCTTGAGCTCTGTGGTGAAGGGTTGGACTTGATGATCTGTGAGGTCTCTTCCAACCTTGGTGATACTGGGATACTGTGTAACATGGGTAGCGCAGGCAGGGCAAGCTATCTGTCATGGCACGAAGTCACCTGCTTTACCAAGTGCCCCCACAACACCAGCGCTAGGTGTGCCGGCAGTGTGCCAATAGCTCCTCACCTCAGCGGGCTCGTACCGCGGGCCGGAGAAGGAATGACAAGGGACAGAGTCTGGGGGCAGTGGTGGCAGTGTGCCAATAGCTCCTCACCTCAGCGGGCTCGCACCCCGGGCCGGAGAAGGAATGACAAGGGACAGAGTCTGGGGGCAGCGGCCGAGACAGGACAGCGACCCCCGAGGCCACTCTGGAGCAGCCCAAGGCCTCCTCCCGAACACCTGCCCGACTGCTCCCGGCAAACCCCCGAAGCAGAAGGAGCTCCCTCGGCTGAGGCCGGACAGCAGGGCCGGCACAGGGCAGACGAGCAGGACACCCGCCCGCTCCGCCTGCGGCACTCCAGCGCCGAGCTCTGCCCCGCCAAGGGCACAGAGCACACGCCACCCCCCCGCCCCCGCTCCCCGCCACGGCAGGCCTCTCTTCACGGAGAGAGACCGAGCAAGCCCAGCCCAGCCCCGCCCCGCCAGCAGGACGGACGCGGCCCCGCACGGCCACCGCGGGCCGCCCCCCGCCGCCTCACCCGGTGCCCTCGCCGCCATCTTGACCTCGGCGCGGCGCGCTGCCCTCTGGGTACGCCGCGGCGCGGGGGCCACCGAGCCAATGAGGCGGCAGCGGCGGCGCATGCGCCCCGGGGCGGGGCTGCGGGGCGGGGCTGCGGGGCGGGGCTGCGGGGCGGGGCTGCGGGGCGGGGCTGCGGGGCGGGGCTGCGGGGCGGGGCTGCGGGGCGGGGCTGCGGGGCGGGGCTGCGGGGCGGGGCTGCGGGGCGGGGCTGCGGGGCGGGGCTGCGGGGCGGGGCTGCGGGGCGGGGCTGCGGGGCGGGGCTGCGGGGCGGGGCTGCGGGGCGGGGCTGCGGGGCGGGGCTGCGGGGCGGGGCTGCGGCTGCCCGCAGCGCCCGAGCCTGAGCCCGTGTGCGGAACGGCCGGCTGGGAGCGGGCAGGGAGCCGCCCAGGGCCACCCGCACAGGCTGCAGAGCTGTGCCCAGGCGAACCGCAGGACATTCAGCAAGGCCAAGTGCAAGGTCCTGCACCTGAGTCAGAGCAATGCCAAGCACAGCTCCAGGCTGGGTGGAGAGTGGCTGAGAGCAGCCCTGAGGAACAGCCCCTGGGGGTCTGGGCTGATGCAAAGCTCCACAGGAGGCTGCAGGGTGAGTGCAGCCCAGACACAAGCCTGTGCTGGGCTGCAGCCAGAGCAGTGTGGGCACAGGGCAAGGGAGGGGATTGTGCCCCTTGGCTCTGCTCTCCTCACACCCCACCTGCAGCCCTGGGGGCAGGTCTGGAGCCCCCAGCACAAGCAGCACAGGGAAGTGTTGGAGGCAGTGCAGAGAAGGCCACCAAGATGCTGAGAGGGCTGCAGCAGCTCTGCTGTGAGGCCAGGCTGAGAGAGTTAGGGCTGTGCAGGCTGGAGAGGAGAAGGCTTGGAGGAGACCTTGGAGTGGCCTTCTAGGGTATGTGAAGGGGGCTGCAGGAGGGCTGGGGAGGGACTATTGACAGGGTCCTGTAATGACAGCACGAGGGGTAATGGGTGTAAAATGGCAGAGGAGAGATTTAGGAAGAAGTTGTTTGCAGTGAGGGTAGTGAGACACTGGCACAGGTTGCCCAGGGAGGTTGTGGCTGCTCCCTCACTGAAGGTGTTCAAGGCCAGGCTGGATGAGGCCTTGAGCGACCTGTTCTAGTGAGAGGTGTCCCTACCTATGGCAAGAGGTTGGAACTGAGTGAGCTTTGAGGTCCCTTCCAACCTAACCCATTCTGTGATTCCATTCTAGGGAAAGAGCTTCATCAGCCTCCACTGCAACATGCTCTCACTGCTTAGGCCTTTCTCCTGAGGACATCTTCTGGCTTTGAGGCACTTTCCCTAGGGGCAGCAGAGTGATAAAGAGCCAAGGTGGGCAGGGTCAATCACAGAAGCATTAAGGTTAGAAAAGACCTCCAAGATCATCAAGTCCAACCAATAACCTAACCTATCCCTTCCACCACTAAACCACATCCCTCAGCATCACGTCTACAGGGATGGTGACTCCAGCACTACCCTGGGTATGAAATCACTGCCTCACTCCTGCTGGCCACAGCACTGCTGATACAAGCCAGGATGCCATTTGCCTTCTTGGCCACCTGAGCACACTACTGGCTGATCTTCAGCCATAACGTGTATCCACGTATCTGTGTGGAGGGCAGTGGACAGGTTTCACGGACTGACTCAGGGAAAAGACAGCAGAAAGTAAGTCTGAGCAGAAGTTAGGTAAAAATCTTCACTGCTCTGGACACTTGGTCCAGGTGACAGGTAGGCAGTGAATGTGCTGGCAACATCACACACAGAGCTTGTGTGCACAGAGCTGTCCTCTCTGAGGCACCTTGGAGGCAACTGAAGCCCATGCCTTACGATGATTTTAAATGACATGACCTTGGTAGATCAGAAATTAAGCCAAGATTAATCAGAGCCTGCTCTGAAGACTGAGCATAGCACACTCTTCTCACAGCACCTCAAAAGCCAATATCTTTTGTTGCCCAAGCTGTTGCCTTCGCCAGCGATGCCCATGTGTCCCCCAGGGTGGCCACAGCTGTCCCTCAGAGTCTGCAGAGTTACAGAACTGCAGAATGAGCTGGGTTGGAAGGGACCTCCAAGGGTCATCCAGTCCAATCCCCCTGCCAAAAGCAGGATCACCCAAGGTAGTCTGCACAGGAATGTATCCAGATAGGGTTTGGTAGCTTCCAGAGAAGGAGACTCCACAACCTCTCTGGGCAGCCTGCTCCAGGGCTCCATCACCCTCACTGTTTCTCCTCATGTGGAGGTGAATCCTTCTATGTTCTAGTGTCTATCCATCAAGTCCTTGTCTTACTCCTATACACCACCAAGAGAAGACTGTCCCCCTCCAGCTGACACCCACCCCTCAGGTATTGATAGACATTGATCAGATCTTCTCTCAGCCTTCTCTTCTCCAGACTGACCAGCCCCAGGGCTCTCAGTCTCCCTTTGTAGGGGAGATGCTCAAGTCTCCTAATCATCCCTCTAGCTCTCTGTTGGACTCCCTCCAGCAGGTCACTGTCTCTCTTGAACTGGGGAGCCCAAAACTGGACACAATATTCCAGGTGTGGTCTCAGCAGGGCAGAGTAGAGGGGCAGGAGAACCTCCCTAGACTCACACAAAATTTGCACTCTGCTTGTTCTGAAAACATTCCTTTTGGAGGCTGTTCTAACTCTAATCCATAGTTTCTAATTTAGGTAAAACACAAGTCATAATCCAGAGATCATTACTGTTTCCATTTCTAAATGTCTCTTAATTTCATTTTCACACAATCATCCAGGTTGGAAGAGAGCTCCAAAATCATCCAGGCCAACCTAGCACCCAGCCCTGCCCAACCAACCAGACCATGGCACTAAGTGCCCCAGCCAGGCTTGGCTGCAACACTTCCAGGGACAACGACTCCACCACCTCCCTGGGCAGCCCATTCCAATGCCAATCACTCTCTCTGGGAAGAACTTTCTCCTAACATCCAGCCTAGACCTGCCCTGGCACAACTTGAGACTGTGTCCTCCTGTTGCTGGTCACCTGGGAGAAGAGACCATCCCCCACCTGGCTACAGCCTCCCTTCAGGTAGCTGCAGACAGCAATGAGCTCACCCCTGAGCCTCCTCTCTTCCAGGCTACACACCCCCAGCTCCCTCAACCTCTCCTCTACTACAGCATCTTTTCAGATGCTGATTTGCATAATAACCATACAGATCCCATTGGGGTGGGAAAAAACTGCTTTCCCCCCTCAACAAGAGGGCAAGAACTTGCAGTAAGCTCCTTCTCTATTTCAGGGCCACATATGATTTCCTTCTCTTTCAGTAGTTTGTCTAGGTTGTTTTTTCCAAAGAACAACTCACTTTAGTTTACTATTGGTGTGCTGCATGCTTCACCATGAAATAAGTTAGACAGCACTAACAAAGATTGCAGAAGTAGCAATCAACATATATGCAACCTTTACAAAACTCTCAAGTCACCATTAAGAATATTACTGGGAGCCTTAACAGCACAGGATTGTCAAGGTTGGAAGGGACCCTCAAGGATCATTCAGTTCCAACCCCTCTGCCCTAGGCAGGGACAACTTCCCACTAGATCAGGTTGCTCAGAGCCACATCCAGGCTTAAAAATTCCAGGGATGAGGCTGCCACCTCCCCTGGGCAACCTGTCCCAGTGTCTCACCACACTCATGGGGAAGAACTTCTTCCTAACATCCACTTTGGTTCTTCCTTCCTCTAGCCTGGGTCCATTCCTCCCAGTCACTATCACTACCCAAACACCCTAAAAAGTCCCTCCCCAGCTTTCTTGTAGCCCACTTCAGACACTGGAAGGCCACAATAAGGTCTCCTCAGAGCCTTCTCTTCTTCAGACTGAATAATCCCAACTCCCTCAGCCTGTCCATGGAGGAGTGCAGCTCCATTCTTCCAATGATCTTTGTGACCCTTCTCCGGACACATTCCAGCACCTCCAGATCTTTCCTGTAATGGGAGCTGCAGAACTGGACACAGTGCTCCAGGTGGGGTCTGAGCAGAGCAATATAGAGGGGCAGAATCAAAACAGTATTACTGTGAGCCTTAAAACAACTTCTTAAACCAGTAGCTATTAAAACACCATGAAGGGGAATTGCTGATACAGTCGAGGATGCCAAGTAGCAATAGGACTAGGGCGAATGGAGCAAAACTAGAAGTGGATGTCAGGAAGAAGTTCTTCAGCATGAGGGTGGTGAGGCACTGGCACAGGTCGTGCAGGGAGTTGGTGGAAGCCTCCTCCCTGGAAGTTTTTAAGGCCAGGCTGGATGAATCTCTGAGCAGCCTGATCTAATGTGAGGTGTCCCTGCCCACGGCAGAGGGGTTGGAAGTGGCTGATCTTTGAGGTCCCTTCCAACCCTGACAGCTCTGTGATCTGTGATTCTTAAACCAGTAACTATTAAGACAGCAGAAAGGGGAAGTTGCTTTATATTTCATAACTTTATTCCTTTTTGCATGTGTTACTAATTAAAGTGTTTTTAAGAACTTCTCAAAGTCCTGTATAGAAGCTTTGGCAATCTCTGCACAAAACACCTCATCGGGCAAGGATACTAACTGGTCCAGAGAGATGTAACTGGGCTGTGCTGGGTCATACTGGGCTCTTCCCAAGAATTTAAGAAACATATGTCTCTCCTTGATTCGTAATAGCTTGGAGTTGAAAACCTAGAAAAGAAAGAAAGGGAAGGATCTCTTACATTGCCTAAATCACAGACTCTGCTGGCTGTAACATAAAAGCATTTTTTTAAACACAAACTGGAGATCTAGAGGGGAAAAAAAAACCCCACACAAATCAAAAAGCCCAACAAATAATTTGCATCTTCTCATTGATGTCAAATGATCTGATTGTTAAAGAAATACTTCAATAGGGTATGCTGACATAGTACAAGGGAAACCAGAACCACCTGCCTTCTGCTGCACAGTGATGCCTATCTCTGAAGATACCTGTCAAAGAGTTGGAGTCAAAGGTGAGAATGATGGTAAGGGAGAAATGAAAATAAAACAACCAACACTGGAAAATCAAATAAAATAGAGAGAGATGACTGGGGAAGCCAAGAGATGCACAGCTAAGACACCCTAAAAGCAGAGATCTTCCTCTGCATTTCCAAAGGGAAAGATCACAGAATCAAGCAGGTTGAAAGAGACCTCCAAGCTCATCCAGTCCAACCTGTCACCCAGCCCTGTCCAATCAACTAGACCATGACACTAAGATGTAAGAAAAATACTTCTGTTCCTTAAGGATGTGGGTGTAGAAGACAATCAGTTGGGACCATTCCTGACTAAAAATCCATACATCCTTGCTGAAGATCTGGAAGCTTTAGAAACCAGGTAAGCCTTTCAAGTAGAGGCAGGGTGTTAAGTCTCTTGGCTGAAAGGTCAAGTCTCCTAGGTGGTCTAACTTTGTCGAGATCATAGAATCAAGCAGGCTGAGTTTTTCTAGCTGTATCCCAGGGCTCACAGTTTGAGGATGGAAGGGAAGAACAGGGAAGAGAGACTGCACCAAGAACAAGGAGTTAGAGAAACTCTTCCTTTACCCTTCCAAACATAGTGAGAGAAAATAACGAGGTGAACCACCATGAAGCCAATAAGACAACTGAGAAGGAAGTGAGCAAGATTTGTGGTTATTTACAGGTCAAGGAGCGCACAAGTGACACAGACTGGAGTTACAGCAAGCATCCTTGTCAAAGGCATAGGAAATAGCAAGAGAAGTGATCAAAATCAGAGACTGGTTTGGGTTGGAGGGAACCTTTACAGGTCACAGAATTAACCAGGTTGGAAGAGACCTCCACGATCATCCAGTCCAACCTAGCACCCAGCCCCATCCAATCAACCAGTACAACCCCCCTACAGTCAGCAGGTGTTTGAGGCCAGGCTGGCTGGGGCTGCGTGCAGCCTGCTCTAGGGTAGGGTGTCCCTGGGCATGGCAGGGGGGGTTGGAACTGGCTGCTCCTTGTGGTCCCTTCCAACCCTGACAGATTCTACATCTGCAACTAGAGCAGGTTGTTCAAAGCTGTATCCAACCCCATCTGGACTGGTTCCAGGCGTGGGGCATCTACCTCTCTGAGCAACCTGGTTCAGTGTCTCATCACCTTCACTATGAAAAAAAAACCATAAATCTTCCTTTTCTCTGGTCTAAATCTCTCTCATTTGGTTTAAAAGCAGTACCCCTTGTCCTGTCATAATGGGCCCCCTACTCAATTGTCCCCCAAGACAGTGCCTTCAGCTTCATTCACCACATGGGGTGGGATGGCCCTAGGGAATACCTTTATTTCCCCTTATAATTTTGGGTTTGTAGCCAGTTAAACAGTTTATTCCACTGCTAGACTTGCTTGAGGAAAAAAATGATTGTAGTTCATTAAGTTCTAATTTGGACTTTCTTATTTCCCCTTGTAAGAAGCTAGTGTGACTGACTGTCAGCAGTGAAGTGACTAAAGAGTTCAACTTTTCATTTCTGACAAAGTAACAGCAATGAGGAGACAGAAAAAAGTAGGCAACAAGAAACTAAAAATCTATTTTCACTCTTGTGATTTTTTTTTTTCAGTTGTTGCTGCAAAAACAGGAACCACAGAATGGTTTGGGTGGCAAAAGACCTCCAAAGCTCATCCACTCCAACCCCACTGTAGTCAGGAGGGACATCCTCAACTAGATCAGGTTGCCCAGAGCCTTGTCCAGCCTGACCTTAAGTATCTCCAGGGATGGGGTCCCTGTTGCAGTGTTCCACTACCCTCATGGATGTTAGAAACAAGCTCTGCACCAATCTAAATCTGCTCTTCTCTAACTTGAAGCCAATGTCCCTTGTCCTGTCACTGCAGACCTTTGTAAACAGTCTCTCTCCATCCTTCTTGTAAGCCCCCTTCAAGTAGTGGAAGATGACAGAATCCCATTGCTTGGTGGATAGCACATTTTTTAACTTTACACTAGAGCTTCAGACCCTGGAATGAAAAAGAATCTAGACAAAAAAGGAATGTTTATTTTACATAAATATATCTATGTATGTATGTACCTGAGTAACACATTTTCAGCATGAGCAGTCCTCCCTCTGCCTTTTAGCTAGGTGAGTCTTCAGGACAGAGAATCTCTAAGCAGGCAGACATTTCTCTTGCACGAGTCCAAAAGAGATGAGCAGAACTGGTTCAAGAAGGAACTCAGAAGATTGCTTTGAGGGAATGCAGCACAGAGCCACAAAGCTGCTGCGGGCAGTGGAACGTCTCCCTGCTGAGGGCAGGCTGAGCGAGCTGGGGCTGGGAGCAGAGGAGCCTGAGGGCTGCCCACATTCACATGGATAAAAGTGTGCAAGGCAGTGCTGGGAGGACAGAGCCAAGCTCTGCTTAAGGATGGCCAAGAATAGGACAAGGGGCACTGGGTGCCAGTTGGAGCAGAGGAGGTGCCATGGGAACAGAAGGGAAAACTTTTTTCCTGTGAGGATGCCAGAGCCCTGGACGAGACTGCCCAGAGAAGCTGTGGAGTCTCCTTCTCTGGACACATTCCAAACCCACCTGGATGTGTTCCTGTGTGACCTACCCTGGGTGATCCTGCTCTGGCAGAGGGATTGGACTGAATGATCTCTGGAGGTCCATTCCAACCCCTAACACTCTGTGATTCTGTAGACTACTTCTGCTGAAAACTTAAAAGATCGAGTGGGCTGGTGCCCCATGTGCCTGAGGCAGAGAGGGCACTTCCACACTAGAACCTTCAATGGTGGCTGAGCTGCCAGTAAAAGTTACTCCAACGAGAATAAACCTCAAAGACAAGTTGAAGAACTCCTGCATGCCCTGCATCTAGTGGGGCTCCACCTTCAGCGCCAAAGCAGTGAAGCAGTTGTGCAGAGAACACCCAGATGTACAGCTCACCTGAGGGAAACGAGTTAGCAGGTTGTGGGGAATGCCCATGACGTTGTGCAAGTAGTCAAACGTCTGCCTGAGCCTCTTCTTACTTGCAGTTAAAATCTTGGGGGTTTTAAAGGCAATCTGTTGAACTTCACTACGCTGAAAACCAAGTTCACTCTGACAGACCTGAAAAAGAGCACAATTTCATCTCCCAAAGTCAGCCACAGCAAAACTTCAGCTGACTTTACACCACCACTGAAATGAACTACTGGATGAGGCACTTAGTGCCATGGTCTGGCTGACTGGCCAGAGCTGGGTGCTAGGTTGGACTGGCTGAGCTTGGAGGTCTCTTCCAAGAGATACTTAGGCTGGAACTCCTAAGTATCAGTAGGTTCTATCAATAAGGATCTAAACGTTGTAGAATCAGAGTCAGTCAGGGTTGAAAGGGATCAGTCAGTGCCAACCCCCCTGCCATGCCCAGGGACACCCTACCCTAGAGCAGGCTGCACACAGCCTCAGCCAGCCTGGCCTCAAACACCTCCAGCCATGGGGCCTCAACCACCTCCCTGGGCAACCCATTCCAGCCTCTCACCACTCTCCTGCTCAACAACTTCCTCCTCACCTCCAGCCTCACTCTCCCCACTTCCACCTTTGCTCCATTCCCCCCACTCCTGACACTCCCTCACAGCCTCTAAAGTCCCTCCCCAGCTTTTCTGTTGCCCCCTTCAGATGCTGGAAGGCCACAAGAAGGTCCCCTGGGAGCCTCCTCTGCTCCAGCCTGCACAGCCCCAACTCTTTCAGTCTGTGCTCACAGCAGAGCTGCTGCAGCCTCTCAGCATCCTCCTGGCCCTGCTCTGGACACACTCCAGCATCTCCACATCCCTCTTGTAATGGGGGCTCCAGAGCTGGATGCAGTACTCCAGGTGGGGTCTCAACAGAGCAGAGGAGGAGAATCCCCTCCCTGTCCCTGCTGGCCACACTTCTGCTGCTGCAGCCCAGGCTCTGCCTGCTCTCTGGGCTGCAAGTGCACACTGCTGGCTCCTGTTGAGCTTCTCCTCCACCAGCACCCCCAAGTCACTCCCTTCAGGGCTGCTCTCCAGCCACTCACTGCCCAGCCTGCATTTGTGCTTGGCATTGCCCCCACCCAGATGCAGGACACTGCACTTGGTCTTGTTGAACCTCCTTAGCTTGGCTTGTGCCCACCTCTGCAGCCTGTCCAGGTCCCTCTGGATGGATCCCTGCCCTCCAGCCTGGCTGCTGCACCACACAGCTTGGTGTTGTCAGCAAACTTGCTGTGGGTGCACTCAGTGCCTTTGCCCATGGCACTCACAAAGTCCTTCCTCCCTCTCTAGAACACGTTTAGAATAGGCTGCTACACTCTACACTCTTTGGCAGACAGAACAGAACTGAGGCTCTCAAATCCAGATTGATTATAACACACTGAATTCCTAGCCTGTGGAAACAATGTTCATTAAAAAGAAAGCACTTTTAACTGGAACAGGCTGCTACTTTCCAGTCTCCTCCCTTACCACACACACATTTCAGATTGCAAGCTTCCCAGTCTTTAATAGTTTCAGAGCAGTGAATCTGTCTGAAAAATTCTATCTTTTAATTCATAGGCATTATAGGATAATGAGATTTCTCAACTTAGTGCACTACATCATGCTGTTTGGCCTGGATACCTTTACAGCACAATAATTAAATCAATGCACAGTTTCATTTTCAACAAGGGAAAGGAGTCCTGGGGGGGTTTGAAGTTATTTACCCAGCAGTTGTTAATAGTAACCATCTGCTATCAGACAATAGGTGTCAAATGCACATTTTGGCAGACTAGCTACCTGCCAAAAGGCAAATAACCAACTGCACATTTCTTGCTCCTAGATTCTCATGGACAACCCAAGTTAGTTTCCAAACTACATCAGAGGAGAAGACAGAGGAAGGTACCTCTCCATGTAAGCTTGATTCTACTGTGAGCTTGCAAGCTATAGAGGAAAAGAAACAGTTTAAAATCTTCAGTTGCTTTAGACCTCCACTAAAATTATTTCATAGAATGGTTTAGGTTGGAAGTTCCAATCCCCTGCCACATGCTGAGACATCTCCCACTAGAACAGGTTGTTCAAGGCATCATACAACCTGGCCTTCAACACCTCCAGGAAGGGAGCAGCCACAACCTCCCTGGGCGACCTGTGCCAGTGTCTCACCACCCTCACTGCAAAGAACCCTTCCCTAACATTGAGTTTCAATCTCCCCTCTGCCAGTTCAAACCCATTACTCCTCACCCTGTCATTACCAGACCTTGTCAATAGTCCAGCCCCAGCCCTCCTGCAGCCCCCTGCAGATCCTGCAAGGCCACTCCAAGGGCTCCTCCAAGCCTTCTCCTCTCCAGCCTGCACAGCCCCAACTCTCTCAGCCTGGCCTCACAGCAGAGCTGCTGCAGCCCTCTCAGCATCTTGGTGGCCTCCTCTGCACTGCCTCCAACATTTCCATATCCTTCTTGTGCTGGAGGCTCCAGAACTGCAGACAGTACTCCTGGTGGGGTCTCAGGAGAGCAGAGTAAAGGGGAAGGATCCTCTCCCTCGCCCTGGATTCCTTCTGTGCAAGACAGTTCTTAAGGAACTTTATATTCCAACAACTCTTCAACTAGTAGGATACACAACACACTTTTAACACCCACTCACCTCAAGGTTTTCTTTTACAGGCTCTAACTTGCCAGTCAGTAGCCTTGGCAGACGAATTACCAGCTCCTTTGTCTACAATTGGGGGAAACAAACACAGGAAAGATTATTACTGAAAGCTTGTTTGTGAATCCATCTGTGAAACAAAGAAAGAGATCTCTTATAAACTTTGTTTACCCAGTTGGAAGAGGGATGCACTTTCACTTGCATTTCATTTTACCTCTGATGAGTTCACATGAAGCTGCAGTAGATGAAGTTATTCAGCCACTTTCATTTGGAAAAGAATAAGTAAGTGTTGTAAAATAGACAGGAGGGGGGAATGAAAGCCTACCCCAAAGCCAGAAAGCAGCTCAAGTGTCCAGTCTCAGTACTTGAGCTGTTCCTTCACATCTTCTTTAATAAAGCTTCTTTAAAAGCAAAGCACTACCTGAGAAGAGGCTACAAAAGGCTTTTTTCAGCAGCAGTGGAATTTGCCTGCCTGGGGATCTGGTTAGACCTTATGGCAAGACATGAAATTACTCCACATCCTCTAAGCCATGTGATTCCTTATCTGCCACATACAAGGCAGTGACTAAGCCCTTTTCATCTCGAGCACTGAAAGGCCAGCAACAGGCACAGTGACAGCTGACTTTTCAGCTAACAGAACACCAGATTCCACTTGGAACTTGACATTTACTGCAGGGACAGCCAACTCTGCCTGCTGATTGCAGGAGTGTCCCACTACTACTTGCTCTGAAGATCCCAAAGCAAGGCACTAAATACCCCTCACTCATGAAGAGACCCAGGGGGTACTCTTAGGGAGCTGAGCAAATGATCTGGCATTTAGCTGGACACGATAATCACAAACTAGACTATTTAGAATGGTTTAGGTTGGAATGGTCATCCAGTTCCAATCCCCTGCCATAGGCAGGGACACCTCCCACTAGAACAGGCTGCTCAAGGCCTCATCCAACCTGGCCTTGAACACCTCCAGGGAGGGAGCAGCCACAGCTTCCCTGGGCAACCTGTGCCAGTGTCTCACCACCCTCACTGCAAACAACTCCTTCCTAACATCCACTTTAAATCTCCCCTCTGTCAGTTTAAACCCATTCCTCCTCGTCCTGTCATTACAATACCTCATAAATTGTCCCTCCCCAACCTTCCTGCAGCCCCCTTCAGATACTGCAAGGCCACTCCAAGATCTCCTCAAAGCCTTCTCCTCTCCAGCCTGCAGAGCCCCATATCTTGTAGCCTGTCCTCATAGCAGAGCTGCTGCAGCCCTCTGAGCATCTTCATGGCCCAACCTCTGGACTGGCTGAAACAGTTCCACGTCCCTCTTGTGCTGGGGGCTTCAGAACTGCAGACAGTAGTGCAGGTGGGGTCTGAGGAGAGCAGAGCCAAGGGGCAGAATCCCCTTCCTTACTCTGCTAGCCACACTTCTGATGCAGCCCAGCACAGGGTTGCTGTCTGGGCTGCACATGCACACAATCTGTTACCTAGTGAGTTAAGTATGTCACAGTACCTTGAAAACACAAAATGAGTCACTTGATTTTCTAATTTAATTTCATTTTCAGGTAAAAAAAAACACCTGCTTGCTGCTTCAGCAATGGATTCAGTCCTCTGACCCACCTTAGATAACAAGACTGGACAAGTGCTTGTTTTACAGTCATCTGCAGCACATCATCTTCCCTTCTACTCTGACTTTGTGAGGCCCCACCTGGAATACTGCATCCAGAGGGACAGGGATCTACTGGACAGAGTTCAACAGAGGGCTGCAAGGATGCTGAAGGGACTGGAGCACTGTCTGTTGAGGAAAGGCTGAGAGCCCTGGGGCTGCTTAGTCTGGAAAGGAAAAGACTGAGAGGGGATCTAAGCAATGCTTATAAACAGTTGAGGGCTGGGGGGCAGGAACGAAGATACAGAGACAGCCTCTGCTCACTTGTTGCCCTGGCACAGGACAAGGGGCAAGGGATACAGCACAGGAAGTTGCACCCCAATGTGAGGAAGAACTTCTTGACTGTAAGGGTCCCAGAGCACTGGCACAGGCTCCTCAGAGAAGTTGTGGAGTGTCCTTCTCCGGAGCCTTTTCCAGCCCTGTCTGGATGTGTTCCTGTGTGACCTGTGCTAGATTCCATGGTCCTGCTCTGGCAAGGGGGTTGGACTTGATTTCCAGAGGTCCCCTCCATCTCCTAACAGCCTGTGATCTGTGATCCTATGATTCAATAACTGCATTTCAGGACCTTTCAATGTTTGGTGTCCATATGACTTCTATATACAGTTAAAAGCATCTTCTCCTCCTCTAACACTTAACATCACTAATGGTTTGTGGGCAACTCCACACACAGTACTCGAGTCCCAAGGCAACACAGTCATCACTTACAAAGCACCTGAAGACCTCAGTGTATCATTTTTACCTTTTTCACACTGAGACCAAGTTCATTTTTGAAGAAGCCCAGTCTGTTATCCAGTCTTTCCACTGAAAACAGCAGCAAATATGGAGCTCTTGAGACCATCTGAGCAATCTCTGCCTTCCCAAATTTTTTTGATTTTAGGTAAGCCACTCTAAAAAGAGAAGAAAAACAAAATGAAATCCAGTGATGAAAACTGTATTGCCTCCATTTACTCAGTACTTGCTTAAATTCCTCAGTGGTATCTTATAAAGAGACAGATGTTCTAGCATTAACATGCAGCCCTGCCAAAAATAATTAAGGGGAAATCTGCAGTTATCAGAAAAGCAAAATACCATCCCTTCCAATTAATTAGAAGCAAAACAAACCTCAGAGCATAATGTCAATACTGAAGACAGGTTTTAATCCCATCCAGCTGCACTTCAGCAGATAACTATGTTCACCTACACTTAACTACCAGCCTGTCTCCTAGATTGCAAACACATTAATAGATCATCACAGGGCAGGAACAAGAAGAAATACACAACCTTTTGCTCTTACAATGAATTCCATTCCTACTGCTGAAAGGAAAGAGTACTGCAACTCATACATTCCTCTTCTGCCAATAGCACTGGAGTAGAAACATCATACAACAATGCTATCTGTAGAGGCTCTGCCCCAAGAGACATTTCTGAAGCTGGTGGTTACTTCTGTTACAGTCAGATTCAACCATGTTGGAAGAGACCTTCAAGCACATTCAGCCCAACCTAGCACCCAGCCCTGACCAAGCAACCAGACCACGGCACTAAGTGCCCCAGCCAGGCTTGGCTGCAACACCTCCAGCCACGGCCACTCCACCACCTCCCTGGGCAGCCCATTCCAATGCCAATCACTCTCTCTGCCAGCAACTTCCTCCTCACATCCAGCCCCGACCTCCCTTGGCACAACTTGAGCTCCCTGCTTCCTGTCACTGGTCAGTGATTCAGCCATATAAAATTTGGTTATCAGAGATGAGAAAGAGATGACTTTTTTTTCCTTTCCAATTCAAAGCTTTCTCCAGACCCTGTTGAATCTGATGAAAATGAAATCCCATTTCAGGTACTACTTTGAGTAGATTATTACCACAGCTCCCAGAAAAAGGTAATGGGAATGGAAATACAGCACACAAAGAGATGTAAGTGACCCATGTGCCATTAGCCATGAGAAACTTAAACTACAACATGAAGAGGTTTGCTCTGGTTACAAATGAGCACACACAGAAGTATTTAATGACAGATGAACTTGGACAACTGATTTTTTTTGTCTGGCAGTAATTAAGACACTAAATAGACTGCAGAACATTCTGCAGAAGCAGATACCCATCAAGAACACACTGTGTGTTAAATCATGTCCTGTGGAGCGAAACGAAAATACCTTCCAGTCACTACAACCTCCCTTTTGTTCCACAAACCCTCCCAAACAAGGCCACTGTAAGTCTAAAACCTCTAGACAGAATCCAAACTCTAGAGGAGAGATTCCTAAGTGAGCAGGTACCCCAGCAGAAGACAGCAGCCTCAGCTCCATATGACACTGATGGAACTGGCTGCAGAAACGTCAGAGCCAAGGAGAGAGCTGCAGAACACAACAATAAACATTGGGCCCTTTGAAAATGATCATGTTAGGTTCTGAATGCTGCAGCCTGGCTACACCATACTGCTTCCACTCAAGTTTTTCAAGGGTGCAACTGCCAAGCATCTTAGACACACAGCTAAATGAGCAGCCTGAAAAGAAAACCTCCTGGTTGCCTTGACTTCCCTCCACTTGTTTGCTGTGAACAAGTCATTAAGGTTCACACCTGAAGCGTTTCTTCACATCCTGGAAAAGGCAAGAAGCAGCTTAAAAGGAGGATGCCAAGATTCTAACCACCTGACTTTAGAGAGTGGTATGTTAAAAAAGCACAATCGTGCAACCTGACCAAAGTCTGAGAGAAATCTGGA
This sequence comes from Pogoniulus pusillus, assembly GCF_015220805.1. Taxonomy (NCBI): domain Eukaryota; kingdom Metazoa; phylum Chordata; class Aves; order Piciformes; family Lybiidae; genus Pogoniulus; species Pogoniulus pusillus. The sequence goes on from NC_087277.1 coordinate 29,262,033, forward strand.
GTGCTGGCACCTACAGGGGTCAGCAGCTCTGTGTAGCATGTTAACAGTTTTAAGTCATCATTAACAGTACCATAAACCAAAGCATCTGGTGCAGCTGCAGCACAGACATTGATTTGCAACTGTCAGAACTGTTATGAATTATGGAATGTTTTGACTTTTACAGTGTTTATCTGAAGTCAAATGCCAAATCTATTGAAATCTTTGTTTTGTTTCCTGGCAACGTGGAATCCATAGCAATAAAACATTCCAGGGTGATGTAACCAATACCACATCCATCTGCACCAAAGTGTTTATGCAAAGGTGATACTCAGCTTTCAAAAGACAGCTCTCTGAGACACATTCACTTCACAGTCTGCCATACACCCTCTGCAGCACACTTACTTTAAAACCTGCAGGAAAACATTCACCAGAGCCAGGGATAAAACTTGTGGGACAACAAAACCAAAACAAAACAATCAAGCTGCAGAAAATGAAGTAAAAAAATTGATTGTTCTGTTCAGACCCTTACTTCATTAACCAGCCAATGCCACAGAATGTGTCCTGGAGAGCAAAGAAAACTTCACAGGAGAGTTAGAATGATTTTATTTTAAACCAAAAATTACTCTCTTCAGAAGGGTATGAGCAACTCTGACATCTAGACTCAAAACTACTGCTGAGGAATGACACAGGTTCCTTTTGGAGTTGTTTCTAAAAGGCCACTTTCTGAACAGGAGGGTGGCTGAACAGAGGAGAATAAAGTCAGGGTTCTGTGAGTCCTGAGTCTAATAATGTGCCCCCTTCCAAAAAGCCTACTTTCAGATTTTTATCTTGAGCAGCCATTACAAGCAGGCAATACAGAAGCAGGAATTCATGAAGCCCAGAAGGCAAATCACATCCTGAGCTGCGCTGAGAGGAGTGCAGCCAGAAGGGCAAAATCCACCCCTGCAGTCGGCTCTGCTGAGACCCCACCCTGAACACTGCATCCAGTTCTGGTGTTCCCAGCAGGAGGAGGACACAAAGCTGCTGGAGTCCAGAGGAAGGCTACAAGGCCATTCAAGGGCTGCAGCAGCTCTGCTATGAAGGTAGGCTGAGGGAGCTGAAGGTGTTGAGCTTGAAGAAAACTCCAGGGGGACCTTAGAGCTGCCTGAAGGAATCCTACAAGAAGGCTGCAGAGGGACTTTTACCCAGGATGTCTAGAGACAGGCCAAAGGGGAATGGTTTGAAGCTGAGGCAGAAGAGGTTTAGACTGGATCTCAGGAAGAAGTGCTTCAGTATGAGGGTGGTAAGGCTCCGGAACAGGCTGCCCAGGAATGTTGTGTTTGCCTTCTACCTGGGGGTATTCCAAGGCCAGGTTGGATGAGGCCTTGAGCAGCCAAGTCTAGCTGAGAGCTGTCCCTGCCAATGGCACAGAGGTTGGAGGAGATGACCTCTGAGGTCCCTTCAAAACTAAGCCAATCTCTGTTTTGAGCTCACGAAGTGTGCACACAGAAGTTCTGCTGTAAAAGAACTGCTGAATTAATGCAAGCCTGCTGAGTAATTTTAAGACATAAAATCTGGTTTATAATGTGAGGAGCAATGTAGAGTCAGAGCAGTGTGAACACAAAAAAATACAGTCACTCTGTCACAGCTGGCTGTAATCTTGTGCTCAGTTTGAGCTGGACAATGGGGAAAAAAGAAAGTCACCAAAACTTTCTGCTGCCATTAGATGTAAACATAGCAGAGACCTGTCCTGCTTGTCTAACTGTGAGCGCACAAGTTATGGGTAGACATCTTCTGGAAGAGAGGTTTCAAAGCATGACTGAAGAGGTTAATTTTGTCTCACAAACCTAAAGCCCTTGGGACTAGTATTTTGGCATCTAAGCTGACACAGGCAAATCGTGTGGCCTAGGATGAAAACCTGCTTTGTCTGTGACAGAGTGACACTTATGAACTTGCAAGTGGATCAGGCTGTTGATGAGATTAAGTGCAGGGTTCTTACACTTTGGCCACAATAACCCCAAGCAATGCTACAGGCTGGGGACAGAGTGGCTGAGAGCAGTCAGGCAAAGAAGGACACGAGGGTGTTGGTAGTAGCTGAAGTGGTACCAGCAATTCCTAATGTTGACTGATGGGAAGGCAGAGGAATATGGGGCCAGGATCAAGTGGAAAAGGAAGCAGCAACAAGAAAGCTGAACATGAGCCAGCTGAGTGCCCAGGTGGGCAGCAGAGCCAATGGCATCCTGGGCTGGCTCAGGAGCAGCGTGGCCAGCAGGACAAGGGAGGTTCTCGTGCCCCTGTGCTCAGCACTGCTCAGGCCACCCCTGGAGTGCTGTGTCCAGTTCTGGGCTCCTCCATTGCAGAGAGAAGTTGAGGTGCTGGAAGGTGTCCCAAGGAGGGCAGCAAGGCTGGGGAGGGGCCTGGAGCACAGCCCTGTGAGGAGAGGCTGAGGGAGCTGGGGGTGTGCAGCCTGCAGCAGAGGAGGCTCAGGGCAGACCTCATTGCTGCCTGCAGGGAGGCTGTAGCCAGGTGGGGTTGGGCTTTGCTGCCAGGCAGCCAGCAATAGAACAAGAGGACACAGCCTCAAGCTGTGCCAGGGGAGGTCTAGGCTGGATGTGAGGAGGAAGTTGCTGGCAGAGAGAGTGATTGGCATTGGAATGGGCTGCCCAGGGAGGTGGTGGAGTGGCCGTGGCTGGAGGTGTTGAAGCCAAGCCTGGCTGGGGCACTTAGTGCCATGGTCTGGTTGCTTGGGTAGGGCTGGCTGAGCTTGGAGGTCTCTTCCAACCTGCTTGATTCTATGAAAGGTTCAGACAAGGCTAAAGCACCTGAGAGACTTGACCTTCAAGCCAAGAGACTTAACACCACCCTGCCTCTATTTGTAAGGCTTACCTGGTTTCTAAAGCTTCCAGATCTTCAGCAAGGATGTATGGATTTTTGGTCAGGAATGGTCCCAGCTGATTGTCTTCTACACCCACATCCTTAAGGAACAGAAGTATTTTTCTTATATCTTTTTCAAAGTCCAAGGTCAGCACGAGTTGACCTGCCTTTTGACGTTTCTCAACTTGGGATAAATCAACTCCTACATCAAAGAAAATCAACAATTGCTTTAATTAAACCCAGGTGCTCCTTCACGTGCTTCACAAAGGCACACTGAAATGTATAGGGCTACTCCTTTTTTGCACTGATTTAGCAAGTACAAATTGCTGCAGGCAGCAAGGTCACAAAACCTTGTGTCGTGTGGAAAGATTCCAGATAAATCAAGCAGTCATTTCAGACACTTTTGATGAGTTTGGTTTTTGAAGGAAGATATGTGCAGCGAGTCCTACACATGAGGAATGAAGCACACTAACCTATACCACAGGTAAAGACCTAGTCTTGCTGCATAGAATGGCTAAGGTTGGAAAAGAGATCTTCTGCCTATGGCAGGGGGATTGGAGTAGAGATTCCTCTCAACTACACTTGGCTGTTCAAGGCCTCATCCAACCTGGCCTTCAACACTTCCAGGAAGGAGGTAGCCACAGCCTCCCTGGGCAACCTGTTTCAGCGTCTCACCACTCTCACATTGAAGAGCTTCTTCCTCAGCTCCAGTCTAACTCTGCTCTCCCTCACCTTTAAACCATTCTCCCTTGGCCTGTCCCTAGACACTCTCATAAAAAGTCCCTCTGCAGCCTTCCTGCAGGATCCTTTCAGGTGCTGGAAGGCAGCTCTAAGGTCCCCCTGAAGTCTTCTCTTCTCCAGGCTGAATGCCCCCAACTCCCTCAGCCTGTCCTCATAGCAGAAGTTCTCCAGCCCTTGGATCATCTTCAAGGCCTCCTCCTGACTCACTCCAACAGCTCTGTGTCCTTCTTACAACAGGACACCAAAAACTGAATGCAGCATTTGAGGTGGGGTCTCAGAGGAGCAGAGTAAAAGAAGTATTCCTAAGCCCATTAGACAAAGGAACGGGACAAGTTTGTACTGAAGTGCTTTAGGCTCACACATAACAGTCTCTTACTACATGGGGGCAGTTTTTCCTCTCAAATATATATCTCCAACTTCCTCCTAGCATTCCTTACAGTTTTGGGAAACAAAGAGGCAGCCAGTAACTTCAAACTCAGTTATCCCTCTATAGTTCAACTGCTTTTAGATGTCAAGTGTCTCTTCCTTCTTGCTTCACTGGTGAACTGTGCCCCACTTTTAAGGTTCCACACGCTGATTGCTCTCCTTCCTTCCCTCCAAGGATGAAGAGCTGCAATTTCTTTTCCAGCAAACTCAGGCATCCTTAACCAGTCCAAAAAAAAAGGCTCATCAAATTACAGGAAGTGCTCCTCACCTCCAGAAGCTGTGGGAGATGCCTTCTCCTATCACCTTTAGCACTAAGAGACTAAAACTAGTCAGCTTTGTATTCAAATGAGTCATGAAGTCCCCTCTCTTTTTAGTCTGGATACCATCCTGCTGCTTTTAGCTATTGGTCAGTGTTCCTATTTTCAAGTTTACAAAGCACACAGCAAGTTGAGAGAACAAATTGGAGAGTCCCCAAAGTTCCAGGCACAGGCAAACCACACAAAGAGGCCTACACATACCTAGGTGGATGAGTTTTGCCAGGGTTTCCGAGTGATCAACGTAATCGCGGAGCGTGGAAGACTGAAGAGGAAGAAGTGGTTCTGCAATGATCTGTACAGCTTCCTCCTCAGAAATCTCCTGCAAAGCAGATGAAGGTGGGATGTCATCCCAGTCTAGGAAACAAGCAGGGAAGAGTCAAAGGAGTACTCTGAAAGACAAAGCTGCTCCCACCAAACATTACACTGATTTCTTAAAACCCATTCTGAGATGCAAGAATTCCTGCGAGATTGACAGCCTGCAAGGAAAAACTTTTTCCCTGTGAGGGTGACAGAGCACTGGAACAGGCTGTCCAAAGGAGATGTGGAGTCTCCTTCTCTGGAGATGTTCCAAACCCACCTGCATGCACTTGTCGTGGAGGGGTATTCTGCTGCCTACGCCGACTGTGGCGGAGGGGAGAAATTTATTGGGGTGAGATAATACTCTATAAAAATAGATATTTATTAAACTCAATATTCTGAACTCTGCCACCCCCAACCACTGTATTTAATATTAAAAGGATCTTACATGGTTGTGGAAGACATTCTAGGATTAAAATCAACAGTAACTTGTTAATAACTAGCAAACAGTCCAAACCATAAACAGAGAGAGGAGTTTCCCCGTGGCAAATACCGCTTGGGGTCCATATGCTGCTTGCCCAGCAGGTGGGCTGAGAGCTCTTTCTGCTCTATGGCAGGAGGCAATAGAAATTAGAGGCATTAAAGCATTCACTTACAACTCTTATTAATCATCAATCACCCTCCAGGGCTATGTCACAGCCTATGCCTAGTGTCCAAACTTCAGGGGAGCTTTGCCTGTGGACTTCGAGGCTGGAATCCTCCCGGCTCCAGGGGAAAGGGAAATGACAGTCTCTGACCCTGCTCTCCTGGCGACAGATGCAATCTCTGCCCTTTTCTCCTGGCTTCTTCTGGACGCTCTGTCCAGGGATTCTTGGCAGGACCTTCAGGTGCAGAGGCAGGATGCTGGGCAGTGTGAGCACGATGTAACGCTGGCTAGCAGGCTGATCACATGCAGACAAGTGGAGTCTGCTCCTGGTCACTCAGCGGCAGTGGCGCTTACCAGGCAATGAGAAGGCAGCAGGCATGCAGTAGGATGCATGGCTGCACGGAGTCTGAGTTCTGTAGGTAAAGGTAGGCAATGCAGGATCTGGTGCTGGTAACTCACCGCAGTGGCATGCAGGTGTGCACAGCTGGCTGGGAGACTATGGGCTCCATATATATATATATATATAGGCAGGCTTAAGTGAGCTCTGCAAGTGAGTACACAGGCAGGCAAGCAATGCGGGGAGTCTGAGCACGTTGTCTACCTGTGTACCCCTATTTATTAAATGTGAGCCGAGATTAATGGCCCCTTGGCCACTAGAATGACCAATCAGGTTATGGCAGTCAGCCAAACAATACCATAATAGGCAAAAGCCACAGGCCTGGACTTTCCAAATATGGTAAGCACAACAGGCTAGCACCCGGTGAGCATGAGCTGGGCGTGTGGGAGCTTACACAACCACCTTACAATCAGGGGTCCTGGGCAGACCAGACTTTGTGGCACCAGGTCTGTTGTGCCCCTTTGTGCTCGTTATGTGTTTACCTCTGGTTTGGGCAGACAAACATGTCCAGCCAGGGCAAGGCATAAGTAAGCCTATTTTTGGGCCAACAGGCCCTCCACAACAGCACTCCAGCATGACCCACCCTGTGTGACCCTGCTTTGGCAAGGAGGTTGGACTGGATGATCTCTGGAGGTCTCTTCCGACCCCTAATCTTCTGTGATTACTATCTGAAAATACAGACCCTGCTTTCAGCTTTTGTCTCTGCCCCATTGCCCTCTTACTGCCCATCAACTCTTACTGGTAGCCAAATGGGAGCACAGCACCCAGCCAGCCTGCCTCCAGTCCTCTGCCTTGACCACTGCAGGTAACAGATCATACACCTTCTCCAGAAAGAATCTTTTCTCATGTCTCCACAAATGCATTCTTGCCCAATCATATCTAGATCAAAGACTACTGCAAAGATAATTTTCCACCACCTGGCAAGCCCACTGCTTTGTGCCATTTCTGAATCTGATGTCTCAAGTCCAGTTCTTTTAACTTCCAAAGTATTTCACAGCCAACTTCAACCAAGTACTCACGTTTTATCCCCTAGAGAATGGCTACTGATTGCCATCACTCCATCAGCTAAAGACACCAATCTCCATTTCCTACTCACAGAATGGTTTAGGTTGGAAGGGACATCAAAGATCATCTAATTCCAACTCTACCACTTCCCACTAGAACAGGTTGTTCAAGGCCTCATCCAACTTGGCCTTGAACACCTCCAGAGAGAGGGCAGCCACAGCCTCCCTGGGCAACCTGTGCCAGTGTCTCACCACCCTCACTGCAAACAACTTCTTCCTAACATCCAGTTTCAATCTCCCCTCTGCCAGTTTAAACCCATTCCTCCTCATCCTGTCATTACAAGACCTTGTCAGTAGTCCCCCCCAGCTCTCCTGTAGCCCACTTCAAATACCCTGGAAGGCCACTCCAAGGTCTCCTTGAAGCCTTCTCTTCTCCAGGCTGCACAGCCCCAACTCTTGTAGCCTGTCCTCATAGCAGAGCTGATGCAGCCCTCTGAGCATCTTTAAAACCTTCCTCTGGACTCGTTAAGATTTCCAAGTGAGCAGCACGAAGCTTGTTCCCCTTAGATGTTTGAACTCACAGAGCTCAGTGTCTTGTAAAAAAAGTATTCTCTAAACTGTTCAATGTTTCCACTGTCAGAAGCTCAAAGCAGCTAGATCGGGACTGCTGCCTGCAGGTTGGCAGCTAACATCCATCTCAATTGCCAAATTGATTACTGATAATGAGCCCAAATCCTGAACTCTTCAGGATGGGGATTTTCTGTGCTCTACACCTTCACACAACAACTGCCTAGAGATAGGACAACACTCTTCCATATCAGCAAAACAAAGCCACACAAGAACTACCAAGGTAAGTTCCAGGAAGACTAGCACAGACTAGCTCAAGATCTGTTCAAGGTCTTGCCACTTTTTCTCAAAGCCTCAGAAACAAAAGCCCAATAAAATGTTTTCAGCAACATTTACTTCTTAAATAGTAATAAGAACTCTCTAGGAGTCTAGATGGATGTGAAGTACTTCCCTCCAACTTGTTGAGGACCAAACCAATACACATCAAGGTCCATTCCTAAAACATAGATATCCCCTTCGATTTCTACTTCAAATTCTTTAGAACTCCTCTCAGGAAACACAGCTCAAGTAACCAAAAATTAAGTTAGAAATTAGGTTTACTGCATTACATATAATGTTAACTGGGCATAGGAAGTTTCATGTAAACATGAGGAGGAATTTTTTCCATGTGAGGATGCCAAAACACTGGAACAGGCTGCCCAGGGAGGTTGTGGAATCTCCCTCTTTGAAGATATTCAAAACCCACCTGTGTGATCTGGTCTAGGCGATCCTGCTCTGCAGGGGGATTGGACTGGATGAGCTTTGGAGGCCCCCTTCCAGCTCCTGACATTCTGTGATGCACAATAAGTTTGCTGGCAGATAAAAATCTGGCATGTAGATAAACAGCACCACAGCTGCAGACACACATGAGCTGGTCAACCTATCAGATCTGTTTCCACAACCAGCTGCACAAACACACAGACCTCAGCTGCACCTCTGAGCCACCTCAAGAATAAACTATGCAGGATCCAAGTTGGCTGGGCTCAAAGCAGAATCTGACCATGTAAGACTGCTTAGTAATTGTGATGGTTTGGGTGTTCCCTGCCCCCCCCCACTTTAGAAGGTACCCAGACTAGTCTCAGCTGGCTCTGGGAATATAAATGAAGCTATTTATTTACAGCTAGCACAATACACAAGCAGATAGTTACAGTATATACAGTTATAGACAGAAATATACAAGGTAAAAGGTAATACAGAAACACAACTGCCCGCCCAGAAACCTGAGTCCCCAGGAGGGGCTCTAAGCCCCCCCTGCACCTTCCCCCTGCCCCTCTCAACCTTACCCCAGTCCTAAGGAAGAATAGAGGTTCAGCCAAGAGGTTAAGAAGCAAAGGTGAGTGGCAGATGAGGTTAGGGAGATGCAGCTCAGTCAAAGCCCAGCCAGAGAGTGAAGACCAAAAATGGCCAGAGTGTTATCTAATGTTTACATTCTTCTTCAGCAAGACTCTGAGGGAAGGAGACATCACCACTGTTTTCCTTTCACAGCCTATGATCTACTTTTTCTCACCAAAACATTCTAGCCTGCTTCAAACTAGCACAATAATCCAAAGCAAGCTTCCTCAGCATACTGCAGCTACTTTCAGAGAATGTTCCCGTTTGGTTTTTTAAGATCTAAAAGCAGAGAACAAGGGAGGCAACCTCCTTGGGAAAGCAACCACGTATCTACCTCTTTTTCTCAGGAGGCAGCTGGACAAATCATTTCCCATCAGGGCAGTGCTTGAGCAGGCTTCACGCTGCTGCCTCCTGTTGTTCATCCCTCATCATAGAAAGAGCTGCGACAGCTCCTGCAGGAGGAGCGTTCCTGACTCCTGCTCAAACTTCACCTCCTCACCAAAACCCACAAAACAACCCTTTTATTTTGTACCAGCACAAGTGTGGGGGAAAGGCAAATGCTCAGCTGGTGCAGGGAGCTTGCCACGTTAAAAAGGCAAACAGCAGCTCCAGACCAACAATTTTACCCAAAATATTTTATCTTTACCTAGGCTTAAGGGCATTCTTTCTAAGCTAAAGTGACCACAGGAATTCTCTGTCATCTCTGAGATTAAAACCAAGTAAAACTCAAGAACTTCGACTAAATGTTTCTGATAAACAGGGCAAAAAGGGAGACCCAAGGGCATGACTTGGGAATAATGGCATCACAGAATCACTGAGGTTGGAAAAGACCTCCGAGATCATCACATCCAGACTATGACCTAACACCATGACACCAGCTAAACCATGCCACCAAGTGCCACATTCAATCTTTTCTTAAAGACCTCCCCAGGGTCACAGGATATCAGGGGCTGGAAGGGGCCCAAAGAGATCATCCAGTCCAACTCCCTTGCCAGAGCAGGGCCACACAATCTAGCACAGACCACAGAGGAACACATCCAGACAGGCCTTGAAAGTTTCCAGAGAAGGAGCACTCCCCAACCTCTCACAGGATCTCACAGAGCCTGTTCCAGTGCTCTGTGACTCTCACAGTCAAGAAGTTCCCCCCTTGTGTCGAGGGTGAACCTCTTATGCTGCAACTTACATCCATTCCTCCTTGTCCTAGGGTGGTGACTCCTGGAGGTCACCACCTCCAGGGATGGTGACTCCACCACCTCCCTGGGCAGTCCATTCCAGTGCCTAGTCACCCTTTTCCGTGGGGAAGTGCTTCCGAATATCCAACCCAAACCTCTCCTGGTGCAGCTTCAGGCCACGGCATTACAGCCTCTTACCTTCATAGGGCACTTCTGCATTCAAGTTCGGCAATGTCTCCACTTTCGCTTCTTCTCGTTTTACTGGTGAAGGCAAACTATTTTGTGGAGAAGAGGCTCCATCCTCGCTGCTGCCAGTCGGAGAACAGCTTCCCACCGACACATGCCTGCATGCCAGCCACCTCCACGTCAGAACGGCGCTTCTGGCGGGTAGCGGAGCCAGACGGGCAGGCTCGGGGCACGCCTGCGTGGTGCTGCTGCGGCCCTTCAGCCGCCGAGGAAACCCAGCGGCGCGGGCCGCTTGCAGCAGGCAACACCAGCGGGAGACCTGCCGGGCCCGCAGAGCCATCCTGCGCCTCAGCGCTGCATCCTGCCGAGAGAAGAGGGGGCACACAGGCGCTGCCTCAGCGGGCCCGCGGGGCTGGCAGCCGGCGCGGCAGCGCCCCGAGCGCTACAGCAGGAATTACCCGCTACAGAGCGCTAAGTCGCCGCTCCGCGACTTCGCAAGCGTGACTGAGCGAGGAGGAGTAACTGAGAAGCTGGCTCCAAACCCCCCAGTTCGGTGCCCTGTGCGACAGCCGCTCCCCCGGGAGCGCGCCCGGGACCTACGCTCTCGGGGTGTAGGGGCCCTCCGCGCAAACCGCGCCACAGGGCTGGGAAACACCAGGCCGGGCCGGGCCGGGCCGCCGCTCGCCACCACTTGCAGGCCTCCCCGGGCCGGCAGCCTGTGCGCCCAGCCCGTGCTGAGGGCTCGGCGTGCGGGAGCAAGAGTGCGGGCACGGCAGGCCGCGCAGCCCCGGCCACGGGCACCCACCGGCCCCTTACCTGCCCCGCGGCGCGGCGCGGCCCACGTGCGCGCCCTCCCGCCCCAGCTCGGGCGAGACCATTCGGTAACGGCGGGGGCCGGCCAGGAAAGGCCCTTCCCACCGCGTACCCGAAAGAGGCGGTGCGACTCCGCCTCTCCCCGCCGCTCCGTGCCGCCTCCCTCCCTCCCTGCGTGGGCGCGGGCAGCGGCGCGGCGCGATCCGCCCCTCGCGCGGGGCGCGGCGCTTCTTCCCTCAGCGCCGGCGCCGGGGTGGGAGCTCGGCGCGGGTGAGCGATCGCCTCGGTTCGGGCCGCGCCACGCCGCGTCCGCGCCGCCCCGCGAAACCCAGAGCTGCGCTGAGGCCAGGGCAAGGGGGCGAGATGGCGTCGTGCGTGGGGAGCCGGACCCTGAGCAAGGACGACGTGAACTACCGCCTGCACTTCCGCATGATCAATGAGCAGCAGGTGGAGGACATCACGCTGGAGTTCTTCTACCGGCCGCACACCATCACCCTCCTCAGCTTCACCATCCTCAGCCTCATGGCCTTCGCCTTCACCAGGTGTGTGGCCCTCGGCGGCGCCGCCGCCGCCTTGGGGATCCCCCCGGCCCCGCCCCTGGCTGCTGGCAGCGCCGCGCGTACCCGACCGCGGGGCGAAGGAGATCCCGGGGCGGGGAGCGGGCAGGGTGCTGGTGTCGGTGCCCCGGCAGCGAGGCCGGGCAGAGCGGCGCCGACGGGCTGTGATTCCTGCTGGGGGCGGGTTAACGGCGACCTGGCTGCCGAGCCGTGACTTGCTGCATGCTCTACAGGCCGGGCTGGTGCATCGCCGGGCTGACTGCCTGGAGAGCACCCTTCTAGGAGGACCTCTTTTCTCAGAGCCGCTCTCCTCCTCTGTACCTTTCCTGGAGACTTGTTGATCTTCTCGAGGCTCTCTCTGAAAAGTCTTTACCTAAACGTTTGTTTCAAGCAGTTGCCAAAACAGGGCTTCGAGAAGCCCGGCAGTGACATCGTTAAAGCAGGTAATTGACCAGGAGTGGAGGGGAAGGGGCTGGTTGCTTTTTCTGTCCTAAGTTTTTATAGAGCACACTTTGTCTGAGGTCATTCAGCCGTTGGCTCAGGCACTGGTGCTGATAGGCTCAGGCGCTGGTGCTGATACGCTTTGGCACTGGTGCTGATACGCTCTGGCACTGGTGCTGATAGGCTCAGGCGCTGGTGCTGATAGGCTCAGGCGCTGGTGCTGATAGGCTTTGGCACTGGTGCTGATATGCTCTGGCACTGGTGCTGATACTCTCAGGCGCTGGTGCTGATACGCTTTGGCGCTGGTGCTGATAGGCTTTGGCACTGATGCTGATACGCTCAGGCGCTGGTGCTGATAGGCTCAGGCGCTGGTGCTGATAGGCTCAGGCGCTGGTGCTGATAGGCTCAGGTGCTGGTGCTGATACGCTCAGGCGCTGGTGCTGATAGGCTCAGGCGCTGGTGCTGATAGGCTCAGGCGCTGGTGCTGATAGGCTCAGGCGCTGGTGCTGGTACGCTCAGGCGCTGGTGCTGATAGGCTCAGGCGCTGGTGCTGATAGGCTCAGGCGCTGGTGCTGATAGGCTCAGGCGCTGGTGCTGATACGGTTTGGCACTGGTGCTGATAGGCTCTGGCACTGGTGCTGATACGGTTTGGCACTGGTGCTGATATGCTCAGGCGCTGGTGCTGATAGGCTGTGGCACTGGTGCTGATAGGCTGTGGCACTGGTGCTGATAGGCTCAGGCACTGGTGTTGATAGGCTCAGGTGCTGGTGCTGATACGGTTTGGCACTGGTGCTGATAGGCTCAGGCACTGGTGCTGATACGCTCAGGCGCTGGTGCTGATAGGCTCTGGCACTGGTGCTGATAGGCTCAGGCGCTGGTGCTGATAGGCTCAGGCGCTGGTGTTGATACGCTCAGGCGCTGGTGCCGATAGGCTCAGGCGCTGGTGCCGGTAGGCTCAGGCGCTGGTGCCGGTAGGCTCAGGCGCTGGTGCCGATAGGCTCAGGCGCTGGTGCCGATAGGCTCAGGCGCTGGTGCTGATAGGCTTTGGCGCTGGTGCTGATATGCTTTGGCACTGGTGCTGATAGGCTCTGGCACTGGTGCTGATAGGCTCAGGCGCTGGTGCTGATAGGCTCTGGCACTGGTGCTGATACGCTTTGGTACTGGTGCTGATATGCTCACGTGCTGGTGCTGATAGGCTCAGGCGCTGGTGCTGATAGGCTCAGGCGCTGGTGCTGATAGGCTCAGGCGCTGGTGCTGATAGGCTCTGGCACTGGTGCTGATACGCGTTGGTACTGGTGCTGATATGCTCAGGTGCTGGTGCTGATAGTCTCTGGCACTGGTGCTGATAGGCTCTGGCACTGGTGCTGATAGGCTCAGGCGCTGGTGCTGATAGGCTCTGGCACTGGTGCTGATACGGTTTGGCACTGGTGCTGATACGGTTTGGCACTGGTGCTGATAGGCTCTGGCACTGGTGCTGATATGGTTTGGCACTGGTGTTGATAGGCTCAGGCGCTGGTGCTGATACGGTTTGGCACTGGTGCTGATAGGCTCAGGCACTGGTGCTGATACGCTCAGGCGCTGGTGCTGATAGGCTCAGGCACTGGTGCTGATAGGCTCAGGCACTGGTGCTGATAGGCTCAGGCGCTGGTGCTGATAGGCTCAGGCGCTGGTGCTGATAGGCTCAGGCGCTGGTGCCGGTAGGCTCAGGCGCTGGTGCCGATAGGCTCAGGCGCTGGTGCCGATAGGCTCAGGCACTGGTGCCGATAGGCTCAGGCACTGGTGCCGATAGGCTCAGGCGCTGGTGCCGGTAGGCTCAGGCGCTGGTGCCGGTAGGCTCAGGCGCTGGTGCCGGTAGGCTCAGGCGCTGGTGCCGATAGGCTCAGGCACTGGTGCTGATAGGCTCAGGCACTGGTGTTGGTACTCTCAGCCACATCCTTTCCCCACCACAGCAGCAGCTCTATGGCTCTCGTTCATGGAAGTTGCCACTGCACGGCGTGGTGTGCTGACATGCTGTCAGTCGTGGAAATAGAGCTAAGAACGGACACAATCATTTTCAGGAGCCTTCTTTGTGAAGAAAGGGAAGAGCAGTGTGGTTTGAAGGATATCTTGGCAGTGGTTTTCTAGCTCGTGCGCACTATTTATAGGCTCCTGCTGAATGGGGCTGTGAAGCTGGTAACATAATCCTCTCTTAGCCTGAACTGTCCAGTCTTTGGGTAAAAGGTGATTGCTGAGAGGTTTTGGCTGAGCTGCACATCGTATTTTGGGCTCGTTTGCACGTTGTGTGTGACACTGTATGTACACAATCTCAGACTTCATTGGCCTCGTTGGTTAAACTCTGCATGTTATTGTTTCACGGCCATTGCAGACTGGATGAGGCACTTAGTGCCATGGTCTGGTTGACTGGACAGGGCTGGGTGCTAGGTTGGACTGGATGAGCTTGGAGGTCTCTTCCAACCTGGTTGATTTTATGATTCTAAGAAGACTATTATTTGTCCTTAGGTCTGCAGTGTGTAATTGCCTGTCTTATTCTGAGAATCCAAATGGCTGCTTTTTATCAGCTGTGGAGTTGAGAAACCCTGGTGGAGCTGAGAAAGGACCATAAAGAGAAGTACAACAGGGTAGTTGCAAGTAGTCTGAAGTGTGTCTTTTCTTGTTTCAGCTTGCGTATGGCCGCAGGCAAGATACTTTTGGTCAACATAGCCCTCGTGCTATTTAGATTTGTAGAATCCTGTGGGTTGGAAGCAACCTTAAAGACCATTTAATTCCAACCCCCCCACCACTGACATCTTCCACTGGAGCATGTTGCTCAAGGCCTCATCCAGCCTGGCCTCAAGCATTTCCAAAGAGGGGACATCCACAGCCTCCCTGGATGGCTTGTGCCAATGTCTCACTACCCTCACTGGAAAGAGTTGCTTCCTAGTATCTAGTCTAAGTCTGCTGTCTTCAAGCTTTGATCTCGTTACTTAAGCTAAGCCCCAGAGGTCCCTTCTTAAATTAGAGACATGTTTCTGTGCTTTGGTGCAGTGTTTGGAGACCTTTACTCTTAGTGCTTCTCGTCTCCCCTTGCCTGATCGTTCTTCTCACTACAGGGCTAATTTAGGTCAAACTTGTGAGTAACTAAAGGATCCTGATCCAGACATGGTTCTGAAAGATGAACAGAATTGCTTGCCTGCCTTTGGGGGGGGAAAGGAGTGAGTTCTTTGAAGCAGAGGATGAGCTAAGTGGCAGTTTAAGAACTGCAGCCTTCTGTGCCCAGATAATATTGCTTCACATCTGGGATGTCTGTTTGCATTTTCCCAGGAGGATCGCTGGCTTTCTGAGGCTTGACTTCTTCAGTTTCGTTTTCTCCTTGCTGTCTGTCTGCCTGCTCTGCCTCACTTCCTCTGTTTAAATGCTCATTGACTTCTCTTTAACGGTTGTCAGTTTCTCTGCTATGTAGGTTGTGGAAGCTGCTCTGATACTGTTTTCTTCCTCCTTGTTCCCCTCAGCTATTTCAAACTGTCACAAGAGGTTCCTAAATCTCCTAGGTGATACCAGAATGCTGCTTGTGTTGCTTTAACAAACCCAAAACCAACCAGTAACAGAAGGGAATGAATCACCATCCCTGGGGGTATTTAAAAGACACAGAGATGTGGTGCTAAGGGACATGGTTTAGGAACAGACTTGGTAGATCAGATAGAGGTTGGGCATGATGATCTTAAAGGTCTTTTCCAACCAAAACAATTCTGTTATTATTCTATTATGTATTAACCCCTTCCCTGCCTCTACTCTGCCCTGGTGAGAGTACATCTGGAGTACTGTGTCCAGTTCTGGGCCCCCCAGTTAAAGAAGGGCATAGAACTGCTTGAGAGAGTCCTGTGGAGGGCCACAAAGATGGTGAAGACAATGGAACATCCCTGTTGCAAAGAGAGCCTGAGGGAGCTGGGGCTCTTTAGCGTGGAGAGGAGCAGACTGAGAGGTGACCTTATTCATGGTTATAAATATGTGAAGGGTGAGTGCCCAGAGGCTGGAGCCAGGCTCTACTTGGTGATACCCAATGACAGGACAAGGGGCAATGGGTGGAAGTTAAGGCATAGGAAGTTCCATGGAAAGATGAGGAATTTTTTCAGTGTTGAGGGTGCCAGAACCCTGGAACAGGCTGCCCTGGGGAGTTGTGGAGTCTCCCTCTCTGGAGATATTCAGACCCTGCCCGGATGTGTTCTCATGTGATCTGTTTTAGGTGATCCTGCTCTGGCAGGGGGATTGGACTGGATGAACTTTCAGGGTGCTTTCCAGCCCCTGCCATTCTGTGATTTGGGCCACTATCCAAAGCACACATGCTCTTAGAAACTGGGGGGAAGGCTGTAGTTCCCCAGGTGCTTACACTATGTGCTCCCAGCTCTGGTCTTTTTATTCCCATTAGCTTATTGCACTGGGTTTCCAGTGACTCTGTTTGTGTTTCCACCTCTTGGGCACAAGGCTCTGCAGACTTCCCAGTCAGGTGTGTTGTTTCCCCCATGCTGTCAGTTGTTCCATAGCTCTCCTGGTCAGTTTAAGCAGGGGATTTTCTCTGATGCACTCATATTGAAGTTGTTAAGTTGAAATTGGTTTTTTTTTCCAGGAACTGAAGCATTCTGCTTACCTTAAAGTCTTTCTTGTCTCTTTTAGCATTGTTTTATGTCAGAAATGTGTGGGGCTCCAGGCTAACTGAGAAAATGCTTTTGCATGTCATGTACCAAGCCATAAAGTAGGGATCTCCCTTGGGATCATTGTGAGTAGCCAGTCGTGGTTTTGAGCAAGCAGATAAGAGTGAAGCTGAACTTCAGATAACAGTAATCTTCAGGCAGCAGTAACAATAGCCATCACCCAGAAAAAGAAATGTGAGTGTCTAACTTTTCCAGGTTCATGTGGGGAGTAGAGGGCATTTTGTCTTCTAAAGCTTCTCTTTCTAGTGCTTTTGACAGTGGCTGCAGCTGCCTTGGCTATTGCCTGCTGAATGAGCCAGACAGGCTCCTCTGCTTTCAGGCTACACCCTGAAGTGGAGGTGTGGAGTGGCTCTAGCTTTCCCTGGCCTCTTTTTCCTTAGAGAGAGGCATGTGGCCTTCTCTGACCCTTGGAGGCAACCAAGGTTGCAGCCATCAGACAGGTTGTTGCTGGAGGTGATATTTTGTGGAGTGCAGAAAGAGGACTGAGGAAGGAGACAGGTTAGTAGCTTCTGATGTGGGGCTGCAAGGGTTTATGGAAGCAAGAGTAAGACCTGTAAGGATGCAGGATGTCTTTTGCATCTCTTAATTAATGAAGCTGATTAAAATGGACTGCCATGCACTTGAATTTGTTTGGGAGAGTTTATGGGAGATTTCTTTTTCCCCAGCACACTAAATTTAGTGTCCTAGCTATTTTTTTCTTCATCTGAATATAACTTTTTTTAATTCATGATGTAATAACTTACTAATTTACAGCTTTGGTAATCTGCCAGCATAATGTAGTGCTGTGGAGCAAGGAGAAGAGCAGGAGAGAGTGGGGGAAAAAAAGGCTGTGCTTTGGTTCTTTTTAATTGCTTCTTCAAAAAGCCACAGAATTGACAAATCTGCTGGTAAAGGGGGTCCAAATGGAGGCAATTTTCCTCTGTTCTCCCACAGGAGCATTAGAAACCTTGTTTTGGATGCATGAATACTTCTATTTCGAAATTAGCATCACAATTCCAAAGGCTGAGGAGATAATTTAACACATTTTCCTGATTGCTGTGATTGTGTCTTTCCTCCAGCAGTTCTTTTGGTTCCGTTTCTTCTGGCATTTCCAGAATCAATTCTTCCAGGCAAATACTGGAGTTCTTATGCTAACTCTTGCACAGTAGCAAATCTCTTGCTCCCAGCTTTTTTGCCTGCTTCTGACAGGAGTGTCTGCCCCTTCTGAAAGGAATCTGCAAGCCAAAATGAAGTGCCCATACCTCTCACTTGCAGTGAATGCCGTTTAACCCTGCATACAACATCTCTGTTGGGTTTGGGGCACAGGCACTGTGGTTAGGATGGCTTACCTGAAGCTGAGTGATGCTCAGAATCCTGTGCTGCTATCCAGTGAGATCTGGACAGGCTGAGAGCTGGGTGAAGGAGAACCTCATGAAGTTCAATAAGGACAAGTCCAGGGACCTGCATCTGGGGAGGAACAACACCATGCAGCAATACAGGCCAGGGGATGACCTGCTGGAGAGCGGCTCCACAGAGAAGGACCTTGGAGTCCTGGTTGATAAGAAGTTACTCATGGGACAGCAATGTGCCCTAGTGCCCAAGAAGGCAAATGGTACTCTGGGGTGCACTAAGGAGAGTGTGGCCAGCAGGCTTTCCTCCCCCTCTACTCAGCCCAGTTAGACCACATCTGGCATATTGTGTCCTGTTCTGGGGTCCCCGGTTCAAGAGGCACAAGGAACTGCTGGAAAGAGTCCAACAGAGAGCTACAAGAATGACTGGGGGACTTGAACACCTCTGCTGTGAAGGAAGACTGAGAGCCCTAGGACTGTTTAGTCAGGAGAAGAGAAGACTGAGAGGGGATGTGATCAATGTCGATAAGTATCTGAGGGATGGGTGCCAGGAGGAAGGTGTTGGTCTCTTTTTGGTGCTGCCCAGTGATAGGAAAAGGAACAACAGGCACAAGCTGGAGCACAGGATGCTCCACCTCGAGGAGAAGCTTCTTTACTGTGAGGGTACTGATGTCCTGGAGCAGGCTGCCCAGAGAGGTTGTGGAGTCTCCTCTGGAGACTTAAAACCCACCTGTCTGTGTTCCTGTATGGCCTGCCCTGGATGATGCTGCTCTGACAGGATATTTAGCCTTGATTTCTGGAGGTCCCTCCCGACCCCTACCATTCTGTGCTTCTGCCCACCTGGCTTGACAAGTGATGACAAATGGTCACTTCTTTCTTGTCCACGCTGAACAGCGCAGTGATGTGACTCTGGCAATCTGTTCTGTCAAAAAAAGCAAGTCCCTCAGCTTGGTGGCATCTGTGACAGCTCTGAGCATGTGCTTTATTTGCATGTGTTAAAACAGGAGCGTGGCTTTGCTGGCTGAGCCATCAGACCCTCCAGCGCTGGCTGGGAAGTGTGCTGGATGGCATGAGGCTCTTGAAACTGCCAAGGGAGATAGAGTTAAGCTCTGGAACTTGGAGTTCACAGCTGGTGTAAAGTGTCACCCTGTGCAACCCTGGCTGCTGGAAAATAACTGGTAATTCTGGACTGAGCTGCTTTAGTGACTGGGAATTCTGGGCTGAGCTGCTGCAGAGAGTCCCTAAGGCTTGCAGAGAAACCGCTCATGTTTAGTAGTCTTTTTCCTGCCTTACAGTGAAACCAACACAGTGCTCAAATGTCTCACGATGATGAAAGTCTGCTGTGGAGCTGTTAAAAGTTCAATTTTGAGCAAAAAAGGGAGAAATAGTTGATAACTACAGCAAGTATCTGCTGTGAAGTGGGCTTAAGCTGTCACAGAACCATTACCGAACTGACCAGGAGGGTGACAGATGGCTTTGCTGGGAAGAGCTTTTTCTCCTCTATGAACTTTACTGGGAAGATTTTGGTATTGTGAGTGGGGACTGAATAAAGGCATGTGTTTAAATAGATAAACTGATCCTAAGTACCTGGAAAAGACCCAGCTAGCAACACTTGGGTTTTGTCTGCGGTGAGCTATGCGTTATGAAATGTTGGCTGTGTGTTTTCTGATGGTCTGGGGTTTGGTTCTGTTTCTCAAGTACCCCAGAAGCTGGCTGCTGGTTAGAAGACTTGGCTGTGGGCTGGGGTTCTTTTTGCTAATCTCACTGCTGTGCAATAGATTCTACCTGCCTAAAAAGAATCATAGAATCAACCAGGTTGGAAGAGACCTCCAAGATCATCCAGTCCAACCTATCCCCCAGCCCTATCCAGTCAACTAGACCATGGCACTAAGTGCCTCATCCAAGCTTTGCTTCAACACCTCCAGGGATGGTGACTCCACCACCTCCCTGCGCAGCCCATTCCAATGCCAATCACTCTCTCTGCCAACAACTTCCTCCTAACATCCAGCCTATACTTCTCCTGGCACAACTTGAGACTGTGTCCCCTTGTTCTATTGGTGGTTGTCTGGGAGAAGAGACCAACCCCACCTGGCTATGACCTCCCTTCAGGTAGTTGTAGACAGCAATGAGGTCATCCCTGAGCCTCCTCTGCTGCAGGCTGCACACCCCCAGCTCCCTCAGCCTCTCCTCATAGCGTTTGTGCTCCAGGCCCCTCCCCAGCCTTGCTGCCCTTCTCCAAACACCTTCCAGCATCTCTACATCTCTTGAATTGAGTGGCCCAGAACTGGACACAGCACTCAAGGTGTGGCCTGAGCAGTGCTGAGTCCAGGGGCAGAATAACCTCCCTTGTCCTGCTGCCCACACTGTTCCTGATGCAGGCCAGGATGCCACTGGCTCTCTTGGCCACCTGGGCACACTGCTGCCTCCTCTTCAGCCTACTATCTGTCAGTACCCCCAGGTCCCTTTCCTCCTGGCTGCTCTCCAGCCACTCTGTCCTCAGCCTGTAGTGCTGCTTGGGATTGTTGTGGCCAAAGTGCAGAACCCTGCCCTTGGCCTTGTTCAGTCTCATCCCATTGGCCTCTGCCCACCCATCCAGCCTGGCCAGGTCCCTCTGCAGGGCTCTCCTCCCCTCCAACAGCTCCACAGCTGCTCCTAGCTTGGTATCATCTGCAAATTTATTGATGCTGGACTCAATCCCCTCATCCAGATCATCAATAAAGATATTGAACAGGACTGGGCCCAGGACTGATCCCTGGGGCACACCACTAGTGCCAGCTGCCAACTGGCTGTGGCACCATTCACCACCACTGTCTGGGCTCTGCCATCCAGGCAATTCCTGACCCAGCACAGAGTGAATCTGTCTAAGCCATGAGCTGCCAGCTTGGTTAGGAGCTTCTTGTGGCAGACAGTGTCAAAGGAAGAACTCAGTCAAGTTTGCCTTGGCAATGCAAACTCAGTTTTTGGGTCTCTGTCCATATGGGGGTAGCACAAATAACACCTGGTATTTTAGTCATAATTTGGGCATAATAGACCTAAAAGCAGTATTTTTCCTTTTGAGTTTTGCTGTCTCTCCTAGTGGTGAATTCTGAGCTGTGTAATCATTATTTCCTAAGGCTGAATGCAATCTCTCCACTCACCTCAGGCATTTGGCATTGGGAAGTGGCCGAGGAAAGTGAAGGGGATTGTGAGTAGCACTCAAACAGCAGAGGGAAATGAGAGTTTTGGGTTAGGTTTCTGTTTGCTGTGTGAAAGTACTGCTGATGAACGTTGAAAGGGGAAGACTTTTGTTAAAGTTTAATCTTTGCTTCTACATTGACTTGCAACAGTGCTTATGGCTGGCAGGTATTGGTTATATCTTTGGAGGTAGCCAGAAGTGGCTGCCTTGACCTGTTCTACAAGCAGTGTGCCTGTTTCTTATACTTATTTCCATGTGCTCTTTATTTAAGTAATGTAGTCTTCAGAGCCTGTCAGCTTCATCTTTCTAATGCACTTTAACACTTTGATGTTGTCTGTCTCTTCAGGGATGACTCTGTCCCAGAGGATAATATTTGGAGGGGTATCCTCTCTGTGATTTTCTTCTTTCTAATCATCAGTGTTCTAGCTTTTCCCAATGGTGAGTAGGTTTATCATGTTTATACTTTTTGTAAGATGTGAATTTCTCTTTATTGCCACTATATTGATTTTGACTTTTGTTTTTACTGCTTTTATTAAGGTACCACTTTGAATGTTTAATTTCTTTTCCTTGACTCTTTTCCTGTATGTTAAGGAACAGCTGAAAAATGGGTTGGAGCCCTACTGAGTGGAGATAACAATAAAATGCAAGTCCTTTATGGCTTCCCTGTATCTAATAAAGAAGTCAGGCTTTCAAGATCAATGCCTTTATTTGTAAGCTCAGATTGCTGAGTAATGGTGTTGCTAGACCTTTAAATGATGTTGAAGAGTAGTCTGCCCCAGTGAGTTTGAACAAAAGTGTCATTCTACAGATTCTTAGAGTTCTGACACACAAATCACCACAAGTGGTGATAGTTAGGAGTGGTAGAGGTCACATCACAGTGGAAAATGACAGCTGCTCAGGAGAAATTAAAGTTGGACAAAGGTTTTTTTTTGTTAATTGTGTGAGGAGCAGAAAGTGCAAAAAGGTAAATTGATTCTGTGAAGGAGGTGCTGTCTTCTGGGTGTTTGGGTTTATAAGTTTGCTATCTGCTTCGTTTCTACTTAATGCTGTCAGCAAGAGCACGGCTCTTGGGTCAGAGCTAAACTATCTCATCATTGGCAATGCTCAGCAAAAAACCCAAAAGCAACAGTGGTTGTGCCCAGGGCAGCTTTGTAGTTTGGAGCTGGGTTGTGTTTTTCTCCCATCTTAAATATCATGAGCCTATGCTTTGCAAGAAAGCACTCTCTGAAAAGACTGAATGCCAGAGAAAAGTGAGCTTTGTGCATCCAGTGGTGAAAGAGCAGTCTGCAGTCTGTGCTCAGGAGATCTGCTCAGCCACTTCATGCTGCCTCCACTTATGTTTTGTGTTTAGAGGCTCTCCTGTTTCACTAAAATCATACAATCAGTCAGGGGTGGAAGGACCACAAGGATCAGCCATTTCCACCACCCCTGCCATGGCCAGGGACACCTTACCCTAGAGCAGGCTGCACACAGCCTCAGCCAGCCTGGCCTCAAACACCTCCAGCCATGGAGCCTCAACCACCTCCCTGGGCAACCCATTCCAGCCTCTCACCACTCTCCTGCTCAACAACTTCCTCCTCACCTCCAGCCTCACTCTCCCCACCTCCACCTTTGCTCCATTCCCCCCACTCCTGCCACTCCCTCACAGCCTCAAAAGTCCCTCCCCAGCTTTTTTGGAGCCCCCTTCAGATGCTGGAAGGCCACAGGAAGGTCCCCTGGGAGCCTCCTCTGCTGCAGCCTGCACAGCCCCAACTCTTTCAGACTGTGCTCACAGCAGAGCTGCTCCAGCCCACTGAGCATCCTCCTGGCCCTAGACTTAATCTTCTCTGCTTTTCTTATTACTAGGGAGGTTTCTGATCTAATTAAGTCAGTTTATGCCTGGCTATGCAGTAAGTAGTACTGGGTCTGGCAAAGAGCATAGATGTCTCCTTTCTGTTCTGATAGATGATACCCAGCTTGGAAGTTATAGGAAGCCTGCTTGCTGACATTCCATGGTCACCTGAAGGCTAAGCACCACATTTCTTTGTTACCACACTGACATTTGTATTTGATGACTTCAGTGGGAGCAAGACTTGTGTGAGCTGTAGTCTAGAGAGCAGATGAAGAGATCCTCAGGTGACACCTGAGATATGCTGAGTGAACAGCATATTACTGTTCTGGAAACAACTCCATAAGGATCATGGAAAATATCATTGACATCCTACTAGTTGGCAGGTTCCTGTGACTGGTTGTTGTTTTTTACCAGTCTGAACTTCCAAGTGTCTTACATAGTTTGCATAACTGATCCGTGCCCATGTCAAATCTGCGTATGAGGTAACTACAAAATGATGATGTGCTCCATGCTGACTGTCTCCTAACAGGCTCCTTTTGTTTCCTGTCCACAGGACCTTTCACACGTCCCCACCCTGCAATTTGGAGAATGGTTTTTGGTAAGTTTATGTTGGGTCCCTGACTTCTTTTTTTGTGTGTGCGGTGCTTCTTCACTACACTTTGGCCACAACAACCCCAGGCAGCACTACAAGCTGGGAAAGAGTGGCCGAGAGCAGCCAGGCAGAGAGGGAGCTGGGAGTGCTGGGAGAGAGGAGCTGAAGATGAGGCAGCAGAGTGCCCAGGTGGGCAGCAGAGCCAATGGCATCCTGGGCTGGCTCAGGAGCAGTGTGGGTAGCAGGACAAGGGAGGTTCTTGTGCCCTGTGCTCAGCACTGTTCAGGCCACCCCTGGAGTGCTGTGTCCAGTTCTGGGCTCATGAATTGCAGAGAGATGTTGAAGTGCTGGAAGAAGTCCAGAGAAGGGCAGCTAGGCTGGGGAGAGGCCTGGAGCACAGCCCTGTGAGGAGAGGCTGAGGGAGCTGTCTACAATTACCAGGGCTGGAGGCTGTAGCCAGCCAGCCCTGGCCAAGCAACCAGACCACGGCACTAAGTGCCCCAGCCAGGCTTGGCTGCAACACCTCCAGCCACAGCCACTCCACCCCCTCCCTGGGCAGACCATTCCAGTGCCAATCACTCTCTCTGCCAATATCTTCCTCTTGACATCCAGCCTACACCTCCCGTGGCACAGCTTCAGACTGTGTCCCCTTCTTCTGTTGCTGTCCAGAACTGGACATAATATCCCAGATGTGACTTCACCAGAGCATTTTTCCCTGTGTAAATCTGTTTCTTCTGGCATGGCTTATTTAGTCACACTTGAGGTCTCAGACTGTTCAGTAGATGAAAGGCAGGAGTAGTGTGTCCTCAGCATTTCAAGATGCACCCTTTCCCACTTCTTGTTGCAGTGTGGCATCAGCTTGCCCTGGCTGTGCTGCAGGGGACAGTAGGTGCACTTCCTGCCCCTGTCTGTGCTTGGACAGCACTGTCTGTGCTTGGACAGTAGGTGCACTTCCTGCCCCTGTCTGTGCTTGTTCTCTAGCATGTGTCAGGGATTAATAAACATGTGAACTTTGATTTCACTCTAAAATGCCCTCTTAGAGTTGCTGTAGGTTATTTTGGTTGGCAGATACTAAGGTTTTTTTCATGTTAATCTTTCTGCTTTCCATGACACTGCTGCAGGACACAAGTTTGAGTTCTAAATTATGGAAGTAGTGTTTGTGTGCCTCTTCCAAGTGCAGTCTTAGAGATCTGTGAGCTTGTGAATGCTATAAAGATACATTCCCAATAGCAGCTTCATCTACCTACAGCAGTGCACCTAAGACTGTAAACTGAAAAGTTCTTGGTTTTAAACAAAAAATCCACTCTTGGACGTGGAGAAGAGAGAGGAAATAGTCCCAAATGTGATTTATGATGGTGTGAAAACAAATGGTAATGGTCTTTATCTTTCAATCTTCAAACAGCAAATTTTGCAGCTCACAGAAGTAACTCAAATACCCATTCATTTATAACTGCTCTTTATTGCCAGCACAGCTCAGAATTGCCAAGTGTGATCTGTGATGAAATCTGCATCTAGGCTTAGGAGACCTGCATTAATAAGACTGAGAAAACATAGATCAAAGGGACAGAGCTAATCCAGTCCTGGGCTCCTGATGGATCTCTTACTAAAGAGCTTCCTGATCACAGCCTGAGCCGATTAGACTGATTTTGTCTGAGACAGGAGGAGATCTGAGTGCTGAGCACTCAGAGATTGCCATGACTTGTATCTCCTGAGCTTTTTTGCATGCAGCCACTGCGTGTAGAAAACTCCTTTGTGCAAGCTGGGCATGTTTGAAAGCTGGTTTTGGGACTGTCTGTCCCAAGCTGTTTTATGACTGACCATGATTCTAAAGCTGGGTCTTTTTGCAGGACTCAGTGTGCTCTATTTTCTGTTCCTGGTGTTCGTGCTCTTCCTTAACTTTGAGCAGGTCAAAGCAGTGATGTACTGGCTGGATCCTAATCTTCGGTATGCAACAAGGGAAGCAGATATTATGGTATGTATTCATGGTACTTTGTTGGACGTTTTGGCTGCCTTAGATGTGTTTTACATGGGTGGGAGGGGAATTTGGTGGCACGAGCAGTGCAGGTTTGTTTGCTGTATTTGACAGTCAGCAGGCCTTTTGTGTCAGCTGCTCTTTCTTTATCATGAAATCAGTTGTGAAAAGCAATCTTGTCTGTGGTCTTTCTAGTGCAGGGAGCCAAATGGGTGTGCAGTCAGGACTGGGAGATGCTTGCAGTGGGGTGGCTTTGGGTTCTTTTAAATAGCAGATGTGACACTGAATACTGAAAGTAGACTTAGCCAGGTAGCATCTAAAGGAGGCTTGGATGGTGTGTGCCCCAGATCAGGTGGGATTTTTTGATGGCACAATGCTGCAGTCAAAGAATTGTGATCTTGCCTTATTGCTCTGAGCTTAGCACATGAGTGACATGCTACTGAGTAAGTGGAAATCCAGGTACAGCAACTGCAGGGCTCTGCTGTATTCCAGTCACCCAGCTAAGTACTGTTGAGGTTGCCATTTGGAAATTACTTCCATAGACTGTGATTTGGAGTTGCATGGAAAGCCAGGTTTGTGCTTCTGCCTGTTGAGCAGCATGCAGTGAGTTTCAGTACAAAGAGCATTCACCTTCAGGTGGGGACACTAGCACAGGGCACTGGGGTAATAGATGGAGGCCCGAGAGGAGTGCATGAGGTGTGTTGGGAGGCAGGCAGATGAGGGTTTGAGCAGTTGAGCACCAAGCAGAAGAGGGTTAGTGTGTGGAGAAGCAAAAGTTGCAAGTCTTGACCTATTCACTATCCCATCTAATTCCTGGCCACCACCTGGCCAGTGCTTCCTTACCCTTGGTTTGCACAGCTGCGCCCTGTGCTTACCTGTTGCAGAGTTGCTGCTGTTCCTGAACTCATGCCTCCGGTAAGGAACTACACTGACTGCCTTTGGCAAACAGCAGCTTGCTGCATATGCAAACTGCAACACCTGACTGGCAGTGCCTGCACTCTCCTGCCCTGGAGCACCTCAGGGGCAGTGGAATCTTTACAGTGCACTAAGCTTACATCAGTTGATTGATGGTGAGGGGTGCATATGGGCTCCTTACCTGGAATGTTCTGGGTACTTCAAGTGTTGCACCTCAGCTGAGTCAGCAAGACATATTCTACAAGCCCAGCACTCAGAGCAGAGCTGTTGCTTTCTACTCTGTAAGAGGCTGTGGGCAGCCTGCTGTTGGGGTGGTGGGAGGACACGTTGCTAAATGGAGCGTGAGCTTGGTGGAGGTTAGTGGTGTTGCTGAGCAACTAAAGGCAGCCAAGATGAGGAGCCTTTTTGGTAAGGCAGATTCACCTGGCTCTCCTGGCATTTAAGTGAGAAAGAAATAGTGCCAAGGGAGGAGTAGTGTTACAGCTGGCACTGAGTTGCAGTGCAGCCGATTCCCTGACTGTAGCAGTCAGTGGAAACTTAGAGTCCTGGTACTGTCACGTAAAGTTGGAGTAAATCTTTGAAGTGCAACTCTGAGGAAGGCTGCAGCTTGGTCTCTTGCACAGGGCTGGCAAAACAGAAAAGAAAGTTCAACACGTTTCACTGTGACTGGCACAGCTACA
This sequence comes from Pogoniulus pusillus, assembly GCF_015220805.1. NCBI lineage: Eukaryota > Metazoa > Chordata > Aves > Piciformes > Lybiidae > Pogoniulus > Pogoniulus pusillus. Next base: position 29,288,978 of record NC_087277.1, read on the forward strand.
GCTGAAAAGGTGAAAGAGAGGGGGAAAGCCACAGTGAATCATAGAATCAACCAGGTTGGAAGAGACCTCCAAGATCATCCAGTCCAACCTAGCACCCAGCCCCATCCAGTCAACCAGACCATGGCACCAAGTGCCTCATCCAGGCTTTTCTTGAAGACCTCCAGGGACAGTGCCTCCACCACCTCCCTGGGCAGCCCATTCCAATGCCAATCACTCTCTCTGTGAAGAACTTCCTCCTAACATCCAGCCTATACCTGCCCTGGCACAACTTGAGACTGTGTCCCCTTGTTCTATTGCTGGTTGCCTGGGAGAAGAGGCCACCCCCCCCCCCCCCCCCCCCCGGCTACAATGTCCCTTCAGGTAGTTGTAGACAGCAATGAGCTCTGCCCTGAGCCTCCTCTTCTCCAGGCTAAACAGGCCCAGCTCCCTCAGCCTCTCCTCATAGGGTTTGTGTTCCAGGCCCCTCACCAGCTTTGTTGCCCTTCTCTGGACACCTTCAAGCACCTCAACATCTCTCTTGAATTGAGGAGCCCAGAACTGGACACAGTACTCAAGGTGTGGCCTGAGCAGTGCTGAGTCCAGGGGCAGAATAACCTCCCTTGTCCTGCTGGCCACACTGTTCCTGATGCAGCCCAGGGTGCCATTGGCTCTCTTGGCCACCTGTGCACACTGCTGGCTCTTCTTCAGCTACCATCTATCAGTACCCCCAGGTCCCTTTCCTCCTGGCTGCTCTCAGCCACTGTTGCCAACCTGTAGCGCTGCTTGGGGTTGTTGTGGCCGAAGTGCAGATCCCTGCACTTGGCCTTGTTCAATCTCATCCCATTGGCCTCTGCCCACCCATCCAGCCTGGCCAGGTCCCTCTGCAGGGCTCTCCTCCCCTCCAACAGCTCCACAGCTGCTCCTAGCTTGGTGTCATCTGCAAACTTACTGATGCAGGACTCAATCCCCTGCTCCAGATCATCAGTAAAGATATTGAACAGGACTGTGCCCAGCACTGATCCTTGGGGCACACCACTAGTGCCAGCTGCCAACTGGCTGTGGCACCATTCACCACCACTTCCTTTGGGAGTGCTCTCATTGTGTTCCCTCATCAGAGAGTTCCAGATACCACGGTGTAGTTAGGAGCCTGCACCTTCCATTGTGCATTGCATGCTCTAATGCTGGCAAGTGATTCAGTGTCAGATCTCTCTGGGTATGTGTACTGGTAGCTGCAGTTTTGCCATCCTTAGGATGGGTGCTGCCCCTTTCTCTGGGTGACCAGCAGAGTGTGAGAAGCAATACCATGTTTTAACTTCAGGGAACATCAGCAGTAAGGGTTACTTACAGTTTCATAGTGGGGCTTAACTACCTGCTGATAGAAGTGTGTGTCTGGAATTGGGCATTCTTCCTTTTCTGGAGATCAGAATTGAGATCTTTCTCCTTCTTCTTCTTTTCATCTTGGTCTTGGCTTGTTTTTGGAGGATTAGCAGCAATTCTGGCCCCAGAGCTGCTGGAGTGAGTCCAGAGGAGGGCCATAGAGATGATCTCAAGGGCTGGAGCAGCTCTGCTGTGAGGATAGACTGAGGGATCTGGGGGTGTGCAGCCTGGAGAGGGGAATACTCCAGGGGACCTTAGAGCCACCTGCCAGTACCTGCAGGGATCCTACAGGGGAGCTGCAGAGAGACTTTTCCTAAAGGTGTCTAGGAATAGGCCAAGGGGGAATGGTTTGAAGCTGAGGCAGAGCAGGGTTAGAATGGAGCTTAGTTCTGCAGTGTGAGAGTGATGAGACTCTGGAGCAGGCTGCCCAGGGAGGTTGTGGCTGCCTCCTCCCTGGAGGTGTTCAAGACCAGGTTGGCTGAAGCCTTGAGCAGCCAAGCATAGTTGAAAGGTGTCCCTGGCCGTGGTGGGGAGGTTGGAATAGATGATCTCTGAGGTCCCTTCCAATCTGAGCCATTCTTAACTGAGCAGCACGGAGCAGTGCTGTGTTGTCACCTGCAGATGGCAATGTCTGTTTTAGGAGGCCTGGGGAGCAGAGATTTTCTTCTCAAACTGTGTTCCCAGTTGGGAATAGTCCAGTTCCTGCCTGGTGACAAGACAGAACCCCACAGAGGGCATACAGAAGAGATTCTGTCGTTCTTGCTGGGTAACGATTGCTAGCTCCTGGTGCACAGCACCATGAGAGGACACATTGCCTTCCTTAGCTGAGACTGGAACATTAATATTCACCACTCAATCTGGGACCAAACACAGGATCACAGTATCACCGAGGTTGGAAGAGACCTCATAGATCATCAAGTCCAACCCTTTGCCACAGAGCTCAAGGCCAGACCATGGCACCAAGTGCCACGTCCAGTCCTGCCTTGAACAGCTCCAGGGACGGCGACTCCACCACCTCCCCGGGCAGCCCATTCCATAATAATAAAAATTAATTAAAAATAAAAGCAATAATTTAAAACCCCATTTCTTTGTTTTTTTAAATTATTGCTTTTATTTTAAATTATTTTTTATTATTATGGATAATTATTCTTATTATTATTCTTATTATGATTATTATCGATACTTTTTTTTTGGTTGATTTTATTGCTTTATTAATTTTTTAGTGATTTTAGTTACTGATTTTTATAGTTGTCACTGAGTTTATTATTGAATTTTTACTGTCCATGATTTTTATTATTATTGACTCATAATTGATTGTCTTCTTATTATTTTTATTATTATTATTATTATTATTATTATTATTATTATTATTATTATTATATTAAAATTATTATAATTACTTTTTATCATTTAATTTTGTTATTATGGACTATTATTACTGTTATTGTTGACTTATTACTGATTTTTTTTGTTGTGCTTCTTGATTTTATTGCTTTGTTACTTTTAATTTTTATTAGTGATTTTAGTTATTGATTTTTATTCACTATTCGAAACTGTTTCTATTATTGAATGATTATTGTCAATGATTTTTATTGTTATTGACTTCTATTATTATTTTAATGGTTTTTGTAATGATTATTATTATTATTTATTACTGTTTCTATTATTGAATGATTATTGTCATCAATTTTTATTGTTATTGACTTTTATTATTGATTTTCTTATTATTTTATTGGGTTTTGTGATTATTGGTTTTTTTATCATTGAATTTTATTATGGACTGTTATTATTGTTGACTTATTACTGATTTTTTTTGTTGTGGTTCTTGATTTTATTGCTTTATTCACTTTAATTTTTATTACTGATCTTAGTTAATGATTTTTATTCTTTATTATAGTTTCTATTCTTGCATGATTATTGTCAACTATTTTTATTATTTACTTTTATTATTGATTTTCTTCTTTTTTTGGGCAATTACTGTTATTATTACTTATTATCATTGAATTTTAGTATGGATTATTATTATTGTTGACTTATTCCTGACTTTTTTGTTGTGATTCTTGATTTTATTGCTTTATCCACTTTAATTTTTGTTAGGGATTTTAGTTAGTGATTTTGATTCATTATTATTTGTTACTGTTTCCATTATGGTCAATTATTTGTATTGTTGTTGCTTTATCCACTTTAATTTTTGTTAGGGATTTTAGTTAGTGATTTTGATTCATTATTATTTGTTACTGTTTCCATTATGGTCAATTATTTTTATTGTTATTGACTTTTATTATTGATTTTATTATTTTATTGGGTTTTTTATTGTTGTTGTTATTACTTTTTATCACTGAATTGTGTTGTGGACTATTATTGTTGTTATTGTTGACTTACTACTGATTTTTTTTGTTGTGGTTCTTTATTGCTTTATTAATTTTGTTTTTTATTAGTGATTTTAGTTATTGACTTTTATTCATTATTATTTGTTACTGTTTCCATTATTGAATGATTACTGTCAATGATTATTGTTATTGACTTTTATCATTGATTTTCTTATTATCATTGATTTTCTTATTATCATTTTGTTGGGTTTTGTAATTACTGTTTGTATTACTTTTAATCATTGAATTTGATTATGGACTATTCTTGTTGATTTGTTACCATTGATTTTTTGGTGCTGTTCTTGATTTTACTGCTTTAACTTTACTTTTTATTAGTGATTTTGAATTGTTGATTTTTATTACTCATTATGTCCTTGGGTCCCTTCCAACCCCTGCCATCCTGTGATTTTATTATTGATTTTTTTTATTGTCATTGATTTTTATTGCTATTGACTTTTATTGATTGTTCTTATGTCATATTTAAAGAGTTATTGATATTACTTTTTATCATTGATTTTTATTATTATGGATTATTGTTATCATTGTTGATTTGTTATTACTGATTTTTGTTGTGGTTCTTGATTTTATTGCTTTATTATTTTTTATTAGTGATTTTAGTTACTGATTTTTATTGATCATTAGTATTTGTTACTGCTTTACTGTTGAATTTTTGTCATCAATGTTTTTTATTTTTATTGAAGTTTATTATTGATTTTCTTATTACTTTAGTTGTTTTTTAATTCATTATTCCTTGTTATCATTGAATTTTATTATTATGGACTACTATTATTGTTGTTATTGTTGACTTAGGGTTTTTTTTTGTTGTGGTCCTTGATTTTATTGCCTTATTTTCATTATTATTAGTTTTAGTCATTGATTTTTATAGTTTATTATTATTTGTTACTCTTTTTATTACTGAATTTTTATTGACAGTGATTTTTAATGTTATTGATTTTTATTGATTTGTTTATTGTGGATTTTTAATTATTGATTGTGATTGATGTTGACTCCTGGTTGATGTTGACTCCTGGTTGATGTTGACTCCTGGTTGATGTTAACTCCTGATGGATGTCGACTCCTGATGGATGTCGACTCCTGATGAATGATGTCGACTCCTGATTTATGATGTCAACTCCTGATTAATACAGCCCTTTAATTATTGATTTTAGTTATGGTTGATTTTAATTCTTATTGATTTCATTGCTCCTGCTGTTCCTCTGTCGTGTAAGCCATGAAGTGCTTCTTCAGGCACCAAGATATGTTGTAGCTGCCTTGAAAGGAGAGTTGTGCTGTGATAACACTGAGTCTTAATCCTGGATGTCTTCCTGCACAGCTTAGAAGGCTAAGAAAGTGAAATAATGCTTATTTGACCACCTTTTAATGCTTATTTGACCACCCTTTAATGATTATTTGAACACCCTTTAATGTGCATTTGAACACCCTTTAATGTGCATTTGAACACTCTTTAGTGTGCATTTGAAAGCTTCTTTGAACATCCATTAATGCTTCTTTGACCATCCTTATCATTTCAGGCATGCTGAATTAGAGAAGGACCTTTCTTCACTCCAGGCTTTCTGAAGTGAGCTGCTGCCTGGGAGGGGCTTTTGTTGGTTTAATGGCTATCTTCTCCTCGTTGACAGGAGTATGCTGTTAACTGTCACGTTATCACCTGGGAGAGAATCCTCAGCCATTTCGATATATTTGCTTTTGGGCATTTCTGGGGCTGGGCGATGAAGGCTTTGCTGATCCGCAGCTATGGGCTGTGCTGGACTATTAGCATCACCTGGGAGCTGACTGAGGTAGGTCACCCATTTCTCTTTCTTGCAAGCAAAGGTAGCAGGCTGGAATGCTTCCTAGGGGAATTGGGGATGTTACTAGAACGATGCCTGGCTGGATCTCAGCACAGATTTACATTTACTGGACAACCAGTGATGTGCCCTTGTGGCCAAGAAGGCCAGTGGCATTCTGGGGTGGATTAGAAGGGTTGTGGTTTGTAGGTTGAGAGAGGTTCTCTTGCCCCTCTACTCCATCCTGGTAAGGATACATCTGGAATATTATATCCAGTTCTGGGCCCATTAGTTCAAGAAGGACCTCAGGGAACTGCTTGAAAGAGTCTAGTGCAGAGCCACAAAAATGCTGAAGGGAACATCTTCCTTATGAGGAGAGCCTGAGGGTGTTGGGGCTTGGAGCTTGGAGCAGAGGAGACTGAGAGGTGACCTCATTCATGGTTATAAAGATGAGAAGAGCAAGTGGCAGGAGCTGGAGCCAGGCTCTGCTGGGTGATGCCAGTGCCAGCACAAGGGACAATGGTGGAAGTTGAGGCGTAGGAAGTTCCATGGATACATGAGGAAGAATTTTTTCCCTGTGAGGGTGCCAAAGCATTGGAACAGGCTGCCCAGAGGGGTTGTGGAGCCTCCCTCTCTGGAGATATTCAGGACCTGCCTGGATGTGTTTCTGTGTGATCTGGTCTAGGTGATCCTGCTCTGGCAGGGGGTTGGACTGGATGAGCTCTGGAGGTCACTTCCAGTCCCTGACAGTCTGTGACTCTGAACAACAGCAAGCTGGGGTTCAGGTACATCAGTTGAGTTGAACAGGAAGGAAATCTGCAGCCTCTTACTTTTTTATCTGCTCTTGTGGGAATCAACACTCCATCTGCTTCAGGTACTGACTAATATTTCCTGATTCACAGCAATGTGGGTTGGAAGGGACCTCCAAAGCTCATCTAGTCCAACCCCCTGCAGTGAGCAGGGACATCCTCCACTAGAGAAGGCTGCTCAGAGCCTTGCTGAGCCTGACCTTGAATATGTCCAGGGATGTGGCCTCAGTCACCTCCCTAGGCAACCTGCTGCAGTGTTCCACCACCCTCATGGTGCAGAACTTCCAATCACATCCAATCAAAATCTGCTCTTCTCTCATTTCAAACCATTGCCCTTTGTCCTATTACTTCAGACCTTTGCAAACAGTCCATCTGAAACCATCCTGTAGGCCCTGTTCAGGTACAGGTTTGCTGTCATGATCCACTTAACCTCAAATACAGCAGTATTGAGCATTCCGTACAGCTGTGCGTGATGCAGTGACACAGGGAGGAAGCATCCCTGAGGAAGGTGTGAGGATCTAGATGGGAGGGCAAGATGCTATTTAGTGGTTTTCTGCCATGCAGCCAGAGCACACAGAATCATAGAACCACAGAATCAGTCAGGGTTGGAAGGGACCACAAGGATCAGCCAGTTCCAAACCCTCTGCCATGCCCAGGGGCACCCTACCCTAGAGCAGGCTGCACACAGCCTCAGCCAGCCTGGCCTCGAACACCTCCCTGGGCAACCCATTCCAGCCTCTCACCACTGTCATGCTGAACAGCTTCCTCCTCACCTCCAGCCTCACTCTTCCCACCTCCAGCTTCATTCCCTCCAGTCCTGCCACTCCCTCACAGCCTCAAAAGTCCCTCCCCAGCTTTTTTTGGAGCCCACTTCAGATCCTGGAAGGCCACAAGAAGGTCACCTGGGAACCTCCTCTGCTCCAGCCTGCATAGCCCCAACTCCTTCAGTCTGTGCTCACAGCAGAGCTGCTGCAGCCTCTGAGCATCCTCCTGGCCCTGCTCTGGACACACTCCAGCATCTTCACATCCTTCTTGTAATGGGGGCTCCAGAGCTGGATGCAGCACTCCAGGTGGGGTCTCAGCAGAGCAGAGCAGAGCAGAGCAGAGCAGAGGGGGAGAATCCCCTCCCTGGCCCTGCTGGCCACACTGCTGCTGCTGCAGCCCAGGCTCTGCTTGCTCTCTGGGCTGCAAGTGCACACTGCTGGCTCCTGTGGAGCTTCTCCTCCAGCAGCACCCCCAAGTCCCTCTCCTCAGGGCTGCTCTCCAGCCACTCACTGCCCAGCCTGCATTGGTGCTTGGCATTGCCCCCACCCAGATGCAGGACCTTGCACTTGGTCTTGTTGAGCCTCCTGAGCTTGGCTTGTGCTCACCTCTGCAGCCTGTCCAGGTCCCTCTGGATGAATCCCTGCCCTCCAGCCTGGCTGCTGCACCACACAGCTTGGTGTGCTCAGCAAACTTGCTGAGGCTGCACTCAGTGCCTCTGTCCATGGCTCCAACACAGCCCTTCATCTGCTCAGCTGCACACCATGGGGCTGCTGTATTTATGTTTACTGACCTAAAAATACGATTTTAATGACTTCTTTGTTTTACTAGACCTGGATCTAAGCTAGTTCACATGCAGTGTAGCACTTTGCCATTTCAAGCCCTATTTTGGATTTAAAAAGAGCCCCCAAAACACTCCAGGTACTTGACTTGATTCATCATCAAGCAACTTAATGAGTGTTGCTTGCACTGCTGGTCCTCATTGTTAGATCTAATGTAAAGATTCAAGCTGGCTGATTAATTGCTACTCTAAATATTTTTATTTGCTTGTCCCACAGAGCTTGGTTAGTAGAGTAGAAGTCATCTAAAATCCTAAACTCTAAAGATCTGTTTCTAAAACAAGGAGTTGGATTTTATTCTTCAATTGGACAATTCAGAGAGGGAAAAAAATCCAATTTTTATCAGCTTTTGGGACAGTGTAGTCAAACCTGTCAGGCTTAAAATTCTAAGTGTAGATCTGAGCAGCTGAATTTAGCCTTTGAAACTAAAGCAGAGTTTTCTGTCAAGCTTGCTGCCTGGAGAATAGATGGCTCATCTGATGGCATTTAGAGCTCAGAAGCACAGATAAGGGCTTAGATTGATAGATCAGCCAGGTTGGGAGAGAGCTCCAAGCTCAGCCAGCCCAACCTAGCACCCAGCCCTGCCCAACCAACCAGACCATGGCACTAAGTGCCCCAGCCAGGCTTGGCTTCAACACCTCCAGCCACGGCCACTCCACCACCTCCCTGGGCAGCCCATTCCAATGCCAATCACTCTCTCTGCCAGCAACTTCCTCCTCACATCCAGCCCAGACCTCCCCTGGCACAGCTTGAGCCTCTGTCCCCTTCTTCTGTTGCCGCTTGCCTGGCAGCAGAGCCCAACCCCACCTGGCTACAGCCTCCCTGCAGGGAGCTGCAGACAGCAATGAGCTCTGCCCTGAGCCTCCTCTTCTGCAGGCTGCACACCTCCAGCTCCCTCAGCCTCTCCTCACAGGGCTGTGCTCCAGGCCCCTCCCCAGCCTTGCTGCCCTTCTCCAAACACCTTCCAGCAGATGCACTCAATGGCAGAGATGGAAACAGCTCTTTTGTTGGTCCTCTTTATAGTAATGCTTAAGGTGCACTTCCATGCCAGTGACTCCACCACCTCCCTGGGCAGCCCATTCCAATGCCAATCACTCTCTCTGACAACAACTTCCTCCTCACATCCAGCCTAGACCTGCCCTGGCACAATTTGAGACTCTAGCCCCTCGTTCTCTTGCTTTTTTGTGCACATTCTGTGTGTCACCTTTGAGAGACCAAGAGCTTTGTGATATCCTCCTGTAGTCCCAGCAGGAAACAGAGGGCTGGAAAACTCTGATGTTTAGTGTGGGTCTATCCAAGGTGTTCTGAGGTGAATGGAAAGATGCCCATCAAATGTTAGTGGTGGTTGTTCACATCTGAAAGTACAACATGGGAGAAAAAGCTGGTGGGGTTTTTTTTTAATGTGTGCTTAAAAAAACTACTGAATTCTGTGTTGTTCCTCACCCAGAATCTTTTTGCTGTATTCTGTAGCTCTTCTTCATGCACCTTCTGCCTAACTTTGCTGAGTGCTGGTGGGATCAAGTCATTTTGGACATCCTGCTTTGTAACGGGGGTGGCATCTGGTTGGGCATGGTAGTTTGTCGTTTCTTGGAGATGAGGACCTATCACTGGGCAAGCTTCAAGTAGGTCTAAATTAAAGCTTGATAAACAATGTGTTTGCTGTTGTGATGTGGGGGGAAAAAGAAACCTTTCTCCTTTGCCTCTGTAGAACGCACTTGGTGTAGAAAGAGCCTGCAATCTACACGTGCTGAAGAGTTCATTCAGGGAGTTATTATCACTTATTTATTAAGGCAGTTTATTTTTAATGCTCAAAATCCATCTTGTAGCACTGCCCTTGGACAAGCAGATATCTGTTAAGGCCACTTTGTGCTTAGAATTACACTTTGCAATCTGAAGCTCCAAGCATCGGTGCCAAATGAAAGTTACAAAGTATTGAAGCTATTTGCATTTTGAGTTGCTTTGCTTTTTTTTTGCTCTTTTCACAAGTCAGAACTTCAATTTGTGATTGTTTTCTCATTATACAAACCAGATTTGGGTTCACCTTGGTGAGGCATCAGAGTAGCAACTGTCAGCTTCTAGATTTGGGCTCACCTTGGTGGGGCATCAGAGTGGCAACTGTCAGCACGAGTTGTGGTTGGTACTTGTGCTGTGAATTGCCTTACTCCATGGTCACCCTCTCAAAGAAGTAAGAGTAACTGCCAAATAAAGCAGTGTTTGCTGCATGAAAGGCCCACAGCTTGTGGCCTCATGTCAGTTTCTAGCTGTCTAGGCTATGCTTTTTGCCCCTCTCCTGCCTTCTGTGCCAGCTGGTGGCAAGCATGGTTGTCAGCACCTTGCCAATGGTATAGATGAACCAGGATCAATGACAAGGAGAGAAACTGAGCTCAAATCTTCACTTCCAGAGTTGTACCCTGCATGAATATCTGTCCTCTGCATTCTTTTCTTCCTCACAAGGTTAATTGCTCTGAGAGACATCCAAGCTTTGGTCTCATCAGTTCAATAACTTTCTTGTGTTTCAGTTTGGTAGGAATAGTGAGCACTGCAGAGCTGATGTTTTGAGAGGGTTCACTGAGAGTTTAAACAGCAGATTATCTGTGGCAGGACTCTTCTGTCCTGTCTCTGGGGGATAATTTTTCCTCCTATTTTTTTCAATGAATGAGGAGATTTTTTTTTTCCTTCCTTTTTTTTTCCCCACATGAAGAGGAGCTGCATAAAATAAGAAGTTTTTTGCTTGTGCCCTTTTGTTTTCTTTTTCTTTTCTTCATTGAACAGATGCAGATGTTAAAGACCAGGAGGTCTTCCCCACCTAAGATCCCCCTAGCCTAAAAGAACACAGGTATCAGAAATGCTAACAGGATGAAAACTGACTTCCAACCCTTCTAGTCTTCCTTCAGAGGAGGAAACTGAGGTTTTCTAAGACTCCCTGTCCTTTGGGTGCTGTTGCTCACCCAAATTCATGTCATCAAAAGGAAGAATCAGAGACACACCTCTCAGCTGAACCTCCATTCACATCTCCTTCCGAAAGGGAATTTCAGAGCCTTTTGGCTTTTCACTGTACTACCACATCCCAGGGGGATGTCAGCACAGCAGGGATGATGTGTGCCAAAGGGCAGTATCTTCAAACCTGTGTGAGCCAGCCCCTCGTACAGTGAATGAGCAATGAACCTGACCAACGTTTGAGGGGTAACTGTCAGTGAGCAGTGGCAGCAGGAACCTTTGGGATTATTCCAAGGGTGGGGTGCAGAATCACAACCCTTTTTGGTTTTCCTGCCTGGAGAGAATGCTTTGTGTATTATTTGTAGTTAGTTGAAATCTTGTGTCAGAATGCACCCTGACTGGAGTGGTTCATAGATGAGATGTCTTCATTGCCCCTTGCCTTGCACATAGGTTTGTCTGAGGATCTCAGGGAAAACATCAGTAACATTCTCAGAGCTTTTTTGTTATTATTCCTCAGCATATTCCTTGTATTTACTCCAACCATTATCTCTCTTTTTTTCTCCCTAGGGATATTCACACAACCACAGGGAAAATCAAAAGAGCTGTCTTACAGTTCACCCCAGCCAGCTGGACCTACGTCCGCTGGTTTGACCCTAAGTCTTCATTTCAAAGAGTGGCTGGAGTCTACCTTTTCATGATCATTTGGCAGGTAAGACAGAATCCCTCTGAAATCAAAGCTGCCATCTGCTCAGTTACAGCTTGGCTTGTTTGCTAGGAGATACTCTAGTGCAGTGTGTGGCTGTCATGGAATCAGAGAACCAAGCAGGTTGGAAGACAGCTCCAAGCTCAGCCAGCCCAACCTAGCGCCCAGCCCTGCCCAACCAACGAGACCATGGCACTAAGTGCCCCAGCCAGGCTTGGCTTCAACATCTCCAGCCACATCCACTCCACCACCTCCCTGGGCAGCCCATTCCAATGCCAATCACTCTCTCTGCCAACAAATTCCTCCTCACATCCATCCTAGACCTGCCCTGGCACAACTTGAGGCTGTGTCCCCTCCTTCTGTTGCTGGCTGCCTGGCAGCAGAGCCCAACCCCACCTGGCTACAGCCTCCCTGCAGGCAGCTGCAGGCAGCAATGAGCTCTGCCCTGAGCCTCCTCTGCTGCAGGCTGCACACCCCCAGCTCCCTCAGCCTCTCCTCACAGGGCTGTGCTCCAGGCCCCTCCCCAGCCTTGCTGCCCTTCTCCAAACACCTTCCAGCACCTCAACATCCTTCTTGAATTGAGGAGCCCAGACCTGGACACAGCACTCCAGGGGTGGCCTGAGCAGTGCTGAGCACAGGGGCACAAGAACCTCCCTTGTCCTGCTGCCCACACTGCTCCTGAGCCAGCCCAGGATGCCATTGGCTCTGCTGCCCACCTGGGCACTTCTGCCTCCTCTTCAGCTCCTCTCTGCCACCGCCCCCAGCTCCCTCTCTGCCTGGCTGCTCTCAGCCACTCTGGCCCCAGCCTGTAGTGCTGCGTGGGGTTGTTGTGGCCAAAGTGCACAACTCTGCCCTTGGCCTTGTTCAGTCTCATCCCATTGAAGAAACCCTCTGCAGTATGAATTAGTTCCTGGGTTTCTGGAAAGAGAGCAAATCCTTTCATGCCAAAGGGATAATCATTTTTTGACTTGCCCATCCCTTGCTTACCCTAGAGCAGGAACCTCAGATTTTCTGAAGTCTTCACTCTAAGCAGCAGGGCTGTAGTGCAGCACCACAAAACTTCATTTCCATGGTTTAGTTTCTGGATTAATCTTAGCACATTTTCTGGAGTAAGTCATAGAGTCACAGAATCAGTCAGGGTTGGAAGGGAGCACAAGGAGCAGCCAGTGCCAGCCCCCCTGCCATGCCCAGGGACACCCTACCCTAGAGCAGGCTGCACACAGCCTCAGCCAGCCTGGCCTCAAACACCTCCAGCCATGGGGCATCAACCACCTCCCTGGGCAACCCATTCCAACCTCTCAGCACTCTGATGGTGCAGTTAGATCACTGTTAACTAACTTCCTTCTTTCTTTTTTTTTCTAGCTGACTGAGTTGAACACATTCTTTTTGAAACATATCTTTGTCTTCCAAGCAAGCCACCCTTTAAGCTGGGGGAGAATTCTCTTCATAGGAATCATTACAGCACCCACTGTAAGGTAATTTTGTTTCCATGGTGTTTTTTTTTTCTATTCACTCAGTTTAAAACAGCTTCAGTGTTAGGCACCCAAGGCTTGCCTAGGGTTTGTTAATGTTTGTTCCTTCTGAGAAATGTCTGCCTTTAGCCACCAGGCAAAACATTTATCACTTCTCAATAGTGTTGGTTCTTTGGGCAAGTAAATAAAAGAAGTGAAATGCATATAACCCATCTGTGTTTGCTTAGGGATGCAGGAGCAGTCTGTATAGCATCTCCCAGTCGTGTGGGTTAGCTGCCTGTGTTACCCTTGAGGAGTGCATGTGAAGGTCTCCAAGCTGATGAGTCGTGCTCACCAAAGTGTAGCTGAGGAAAAGCAGAGCTGTTGCTTCTGCTGGCTGAGCTCTTTCTTCTGTTCACCTACAGGAAATAATGACAGGTTAGAAGAGAAGAGGGAGCACTGCCATGTTCTGAGCACCATAGGTGGAGTGTTAACAGATGTGCTGAAACATTAACCTGCTTCTAGCCAGGCACGCTTGGGAATAGGCTGCTCAAGGAAGTCGTAGCAACCTCCCTGGGGATCTTCAAGACCAGGTTGAATGAGGCCTTACCTAAGAGACATCCCTGCCTCAGAGGGCAGCCCCCAGAGGATCACTGAGGTCCTTTCCAACCTAAGCCATTCTATGACTATATGACAATAGCAGGCAGAGGTCTACTTATGTTATTATTATTGCTGTTATTATTAGAATCACAGAATCAGTCAAGGCTGGAAGGGAGCACAAGGAGCAGCCACTTCCAACCTCCCTGCCATGCCCAGGGACACCCTACCCTAGAGCAGGCTGCACACAGCCTCAGCCAGCCTGGCCTCAAACACCTCCAGCCATGGGGCCTCAACCCCCTCCCTGGGCAACCCATTGCAGCCTCTCACCACTCTCCTGCTCAACAACTTCCTCCTCACCTCCAGCCTCACTCTCCCCACCTCCACCTTTGCTCCATTCCCCCGAGTCCTGGCACTCCCTGACAGCCTGAGAAGTCTAGCTGCAGCTGTGTGTTCCTGCTGAGTGCAGGTGGTTGAGGATCCCTTCCAACCCAGTGCATTCTGTGAATTCTGTAAGCCTGAAAGCCAGGTTGGATGAGGCCTTGAGCAAGCTGGGCTAGTGGAATGTGTCCCTGCTCATGACAGGGGGGTTGGAACTGGATGAGCTTTAAGGTCCCTTCCAACCCAAACCATTCTATGAAGTCCAGTGAAACAAACCACTGTTATTAACTCCTCCTGTCTTCAGAGAAGAGAGGAAACAGCACTGTGAGCAGTGGTTCCCAACTCCCTCAGCCTGCCCTGTTAGCTTGCAAGTGTTTTTATGGCACTTGTCAGCTGGTGAAAATCTTCATTCTTAAACAGGCCTTGTTAATAACACTTGCTAGTGAACATCAGAGACAGGAAATGAGCAAAGGAACTGTGCTTCCCCTTTAGAATTCCCCTTTCTAAGGTCTTAAAACTTGAGAGCATACAGGGCAGAGCAGAGCGATCCCCAGGCTGTTTTCAGGACTGTGAGATATCCTGCTCTGCTCTGGAGAGGGAAATGTGCCTGTGCTCAGAGTACTTTTGGCCACAACAACCCCAAGCAGCGCTATAGGCTGGGGCCAGAGTGGCTGGAGAGCATCCAGGAGGAAAGGGACCTGGGGGTACTGATAGATAGTAAGCTGAAGATGAGGCAGCAGTGTGCCCAGGTGGCCAAGAGAGCCAATGGCATCCTGGCCTGCATCAGGAGCAGTGTGGCCAGTAGGACAAGGGAGGTTATTCTGCCCCTGCACTCAGCACTGGTCAGGCCACAGCTTGAGTGCTGTGTCCAGTTCTGGGCCCCTCAATTCAAGAGAGATGTTGAGGTGCTGGAAGGTGTCCAGAGAAGGGCAAAAAAGCTGGTGAGGGGCCTGGAGCACAAATCCTATGAGGAGAGGCTGAGGGAGCTGGGCCTGTTTAGCCTGGAGAAGAGGAGGCTCAGAGGTGATCTTATTACTGTCTACAACTACCTGAGGGGGCATTGTAGCCAGGTGGGGGGTGGCCTCTTCTCCCAGGCAACCAGCAACAGAACAAGAGGACACAGTCTCAAGTTGTGCCAGGGCAGGTCTAGGCTGGATGTTAGGAAGAAGTTCTTCACAGAGAGAGTGATTGGCATTGGAATGGGCTGCCCAGGGAGGTGGTGGAGGCACCGTCCCTGGGGGTCTTCAAGAAAAGCCTGGATGAGGCACTTAGTGCCATGGTCTGGTTGACTGGATAGGGCTGGGTGCTAGGTTGGCCTGGATGATCTTGGAGGTCTCTTCCAACCTGGTTGATTCTATGATTCTATGATTCTCTACTTGGGGTGTGAGATAGTCATTGTCAGTCTGTTTCAGTATTCAAACCACACCTCAAGGAACTATGACTGTTAAGAAATGTAAGCTAAACTGAAGGGGAGGGGGTAATTGGGGGGGTCTCACATTCTTTGGGAGCTGTCACACTCTGCTTACAACCATTTGAGCTTCGGTGGAGAGGCAGGAGACAAACACAGGGCTTTGTTAGCTTACTAGTTTGGTTACTTTCCCAGTCTTTGCTCTCAGGGTTGTTTTTCTGTGTTTTTTCCAGCTACCCAATCTGTGGGATACTATATCCTGCTGGAACTGAAGCCATCTGGGAGCCATCCAGTGTGTTTGCATGGGATTTTAACCCTCAGTACTTGCTTTGCAGGAGAGATGCAGTTGTAACATAAACTTGTTTGCTTCATGTAAACACTTTGGAGACTTTCAGCTTGACTGAAGAGTTTTCTTGTTTCTCTTCTCAGGCAATACTATGCATACCTCACAGATACACAGTGCAAGAGGGTGGGAACTCAGTGCTGGGTCTTTGGGTAAGTGTTCTTGCTGCAGTCTTGGAGCACTTGGACAAGTGTGAAGTGCAAGTCCAGTGCAGGAGCAGGCTTTGCATGAAGCCAGTCCTTGCCTGCTGTTATTTTTGATGTAAAGAACAGTGTGGAGAGCTTTGCCTTTTGCCAGTCCTTGCCTGCTCTTGTTTCTGCTATAAAGAACAGCGTGGAGAGCTCTGCCTTTTGCCAGTCCTTGCCTGCTCTTGTTTTTGGTGTAAAGAACAGTGTGGAGAGCTCTGCCTTTTGCCAGTCCTTGCCTGCTCTTGTTTTTGGTGTAAAGAACAGTGTGGAGAGCTTTGCCTTTTGCCAGTCCTTGCCTGCTCTTGTTTTTGGTGTAAAGAACAGTGTGGAGAGCTTTGCCTTTTGCCAGTCCTTGCCTGCTGTTGTTTCTGCTATAAAGAACAATGTGGAGAGCTTTGCCTTTTGCCAGTCCTTGCCTGCTCTTGTTTTTGGTGTAAAGAACAGTGTGGAGAGCTTTGCCTTTTGCCAGTCCTTGCCTGCTCTTGTTTTTGGTGTAAAGAACAGTGTGGAGAGCTTTGCCTTTTGCCAGTCCTTGCCTGCTGTTGTTTCTGCTATAAAGAACAGCGTGGAGAGCTCTGCCTTTTGCCAGTCCTTGCCTGCTTTTGTTTTTGGTGTAAAGAACAGTGTGGAGAGCTTTGCCTTTTGCCAGTCCTTGCCTGCTCTTGTTTCTGCTATAAAGAACAGTGTAGAGAGCTCTGCCTTTTGCCAGTCCTTGCCTGCTCTTGTTTCTGGTATAAAGAACAGTGTGGAGAGCTTTGCCTTTTGCCAGTCCTTGCCTGCTGTTGTTTCTGCTATAAAGAACAGTGTGGAGAGCTTTGCCTTTTGCCAGTCCTTGCCTGCTCTTGTTTCTGCTATAAAGAACAGTGTGGAGATCTTTGCCTTTTGCCAGTCCTTGCCTGCTGTTGTTTCTGCTATAAAGAACAATGTGGAGAGCTTTGCCTTTTGCCAGTCCTTGCCTGCTCTTGTTTTTGGTGTAAAGAACAGTGTGGAGAGCTTTGCCTTTTGCCAGTCCTTGCCTGCTCTTGTTTTTGCTATAAAGAACAGTGTGGAGAGCTCTGCCTTTTAGCAGTTCTTTTATTTTGATTGTAAGTTCATGAGAGACACTGGCACAGGTTGCCCGGGGAGGTTGTGTGTGGATGCCCCCTCCCTGCAAGTGTTCAAGGCCAGGTTGGATGTGGCCTTGAGCAATGTGAGCTAGTGAGGGGTGCCCCTGCCCATAGCAGGGGGGCTGGAACTGGCTGAGCTTTAAGGTCCCTTCCAACCCAAACCATTCTATGAAACAAACTGTTACCAACTACTTCTGACTTCAAAGAAGAGAGGAAATAACATTGTGAACAGTGGTTCACAACTCCCTCAGCCTGTCCTCATAACAGAGCTGCTCCAGCACTTGAATCATCTTTGTGGCCTCCTCTGTACTCACTCCAGCAGCTCTGTGTCTTTCTTCTGCTGGGGGCAGCAGAACTGGAGGCAGCGCTGGGGGTGAGATCTCAGCAGAGCAGAGCCAAGGGGCAGAATCCCCTCTCCTGCCCTGCTGCCCACACTGCTGTGGCTGCAGCCAGCACACAGCTGCCTGCTGGGCTGCATGAGGGCACTGCTGGCTGCTGAGGAGCTGCTCAACACTCAGCACCCCCAGGTCTCTTTCTGCAGAGCTGCTCTCAACCCTCTCTGCACCCAGCCTGGACCTGCACCTGAGGTTGGCCTGACCCAGACACAGCCTTACGCTGTGTGACTTGATGAACCCCAAGCACTTCAGTGTCATGCAAATGGTATCAGACTGAGGCTGAAGGTGTAAATGGAAAATCTCTGCCAGTAGCACATGCCCCTGTTTGTTCTCTGGCCCAGCAGAGGCTCATGGAGTTGGGAACTGCTGGTTCATCACTCTCTGTCTGCTGCTTATGCAGAAGAAAGGCGTAGAAGGAAAACTAAATTCCCAAAGAATGGCAGTCAGTGGTGGTTCTGGACCCCTCAGCTCAATAAGGAGCTCAGGGAACTGCTTGAAGGAGTCCAGGACAGAGCCACAACAGTGCTGAAGGGAGTGGAACATCTTCATTATGCGGAGAGCCTGAGGGAGCTGGGGCTTGGGGCTTGGAGAGGAGGAGACTGAGAGGTGACCTCATTCATGGTTATAAAGATGTGCAGGTGAGTGGCAGGAGGCTGGAGCCAGGCTCTGCTGGGTGATGCCAGTGCCAGGACAAGGGGCAGTGGTGGAAGCTGAGGGATAGGAAGATCTATGGAAACATGAGGAATATTTTTTTCCCTGTGAGGGTTCCAGAGCCCTGGCACAGGCTGCCCAGGGGGGTTGTGGAGTCTCCCTCTCTGCAGATACTCAAAGCCTACCTGGATGTGTTCCTGTGTGATCTGGTCTGGGTGATCCTGCTCTGGCAGGGGGGTTGGACTGGCTGAGCTTTGGAGGTTCCTTCCAGCCCCTGCCATTCTGTGATTCTGTGGTGCTGGAGAGGGAGTGGAGCTGGCAGCCTGGGGCCTGGGTTGTGAACATGTAGTTTAAATTCATAGTGTTTGTAACCAACCCCCTCCCTCTTTTCATTCACCTGCAGGGTTATTGCTTTCCTTGAAGCTATTGTGTGCATAAAGTTTGGACAGGATCTTTTTTCCAAGACACAGATACTCTATGTGGTATTCTGGCTTCTCTGTGTGGTAAGTGAGATTTCCCATGGCAAAAAGCACCTAAATAGCTTCCTCTCTGGAGCACTGGCAGCAGAGGATCATTGTGTGTGTGGGGAAATCCAGAGCTTTGTGCACATCCTAGGAGAGGCACATTCTGGGTTGCTTAGAAGAGACTGAAATAACTTCTTTTCTTACTTCTTGACATAGCAGAAGGTTGCCACTTAGCCAGTGCTTAGCAAACAGTAACTAGGGTGCTTCATGAGAGAATGTCAGTTCAACTGAGGCTAACTTTGGTGCTTGCTGGCTGAAAGGCACAGGAGTTAATGCACAGCATTAATAAGCAGTGCTCAAGTTTTACAGCTACACAAACAACCCTGCTTTAGCAGGCAAATCCTTCTCCCTTAGCCTTGCAACTTTCTGCACTTCAGTGAGATCACTGCAAATGCAACCTGAAATGGTACTTATGGAGCAGTAAGTGGATATTCATCTTGTCAGGTTTGGAACTCCTGTGCCAGACACAGTGAAAAATAAGGCACTTGTTAATGGGCTGACAGTAAATGCTTCTCCGTTCTAGTTGAGGGCACAGGTGTTAGAGAGTCAGAATTTATTCTCTTACTTTATGCAGTGATTTGATTCCTAGAACTTCAATAGCACCTTGAGTGCTGTGCCCAGTTGTGGGCTCCTCCATTGCAGAGAGATGTTGAGGTGCTGGAAGGTGTTTGGAGGAGGGCAGCAAGGCTGGGGAGGGGCCTGGAGCAGAGCCCTGTGAGGAGAGGCTGAGGGAGCTGGGGGTGTGCAGCCTGCAGGGCAGAGCTCGTTGCTGCCTGCAACTGCCTGCAGGGAGGCTGTAGCCAGGTGGGGTTGGGCTCTGCTGCCAGGCAAGCAGCACCAGAAGAAGGGGACACAGCCTCAAGCTGTGCCAGGGCAGGTCTAGGCTGGATGTGAGGAGGAAGTTGTTGGCAGAGAGAGTGATTGGCATTGGAATGGGCTGCCCAGGGAGGTGGTGGAGTCACCATGACTGGAGGTGTTCAAGAGGAGCTTGGATGAGGCACTTAGTGCCATGGTCTGGTTGGTTGGGCAGGGCTGGGTGCTAGGTTGGGCTGGCTGAGCTTGGAGCTCTCTTCCAACCTGCTTGGTTCTATGATTCTGAGGAGTATCCATTTTTCTCCCAGACTGGTTGCTTCTGATATTATATCTTCAAGTGCCTGGCAACTGTTTCTGTCTGAGGACAAAAATCTTACTGACAGCGTCCTGCATGTATGGAGGTGATCTGTGTGTATCCTCTTGCTCCCGTGGGCTCTGCATACCCCATGGTGGCAAAACCTTTGTGTGGCACTTGGAGTTGAAGCAGGAGTCTCACTCATCCTGACCAAAGATGTGGAGAACCAGAGCATGGCAGTCTCTGAATGCAGAATCTCCAGGGATGCTGAGACTTTAAACCAGCAAGGAACTGCAAAAAGGCTTTCCAGATTAATTTCCTTCCTCTTCTTTCCCCCTCTTTAGGCCTTTACAACTTTCCTGTGTTTGTATGGGATGGTGTGGTATGCAGAATACTATGGCCACCGAGAGAAGGTACTGGCTTTGCTTTACACCAGAGCTAAAACTGCACTGCTCTTAGACATTAGAATTCTTGACCAGAGCCGCTGCCAATGGGGAGCGAGGGGAGGGTGGTCCAGAGCCTAAGTGAAGTCAGTGGAAAGAACTCCTGAATTCAGCAGGCCTTGGACAGATCCCAAATTACAGGGTGGTTTGTAAAGAATGCTGTCCTCTTAGTTCCTCAGAAGGGGGCTGTAACTTCAGCAGGGCATTCGGGGCTGAGTGGTTAGCTGATGTTCCTCTCCTCCAGGTGGGATGCCAGGCGAATACTAAGAGTGCTTGGTTACGCAACAGGAGGCAGGTTCTGAGTTCTCCTTGTGTCTGGGTTGCACTCTCTAAGCAGCAGTGTTCTAAGTGCTGGCTTGTGTGTTTTCTGAGGGCTGCTGACTGCAAAGAGGAGAGGTGCTGCTCACAAGAAGCAGTGTCCCAGTGACCTGTGTCCTTCTTGCTTTTGCAGACCTTATCGGAAAGTGAGGACAGCCCATACAGCCCAGATGCTTCCTGGCTTCATTCTAAGTTCAGCAGAGGTACTGACCCTTTTGCACCTATATCCTTGAAGTGGTAGCTTTGAAGGCTCAGCACTAGGAAATGAGGCTTGAGAACCTCACCTTGGACACAATTAGACTTAAGCATCTCTGCAGGGGATATCCAGATAAACCATCTGCAGAGCTCTTTGGTTTTGTTGCCTTTCTCCCTCTCACTCTGGGAAATGTATTTATCTTTTTAATGCAGACACTGAAGTTTTCTGTCTTTTTGTTTTCTAGGCCATTCTTGTAGATGTGGGACACTAAACCTTCCATATAACTCTCATGGACAGGTTTTGTCTCTGCACATTGCATGTTTGATTTGAAACATACGAGTGTGAGCTGTGCTTGTTAAACAACAGTCCCAGAGCTTATGTTCTTACTGACACTTGCCTGGGCAATGCAGTGCTGATGGTCATAAAGGGCTCTCTCTGTCCTAAGCAGAGGCAGCTTCCTTCTCTGACCTCTTTTTCCAGAGGACAGTTCAGTTACTTGCCCTCTCCAGTCACTCTTCAGTGTGGTCTTGTTGAGCAGGTGTCAAGATTCACGCTCGGAAAGTTCTCCCTGTCAGAAATTCCACTCCAGGTGTCTGTATCATTAAAAATAGTCCTTGCTTATCATACATGCTTGAACAGCACCTGCAGCTGACCTTCTCTGTATTCTATACATTGCTTTTCTGAATGCTGATATTATTTTAGTCACAGTTTTTAGTGGATTTTTATAGTTTTGGGAGGAAAAACTGCTTGGACTCAAAAATGTTGTTGTTTCCCCCCCCCCCATTTTTATGTGCTGGAGAGATCTGGCCAAGCAAATCTTTCTGTGGCATCATTAAGTACATGCTTCATCCTTTCCCATGGTTTCCTCTTCAATTTCTGTTTCAGTCCCTTTGCTTTTGTTTTGGGTCTGAAAGATTAAAACCAAGAAGTGAGCTCCTCCAACGATCTGTGAGCTCACTTCCATAGCACTTCAGTTATGATGGTTCTACCTGCCACTAATAAAAACGTGGGGGCAGCTAATTATTGATGTCATTTAAAAGGGATGGTGCTGCACTGTTAGATTCTCCTTGTTTAGAGGAAGAGCTTTACAGGTTTAGTAAGAGCTGGTTGAGTGGTTGTTTTGTAAGGGAAATAGACCACTAGATGGAGTAAAAGTATTGACCGCTTTGTGCTCTCCTCAAATGATCTGTGCTGCAAACATGAGAGCTCCAGCAGCTCTTGCTGTCTTTTGGGGCAGAGCTTGACAATGTCAAATATATATATCTTGTGTCCAAAAACTACTCATTTCTCAGCAGGTGCTGACAGCACTCCTCCAAAACATTCAGTCAACAGTGAAAGCCACTCATCCAGGAGGAGGAATCGACACTCCAAGTCAAAAGTCACCAATGGGATCGGCAAGAAATAAGAATGTCTCTGAAGATACCTTACAGTGTGACCAGAAAGTCAGACCTGGTTCTGAATTTCCAGGTGGAAGATTAATTTTTTAAATTAAAAGATTAAAAAAAAAAAAAAAAAGAAAGAAAAGAAAGAAAAAAAAAAAGGCAGTGGTATGGAAGAAAAGGAGGAGCAGGATGGAGCAACTCGTGTCGTGCAAATCGCCGCCTGCCGACGCGTCACGGAAGGGCTCCGGTTGGAAGGGACCTCAGAGATCATCGACTCCAACCTCCCCTGCCATGGGCAGGGACACCTCTCAACTAGACTTGGCTGCCCAAGGCCTCACCCGACCTGGCCTTGAATACTCCCAGAGAGGAGACAGCCACAATATCCCTGGGCAGCCTATTCCAGAGTCTCACCACCCTCACGCTGAAGAACTTCTTCCTCAGCTCCAGTCTAATCCTGCTCTCTCTCTGCCTCAAACCATCCCTTTCTTGTCCTGTCCTTAGACACCCTTAGGAAATGTCCCTTTGCAGCCTTCCTATAGGCTGCCTTCAGGTACTGGAGGGCAGTTGCCATCCACTGATGTAAATCTGATTTCTTCAGCACGTGGCACCAAAAGCTAATGAAGAGCATGCTGGAAAGAAAACCCATTTTGCTGTAGCAGGGACACCCTCTTCTGTGCCTGGGTGCTGCAAGTGCATTTTGAGTACCTTAGCTGAGGATTCAAACACAAAAGTTAGCAAACTGATAATCAGTTGGCATGGTTGGTTGGATTTGATTTGATTTACTGTGTTGTTTTCTGGAACAAGCCAACAATCCTTTGACTAAAAGCAGCTCTGCCCTTCTTCCTCAGTCTCACAACTCAACTTTTCTATACAACAGTTAGTAAACATTCAGGATTTCCACACCGTTTCCAGCTGGTTGCTTTTATGTGGAGGCTCCTTAGCCCTGATGACAGGGCTTTACCAGCAAAGAAATGAGGCCAGGATTTACACCTTCACAGGCTGCACTGGGTTGAGAGTTGGGGTTGTTCATCCTGGAGAAGAAGAGATTTAGGGGAGACCTCAGCATCGTGTGCCAGTACGCAAAGGGTGGCGACCGTGAGGAAGGAGACTCCCTTTTTACAAGGAGTCCCATGGAGAAGACAAGAGGTAATGGGGACAAGTTATTGCTGGAGAGAGTCCCACTGGAATCCAGAAGGACATTTTTCCACCATGAGAACAGGTAGAGATTGGAAGCATCTCCCAGGAGAGGTGGTGGATTCCCCTTCACTGGGCAGTTTTGGGGCTCAGCTGGGCAGGGTGCTGGGCCAGCTCGTTTCAGCCATGCTATTACCTAAGAAGGTTGGCCCAGATGATCCTTGGAGTCCCTTCCAACCTGCTGCTCTGTGATTCTGTGAAAGGGACCCTAAAAGGGCATCTTGGCCATCCACCTGCAACACCTCCAACTAGAGCAGGCTGCACAGGGACACATCCAGTCTGATCCTGTATGTCTTAAGCCATGGAGCCTCAGCCACAGCCCTGGGCAGCCTGTGCCAGGATTTCACCACTCTCACTGTGCAGAACTTCCTCTTGATGTCCAACCTAACTCTGCCCTACTCCAGTTTAAACCATTGCCCTTCTCCTATCCCCACAGGCCCTTCTGAACTGTCCCTCCCCAGCCTGCCTGCAGGTCCCCTTCAGAGACTGAAATGCAGCTCTAAGGTCTTTCTGGAACCTTCTCTTCTCCAGGCTGAGCAGCCCCTGTTCTTTCAACCCTTCACAGAGGGCTGCAGCCCTCTGATCATCTTGGTGGCCCTTCTCTGGATCCACTCCAGCAGTTTGGTGATGTTCTTCTGCTGAGGGTACCAGAAGTGGAGAACCTCCCAGATGAGGACAGGCTGTAAGTGTTGGGGCTGTTCCTCCTGGGAAGGAGAATGCTCCAGGGCGACCTTAGAGCAGCCTTCCACTGCCTGAAGGAGGCTACAGGAAGGCTGGGATTTGAAATTGATCTCTGAGCATGGTTCTTTTGTTCTGGATTGTCCCTCTGCTTGGTTCTTACACACTGACTGTTTAAGTTGGTTTTAAATACTGCTAAACCCCTTGAAAGCTGCTGCATGGCAGAGGGCCATGCCTCCTGCCCTCTGAGAGCAGTGGCATTTAGTTGGTTTTCCTCCTTCACTGCACTATGTTCTGCACCTTCAGGTGCAAATAGGTGATCTTTTCAGTTGTGTTACATTGGCTGCCATGTTCCTTCCTCCTAATGTGCCTTTCCCTCAGCTGGAAGCGGAGGTCCCAGTGTGTCCAGCCTCCTGGCAGACACTGCTTTGAAGGCTCTGATCCCCTAGAAAGCCTGGTGCTGAGGCAGTTTTCTTGCTGAAGCTGAGTTGCTGGTTACTGTCATGACCAGAGTTATTTGTGGAGGCTTGCTGTAGCTGTTGGTGTCTGGGGGGCAGCATAGTGTTACTGTAAGACAGAGTTTTGGGGTGGCATTGAATGGGCTGGGTTGGAAGGCATCTCCAAAGGTCATATAGTGCAGCCACCCTGCAGTCAGCAGGGACATCCTCCACTAGATCAGGTTGCTCAGAGCCTTGTCAAGCCTGACCTTGAGTATCTGCAGGGATGGATCCTCAGCTACCTCCCTGGGCAACCTGCTGCAGTGTTGCAGCGCTCTCATGGTGCAGAACTTGTTCCTAACATCCAATCTAAATCTGCTCTGCTCTCATTTCAAACCATTGCCCTCGTCCTATCACTTTGCAAGCAGGCCCTCTGCAACCTTCTGGCAGCCTCCATCAGGTTCCAGCAGGCTGCTACTAAGTTTGCCTGGAGCCTTCTCTTCTCCAGGCTGAACACCCCCAGCTCCTTCAGCCTGTCCTTCTAGCAGAGCTACTGCACCCCCCTCATCATCTTCGTGGCCCTCCTCTGGACCTGCTCCATCAGGTCCATGTGCTTCCTGTGTTGAGGGCTGCAGAGCTGGACACATCCTATCCTATCATGCAGTCAGATGCCTTAGAGCAAAGTCTCTCTTTCTTGCAGGTTTTTGTTGTGGTGGTTTCTGGTTTGCTTTGTTGGAATTTTCTGTTGTTGGGGGGTGCTAAGTTCATTCATTTTGCCATCTAGCAAAGCAGGTAGTTCTTCAGCAGTGAAGGGGATGATTAAGTCAAGAGGTGAACAATCTAGAGCAACCTGTTCCTGTATTAGATTATCAGATCACAGAATGTCAGGGGCTGGAAGGGACCTCAAAAGCTCATCCAGTCCAAACCCCCCCTGCCAGAGCAGGGCCACCTAGACCAGATGACATTGTGCCAATGACATTTTGGGGTTCCTGGGGTTCAGAGGGGTGGATAGCTTAAGTGGGGATAAGTAGCACCCTTTAGACACTTGGTCTCCATAAGAAAATGGGATTTCCTTTTGCCTTTGAGTAATGCTACTGTGGTTTGCCACAGGCTAAGCGCTAGAAAAGCGGCAGCAGAGCCTGCCTACAAGTGTATGATACTGTAAATAGAAACAGGTGTCTCCTCTCCACCCTTAATTCCTCTGTGCCACAGCTGATCAATATTTTCAGTCCACCCAAGTGTTGCTGCTGAGCCTCTCATAGGCTCTTCCTTTCCCACCTCCCTTCGTAGTCAGTGTACAGCTTGGGAAGTGATGCCGCGGGAGCTGCTCTGTCGTCATTGCTCCAGTGACATTCAGTGCTACCTGAGGAACAAAAATGCTAGGAGGGCTTTCAGGCTTTCCTGCAGCTGGGTGGGGTTCATTCATACTCCCAACAGTCCCATGGTTTTGCCTCCTTGTTTGTGATGTGCTACTTCTTGAATGTACCTGTAGATTTCTTTGGATGCTGAGGCTTTGTGGCTGTTTGATTTCCTCGCTGGGTAACTCGGTCTGGCTAAGGCTGGTGGTTGGCAGCATGCATTTCCTCTTGACTCAATACCAAAGCAAGAGATTGGAAGTCTGATGGGTTAGATGCTTCCAGTCCTGTGGTTTTCACAAGTGAGAGCCTGTTTTGTACTTGCCAGCTGCATGCACACCTTGCCCAGGGGGGATAAGCACCCCTGTAAATGCAGGCCTGGTGCTCACACTGCTGGGCTGCACCCTAAGCACATGGCAGTGGAAATACCAAGTGCTGGCTTGGTGGCAGCTGCCTTCTGGCTACTGCTGCAGCAGCTGAGCCTTGAAGCACTCCTGTTTGGCAACACCTGCACAAGTATGGCCCAGGAAGGCTCTAAGGCTTTGTGTTTGGTTGCGAGTTGCTCTGGGGAGGCTTTAGGTTTGTGGGTTTGGTTTTAGTTCTTTCTTCTTCTTGCTTTTCCTTTCCTTTTTTTCCCCCCTTTATTTTCTTTCCCTGCCCACCCCTTGTTTTCTTTTCCTTTTTTCCCCCTTTTCTTTTTATCCCCTCCTTTCCTTTCTCTTTCCGACCCCCTCCTTTCCTTTCTCTTCCCCCCCCCTCCTTTCTCTTTCCTTTCTCTTTCCTCCCCTCCTCTTTTCCCTTTTCCCCCCTCCTTTCCCTTTCCTCCCCTCCTTTCCCTTTCCCCCCCCTCCTTTCCCTTTTCCCCCCCCTCCTTTCCCTTTTCCCCCCCTACTTTCCCTTTTCCCCCCCCTTTCCCTTTTCCCCCCTCCTTTCCCTTTTCCCCCCCTCCTTTCCCTTTTCCCCCCCTCCTATCCCTTCCCCCCCCTCCTTTCCCTTCCCCCCCCTCCTTTCCCTTCCCCCCCCTCCTTTCCCTTCCCCCCCTCCTTTCCCTTTCCCCCCCCTCCTTTCCCTTTCCCCCCCCTCCTTCCCTTTCCCCCCCCGCCTTTCCCTTTTCCCCCCTCCTTTCTCTTGCCCCCTCCTCCTTTCCCTTGCCCCCTCCTCCTTTCCCTTGCCCCCTCCTCCTTTCCCTTGCCCCCTCCTCCTTTGCCCCCCTCCTTTCCCTTTCCTTTTCCCTGATTTCAAAGAGGACTGCCTAGGGAGAAGGGAAACTTCAGCAAGCTACTCGAGTGCCGCATGGAAGGTGGCACTTTGCATGCCCTGGCAGCTGCCATCTGGAATTCTGATGTGCTCTCACAAGTGCTCCACTGCCTGACAAGCGTCTCCTCAGCCCATCACTCTGGGCATCAGCTTTGCCCTGGTGGGCCTTGGCAAGGTGCTTTTGATCCCTGCTGTAAAAGTGGTGGTCTCAAGGGTACCGTTTGCTGCTCCCTTGCTGAGTTCTGGGGGTGCATAACACATCGCACAGCTCCCAGCTGCAAGGAGCCCCACTGCTGGAGCAGGCATTTCTGGCCTGGATGCACTGTCCTGCCTCTACCTGCTTGTTCTCTCACAGCTTCAGTCCTGCTTTCCAGCTTCTGCTGTTATTTCTTTCTCTGTCCTCTAGTGACCTCCCCTGCTGCTATGGAGAGACCTAAACTGGCCCTCCGGAGGCTGCCCATCGCCGGTGGCAGTCGTTGAAGGGAGCCTAATTTAGGGCAGCATGATGTGAGCAGAGGGAGTGGCAACAACTCCAAGGAGTGGATTAAAGAAAAGGGAAAGTTTGACAACGCAGGTCCAGAGTGAACCAGAGCAAGCCTTGAGCCCTGGAGTCCAGTATTAAACTTGCTGCATCTGATGAAGGCTTGGGAGTGTGATTTCAACCTGGACTTTTGCTGCTCTTCCATGATGACCATAACTGGGTGCTCCAGCTGTTAAAGCCTGGATGGTTTGTCACTTGGTTAGCACAAGAGGATGCAGCTGTGACCATGTGTTGGGTAGTTCTGGAGCAGAGTTGCTCAGTGTTGGTTGCAAAGTCCTGTGTTGTGCAGTGACTCAGTAAATCACTGTGCGTCACCAGTGTGTGTGTTGGTCTGGCCTTGAGCTGCACAGGAGATGGTTGGATGCTGCCTTGAGGAGCTGCAGATTTCATTCTCTCTCATCACCTGCAGCACCCACTGAGGTGCAGCTGTCTTCATCATTTAGGAACAGCAGATCTGATCATCTCAGCAGTGGTTGTCAAACCTTCTGAGCCTTGTGGTCATTGTTCTTTGGGGATTTGCTTTGCTGCTGGATGGGAGAGCTGAGTTGCAAGGATGATCTCCTGACAGACCTTCAGAGAATGACCACAGAAAGGCTTAGGTTGGAAGTCACCTCTGAGATCGTCTACTCCACCCTCCCCACCACAGGCAGGGACACTTCTCAACTAGACCCAGCTCCTCAAGGCCTCATCCAGCCTGGCCTGGAACACGCCCAAGGAGGAGAGAGTCACTGCCTCCCTAGGCAGCTTGTTCCAGAGTCTCACCACCCTTCCACTGAAGAACTTTGTCCTCAGCTCCAGTCTAACCCTGCTCTGCCTCAGTATCAAACCATCCCCCTTGTCCTCTAGACACCCTCAGGAAAAGTCCCTCTGCAGCCTTCCTGCAGGATCCCTTCAGGTACTGGCAGGCAGCTCTAAGGTCCCCCTGGAGTCAGTTTCCAGGCTGAGCGACCCTATCCCCTTCAGCCTATCCTCATGACAGAGGTGCTCCACCCCCCCTGCAGTCAGCAGGGACATCTTCCAGTAGATCAGGTCACTCTGGGCCTTGTCCAGCCTGACCCTGAGTATCTCCATGGATGGGGCCTCAGCTACTCCCTGGGCAACCTGTTGTAGAGCTCCACCACCTTCATGGTGCAGAAGTTGTTTGTAACACCCAACCTGAGTTTGGTCTTAGAATCAGACAGGTTGGAAGAGAGCTCCAAGCTCAGCCCAACCTAGCACCCAGCCCTGCCCAACCAACCAGACCATGGCACTAAGTGCCCCAGCCAGGCTTGGCTGCAACACCTCCAGCCACAGCCACTCCACCACCTCCCTGGGCAACCCATTCCAATGCCAATCACTCTCTCTGCCAGCAACTTCCTCCTCACATCCAGCCTAGACCTGCCCTGGCACAGCTTCAGGCTGTGTCCCCTTCTTCTGGTGCTGGGTGCCTGGCAGCAGAGCCCAACCCCACCTGGCTACAGCCTCCCTGCAGGCAGCTGCAGGCAGCAATGAGCTCTGCCCTGAGCCTCCTCTGCTGCAGGCTGCACACCTCCAGCTCCCTCAGCCTCTCCTCACAGGGCTGTGCTCCAGGCCCCTCCCCAGCCTTGCTGCCCTTCTCTAAACACCTTCCAGCACCTCAACATCTCTCTGCAATGGAGGAGCCCAGAACTGGACACAGCACTCCAGGGGTGGCCTGAGCAGTGCTGAGCACAGGGGCAGAAGAACCTCCCTTGTCCTACTGCCCACACTGCTCCTGAGCCAGCCCAGGATGCCATTGGCTCTGCTGCCCACCTGGGCACTGCTGCCTCCTCTTCAGCTCCTCTCTCCCAGCACCCCCAGCTCCCTCTCTGCCTGCCTGCTGTCAGCCACTCTGGCTCCAGCCTGTAGTGCTGCTTGGGCTCTCTCATTCCAAACTATTGTCCTTCACCCTGTTCCTGCAGGCCTTTGGGAACAGTCCTTCTGTATCCCTCTTGTAGCCCCATTCTACATAAGCCCCTTCAGATACTGGCAGGCTGCTATGAGGTCTGCCTGGAGCCTTCTCCAGGCTGAACACCCCCAGCTCCCTCAGCCTGTCATCTTTGCAGAGCTGCTCCAGCCTCCTGAACACTGGAATGGGCTCCCCAGGGAGATAGTTCAGGCCCTATCCATGGAGATATTCAAGGTCAGGCTTGACAAGTCTCTGAGCAACCTGATCTAGTGGAGAATGTCACTGCTGACCACAGTGGGGATGGTCTGGATGACCTTTGGAGGTCCCTTCCAACCCAAACCATTCTATGATTCTGTGATTAAAAGACCAGAATTAGTTTCTCATGCTGAAATTTTCTTCTCTTTTCAGAGGAGCAGCCCTGCCCTTGGCAGTCTAAATTACATGAGGGTAAGACCAAGTGAGTTTTGACTTCAGTGAGAGGAAAGCAAGTCTGGGAAAGAATGCAAGTGGTAAACATCAAATTCCTATAATCAGCAGCAACTGAGTGCCAGACTGCCCTCAGCAGACACACATGGGTTTCATTTTCCTAGTTTTCATGGCTCTCAGCTTCCAGATGATCATGAAGTAACAGGATGGCTTAGGGGATGTGTTTTGGAGTAGGGGAATTTACAGCAGCAGCAGCAGCAGCAGCAGCAGCAGCAGCAGCAGCAGCAGCAGCAGCAGCAGTGTGCCTAGGGCTGGGGTCCCAACTCTGGTTCTGCGACTGCTCTGCCCTCCAGTTCAGCCTGTTGGAGCTCTTGCTTTAAATGTGCACACCCCCCCCCCTCGTGTTTGTGTCTGGGGGGGGGGTTATGCACACCCCGACCTGCCAGACCTACTTGCTCATCAGCATGCTCCCAGGTGTGCCTGAGGCCAGTCCCTGTGCCTGTGACTGCGCTACTCTGGGACACTGCAGCCTGGTCAGAATCACAGAACCATAGGATCAAGCAGGCTGGCAGAGAGCTCCAAGCTCAGCCAGCCCAACCTAGCACCCAGCCCTGCCCAACCAACCAGACCATGGCACTAAGTGCCCCAGACAGGCTTGGCTGCAACACCTCCAGCCACGGCCACTCCACCACCTCCCTGGGCAGCCCATTCCAATGCCAATCACTCTCTCTGCCAGCAACTTCCTCCTCACATCCATCCTAGACCTGCCCTGGCACAGCTTCAGGCTGTGTCCCCTTCTTCTGGTGCTGGCTGCCTGGCAGCAGAGCCCAACCCTACCTGGCTACAGCCTCCCTGCAGGCAGCTGCAGGCAGCAATGAGCTCTGCCCTGAGCCTCCTCTGCTGCAGGCTGCACACCCCCAGCTCCCTCAGCCTCTCCTCACAGGGCTCTGCTCCAGGCCCCTCCCCAGCCTTGCTGCCCTTCTCCAAACACCTTCCAGCACCTCAACATCTCTCTTGAATTGAGGGGCCCAGACCTGGACACAGCACTCCAGGGGTGGCCTGAGCAGTGCTGAGCACAGGGGCAGAAGAACCTCCCTTGTCCTGCTGCCCACACTGCTCCTGAGCCAGTCCAGGATGCCATTGGCTCTGCTGCCCACCTGGGCACTGCTGCCTCCTCTGCAGCTCCTCTCTGCCACCACCCCCAGCTCCCTCTCTGCCTGCCTGCTCTCAGCCACTCTGTCCCCAGCCTGTAGTGCTGCTTGGGGTTGTTGTGGCCCAAGTGCAGAACTCTGCCCTTGGCCTTGTTCAGTCTCATCCCATTGAAGAAACCCTCTGCAGTATGAATTAGTTCCTGGGTTTCTGGAAAGAGAGCAAATCCTTTCATGCCAAAGGGATAATCATTTTTTTACTTGCCCATCCCTTGCTTACCCTAGAGCAGGAACCTCAGATTTTCAGAAGTCTTCACTCTAAGCATCAGGGCTGTAGTGCAGCACCACAAAACTTCCTTTCCATGGTTTAGCTTCTGGATTAATCTTAGCACATTTTCTGGAGTAAGTCATAGAGTCACTGCTTGGGGTGGTTGTGGCCAAAGCCTAGAGCCCTGCACTTGGCCTTAGTTGGAGGCCTGTGTCTAGTGGAGACCCTCCTGGGTCACTGCTGGGACCAGTTCTGCTCAGTGTATTCATCAGTGACCTGGATGAGAGCACAGATCTGCTGGTGGCACCAAACTGGCAGGAGTGTTTGCCCCTCCTGAGGCTGTGCTGCTGTGCAGCCAGGCCTGAGCAGACAGGAGAGCTGGGCAGGGAGAAGTGGAATTCAAGGACAAGGGTGGAGACTGGCCCTTGGGAAAGAACAACTCCGTGGACCAGGATAGGTTGGGAGGTGATCTGCTGGAGAGCAGTGAAGGGGACAGGGACCTAGGGATGTCCATAAGGCAGCAATGTGCCCTTGTGGCCAAGAAGGCCAAGGCCATTCTGGGGTGGATTAGAAGGGCTGTGGTTAGCAGGTGAAGGGAGGTTCTGCCCCTCTGCTCTGGCCTTGTGGGGCCACATCTGGAATATGGTGTCTGGTTCTGGGCACCTCAAGCCAAGACAGACCTCAGGGAGCTGCTTGAGAGAGTCCATTGCAGAGCCACAAAGCTGCTGCAGGCAGTGGAACATCTCCTGTGAGCTGAGGCTGAGGGAGCTGGGGCTGGGAGCTGGCAGCAGAGGAGTCTCCTTCTCTGGAGCCTTTCCAGCCCTGTCTGGATGTGTTTCTGTGTGCCCTGAGCTAGGTTGTGTGGTCCTGCTCTGGCAAGGGGGTTGGACTGGATGACCTCCTTGGGTCCCTTCCAAACCCCTAACACCCTGTGAGCCTGAGGGCTGCCCCCAGTGCTGCTGACCAAGCTGTGCAGGGCAGTGTCAGGAGCACAGAGCCAGGCTCTGCTCAGGGCTGGCCAAGGGCAGCACAAGGGGCACTGGGTGCCAGCTGCAGCAGAGGAGCTGCCATGAGAACAGGAGGGAAACTTTTTCCCTGTGAGGGTGGCAGAGCCCTGGCACAGGCTGCCCAGAGAGGCTGTGGAGTCTCCTTCTCTGGAGCCTTTCCAACCCCACCTGGATGTGTTGCTGTGTGAGCTGCCCTAGGTGATGCTGCTGTGGCAGGGACTGGATGCTCTCTGGAGGTCCCTTCCACGCCCTTGTGCGAGTCTGTTTGGAAGTGCTCAGCCTGCAGGCACCTCTGGACGGTCCGGCACAGCAGGCACCCGTCTCAGCTGCAGCCCCTAGGTGATGCTGTAACACAAGCAGAGAGGGCAGGACCTGCCCTTCCACGTCTTGCTTCTAATTTTGGGCTGCTGGCTTTAGCCCCCCTGGCTTCATTTTAAGGGCTGCATGACTCCTGCTGGCTGTAATTACAGGTGCTGTGCACACAGGCTTGCAGAGTGCCCTGTCTGGTCAAACTTGCTACAGAGCAGCCAAAGCAGAACAGAATCAGCTGGGTGGGTTTGAGGAGGCTTCTAATTAAATGCTAAATGATAGCTCTGCTCTTTGGAGAGCAAGAGACATCTGTTTTGCTTCCTACCAAACAGAGACTGCTAATTTGAGAATCAGAGAATGGCCTGGGTTGGAAGGGACCTCTGAAGGTCATCTGGTCCAGCCCTCCCTGCAGTCAGCAGGGACATCCTCCACTAGATCAGGCTGCCCAGAGCCCTCTTGAGCCTCATCTGGATTATCTCCAGAGATGGGGTCCCAACCACCTCTCTGGCCAAAAGGTTCCAATGTTCCACCATGCTCATACTAAAGATGCTGTTCCTAACATCCAGCCTAAATCTGTTTTTCTCTGGTTTGAAACCACTGCCCTCATCCTGTCATTGCAGACCTTAGTAAGCAGACCCTCTGCAGCCTTCTTGTAAGCTCCTTTCAGGTGCTGGCAGGCTGCTATTAAGTCTCCCTGGAGCCTTCTCCAGGCTGAACAACCCCAGCTCCCTCAGCCTGTCCTTGTAGCATAGAATCATAGAATCTATGGAAGAGAGCTCCAAGCTCAGCCAGCCCAACCTAACACCCAGCCCTGCCCAACCAACCAGACCATGGCACTAAGTGTCCCAGCCAGGCTTGGCTGCAACACCTCCAGGGATGGTGCCTCCACCACCTGCCTGGGCAGCCCATTCCAATGCCAATCACTCTCTCTTTGAAGAACTTCCTCCTCACATCCAGCCTAGACTTTCCCCAGCACAACTTGAGACTGTGTCCCCTTGTTTTGTTGCTGGGTGCCTGGGAGAAGAGCCCAACCCCACCTGGCTACAGCCTCCCTGCAGGCAGCTGCAGGCAGCAATGAGCTCTGCCCTGAGCCTCCTCTGCTGCAGGCTGCACCCCCCCAGCTCCCTCAGCCTCTCCTCACAGGGCTCTGCTCCAGGCCCCTCCCCAGCCTTGCTGCCCTTCTCCAAACACCTTCCAGCACCTCAACATCTCTCTGCAATGGAGGAGCCCAGAACTGGACACAGCACTCCAGGGGTGTCCTGAGCAGTGCTGAGCACAGGGGCACAAGAACCTCCCTTGTCCTGCTGCCCACACTGCTCCTGAGCCAGCCCAGGATGCCATTGGCTCTCTTGGCCACCTAGGCACACTGCTGCCTCATCTTCAGCTACTATCTACCAGCACCTCCAGCTCCCTCTCTGCCTGGCTGCTTTCCAGCTACTCTGGCCCCAGCCTGCAGTGCTGCTTGGGGTTGTTGTGGCCAAAGTGCAGAACCCTGCCCTTGGCCTTGTTCAGTCTCATCCCATTGGCCTCTGCCCACCCATCCAGCCTGGCCAGGTCCCTCTGCAGGGTTCTCCTACTCTCCAACAGCTGCACAGCTGCTCCTAGCTTGGTGTCATCTGCAAACTTACTGATGCTGGACTCAATCTCCTGCTCTAGATCATCAGCAGAGCTGCTTCAACCCCTTCATCATTTTTGTGGCCTCCTCTGGATCTGCTCCATCAGGTCCATGTCCTTCCTATGTTGAGGGCTTCATAGCTGGATCACAGGAACAATTTGTTGTCTAACTACCTTCTCTGTTTGAAGGGAAGACTCTTCTCTCCAGAGAATCTTTGGGATGAAGCTCTGGGCAGGGTTATTCTGCCTTTCATAGACTCATAGAATGGCTCAGGTTGGAAGGGACTTCAAAGATCATCACAGAATGTTAGAGGTTGGAAGGACCTCCAGAGATCATCCAGTCCAACCCCCCTGCCAAACACAGCATCACCCATGGCAGTCTGCACAGGAGTGCATCCAGGTGGGGTTTGAAAGCCTCCAGAGAAGGAGACTCCACAGCCTCTCTGGGCAGCCTGCTCCAGGGCTCTGCCACCCTCACTGTAAAGAATTCTCTCCTCATGTTGAGATCAAACCTTCTCTGTCCCAGTTGGCAGCTATTACTCCTTGTCCTATTGCTGCTGACTATCGAAAGGAGCTTGGTCCCCTCCACTTGACACCCACCCCTCAGATACTTGTACACATTGCTCAGGTACCCTCTCAGCCTTCTCTTCTCCAGACTAACCAGCCCCAGGGCTCTCACTCTCTCTTCACAGGGAAGATGCTCAAGTCCCCCAGTCATCCTTGTGGCTCTCCCTTGGACTCTCTCCAGCAGGTCCCTGTCTCTCTTGAACAGAGGAGCCCAAAACTGGACACAGTGTTTCATGTGTGGTCTCAGCAGGGCAGAGAAGAGGGGGAGAAGAACCTCCACTCCAACCTCCCCACCATGGGCAGCAACACTTCTCAACTTGACTCACTTGCTCAAGGCTTCATCCAAGCTGGCCTTGAACAGCCCCAGGGTGGGGGCATGCACAACCTCCCTGGGCAGCCTTTCCTCCTGTTCCCATTAGCCTTTGTGCAGGGTGAGCACTGTTTGTGGAGGTTCATTGGGGGTTTGCTCTCAGGAGCACAGCTGGAGCAGGCTCCAGTGTCCAGCACTGCTTGCTCTCCTGAGGTTCTGGCTGTGTCAGTGGAGCTGTGAGTTGGATCTGGCTGTGTCAGTGGAGCTGTGAGTTGGATCTGCTCTCCTGAGGTTCTGGCTGTGACTGGAGCTGTGAGTTGGATCTGCTCTCCTGAGGTTCTGGCTGTGACTGGAGCTGTGAGTTGGATCTGCTCTCCTGAGGTTCTGGCTGTGACTGGAGCTGTGAGTTGGATCTGCTCTCCTGAGGTTCTGGCTGTGTCAGTGGAGCTGTGAGTTGGATCTGCTCTCCTGAGGTTCTGGCTGTGTCAGTGGAGCTGTGAGTTGGATCTGCTCTCCTGAGGTTCTGGCTGTGTCAGTGGAGCTGTGAGTTGGATCTGCCCTCCTGAGGTTCTGGCTGTGACTGGAGCTGTGAGTTGGATCTGCTCTCCTGAGGTTCTGGCTGTGTCAGTGGAGCTGTGAGTTGGATCTGCTCTCCTGAGGTTCTGGCTGTGTCAGTGGAGCTGTGAGTTGGATCTGCTCTCCTGAGGTTCTGGCTGTGTCAGTGGAGCTGTGAGTTGGATCTGCTCTCCTGAGGTTCTGGCTGTGTCAGTGGAGCTGTGAGTTGGATCTGCTCTCCTGAGGTTCTGGCTGTGACTGGAGCTGTGAGTTGGATCTGCTCTCCTGAGGTTCTGGCTGTGACTGGAGCTGTGAGTTGGATCTGCTCTCCTGAGGTTCTGGCTGTGTCAGTGGAGCTGTGAGTTGGATCTGCTCTCCTGAGGTTCTGGCTGTCACTGGAGCTGTGAGTTGGATCTGCTCTCCTGAGGTTCTGGCTGTGTCAGTGGAGCTGTGAGTTGGATCTGCTCTCCTGAGGTTCTGGCTGTGACTGGAGCTGTGAGTTGGATCTGCTCTCCTGAGGTTCTGGCTGTGTCAGTGGAGCTGTGAGTTGGATCTGCTCTCCTGAGGTTCTGGCTGTGACTGGAGCTGTGAGTTGGATCTGCTCTCCTGAGGTTCTGGCTGTGACTGGAGCTGTGAGTTGGATCTGCCCTCCTGAGGTTCTGGCTGTGTCAGTGGAGCTGTGAGTTGGATCTGCTCTCCTGAGGTTCTGGCTGTGTCAGTGGAGCTGTGAGTTGGATCTGCTCTCCTGAAGTTCTGGCTGTGACTGGAGCTGTGAGTTGGATCTGCCCTCCTGAGGTTCTGGCTGTGTCAGTGGAGCTGTGAGTTGGATCTGCTCTCCTGAGGTTCTGGCTGTGTCAGTGGAGCTGTGAGTTGGATCTGCTCTCCTGAGGTTCTGGCTGTGTCAGTGGAGCTGTGAGTTGGATCTGCTCTCCTGAGGTTCTGGCTGTGACTGGAGCTGTGAGTTGGATCTGCTCTCCTGAGGTTCTGGCTGTGTCAGTGGAGCTGTGAGTTGGATCTGCTCTCCTGAGGTTCTGGCTGTGTCAGTGGAGCTGTGAGTTGGATCTGCTCTCCTGAGGTTCTGGCTGTGTCAGTGGAGCTGTGAGTTGGATCTGCTCTCCTGAAGTTCTGGCTGTGACTGGAGCTGTGAGTTGGATCTGCCCTCCTGAGGTTCTGGCTGTGTCAGTGGAGCTGTGAGTTGGATCTGCTCTCCTGAGGTTCTGGCTGTGTCAGTGGAGCTGTGAGTTGGATCTGCTCTCCTGAGGTTCTGGCTGTGTCAGTGGAGCTGTGAGTTGGATCTGCCCTCCTGAGGTTCTGGCTGTGACTGGAGCTGTGAGTTGGATCTGCTCTCCTGAGGTTCTGGCTGTGTCAGTGGAGCTGTGAGTTGGATCTGCTCTCCTGAGGTTCTGGCTGTGTCAGTGGAGCTGTGAGTTGGATCTGCTCTCCTGAGGTTCTGGCTGTGTCAGTGGAGCTGTGAGTTGGATCTGCTCTCCTGAGGTTCTGGCTGTGTCAGTGGAGCTGTGAGTTGGATCTGCCCTCCTGAGGTTCTGGCTGTGTCAGTGGAGCTGTGAGTTGGATCTGCTCTCCTGAGGTTCTGGCTGTGTCAGTGGAGCTGTGAGTTGGATCTGCTCTCCTGAGGTTCTGGCTGTGTCAGTGGAGCTGTGAGTTGGATCTGCTCTCCTGAGGTTCTGGCTGTGACTGGAGCTGTGAGTTGGATCTGCTCTCCTGAGGTTCTGGCTGTGACTGGAGCTGTGAGTTGGATCTGCTCTCCTGAGGTTCTGGCTGTGACTGGAGCTGTGAGTTGGATCTGCTCTCCTGAGGTTCTGGCTGTGTCAGTGGAGCTGTGAGTTGGATCTGCTCTCCTGAGGTTCTGGCTGTGACTGGAGCTGTGAGTTGGATCTGCTCTCCTGAGGTTCTGGCTGTGTCAGTGGAGCTGTGAGTTGGATCTGCTCTCCTGAGGTTCTGGCTGTGACTGGAGCTGTGAGTTGGATCTGCTCTCCTGAGGTTCTGGCTGTGACTGGAGCTGTGAGTTGGATCTGCCCTCCTGAGGTTCTGGCTGTGTCAGTGGAGCTGTGAGTTGGATCTGCTCTCCTGAGGTTCTGGCTGTGTCAGTGGAGCTGTGAGTTGGATCTGCTCTCCTGAAGTTCTGGCTGTGACTGGAGCTGTGAGTTGGATCTGCCCTCCTGAGGTTCTGGCTGTGTCAGTGGAGCTGTGAGTTGGATCTGCTCTCCTGAGGTTCTGGCTGTGTCAGTGGAGCTGTGAGTTGGATCTGCTCTCCTGAGGTTCTGGCTGTGTCAGTGGAGCTGTGAGTTGGATCTGCCCTCCTGAGGTTCTGGCTGTGACTGGAGCTGTGAGTTGGATCTGCTCTCCTGAGGTTCTGGCTGTGTCAGTGGAGCTGTGAGTTGGATCTGCTCTCCTGAGGTTCTGGCTGTGTCAGTGGAGCTGTGAGTTGGATCTGCTCTCCTGAGGTTCTGGCTGTGTCAGTGGAGCTGTGAGTTGGATCTGCCCTCCTGAGGTTCTGGCTGTGACTGGAGCTGTGAGTTGGATCTGCTCTCCTGAGGTTCTGGCTGTGACTGGAGCTGTGAGTTGGATCTGCTCTCCTGAGGTTCTGGCTGTGTCAGTGGAGCTGTGAGTTGGATCTGCTCTCCTGAGGTTCTGGCTGTGTCAGTGGAGCTGTGAGTTGGATCTGCTCTCCTGAGGTTCTGGCTGTGTCAGTGGAGCTGTGAGTTGGATCTGCTCTCCTGAGGTTCTGGCTGTGTCAGTGGAGCTGTGAGTTGGATCTGCCCTCCTGAGGTTCTGGCTGTGTCAGTGGAGCTGTGAGTTGGATCTGCTCTCCTGAGGTTCTGGCTGTGTCAGTGGAGCTGTGAGTTGGATCTGCCCTCCTGAGGTTCTGGCTGTGTCTGGAGCTGTGAGTTGGATCTGCTCTCCTGAGGTTCTGGCTGTGACTGGAGCTGTGAGTTGGATCTGCTCTCCTGAGGTTCTGGCTGTGTCAGTGGAGCTGTGAGTTGGATCTGCTCTCCTGAGGTTCTGGCTGTGTCAGTGGAGCTGTGAGTTGGATCTGCTCTCCTGAGGTTCTGGCTGTGACTGGAGCTGTGAGTTGGATCTGCTCTCCTGAGGTTCTGGCTGTGTCAGTGGAGCTGTGAGTTGGATCTGCTGGCTCAGCTGACCCTGTCCCTCAGCCCTGCTGCCCTGGCTGGGGACAGGCAGGCACTCACT
Source organism: Pogoniulus pusillus (assembly GCF_015220805.1). Classification (NCBI taxonomy): domain Eukaryota; kingdom Metazoa; phylum Chordata; class Aves; order Piciformes; family Lybiidae; genus Pogoniulus; species Pogoniulus pusillus. The sequence goes on from NC_087277.1 coordinate 29,327,816, forward strand.
CTGTGTGTACAGTTGGATTATGTCTCTGTGTGGCTCACTCAGAGTCTGGGCTGGCTCAGTGGAGCTCTGCACATATCCCACACTTCTCAGCACCTGCAGAGGGTTCAGATTCTTCTGTTAAGTGCCTCTGAGCATTTCTGTCTCTAAAGGTTTGGACAGAACTCTCAGTCATCAACCTCAGCAGGGCACCCAAGTTGTACCAATTACTATGACTTCTGTCTCCTCATTCTGAGATGTTCCTGCTGGCTGTGGAAATAAAACCTCATTTAACTTGTGTGTGGTCAGCTGAGAGATGAAATCATAACCTCCACTCCTTGCAGGAGGGCACGTGGTGCTCTTGCTCTTCTCAGCCCAGTTCTCTGTAGGCTGGGCACTAGTAGATCCTGTACTATAGAGTCACAGAATCATGGAATGGACTGGGTTGGAAGAGACCTCCAAAGCTCATCCAGTCCAACCCCCTCTGCAGTCAGCAGGGACAGCCACAACTAGATCAGGTACTGCTCAGGCCACCCCTTGAGTGCTGTGTCCAGTTCTGGGCTCCTCCATTGCAGAGAGATGCTGAGGTGCTGGAAGGTGTTTGGAGAAGGGCAGCAAGGCTGGGGAGGGGCCTGGAGCAGAGCCCTGTGAGGAGAGGCTGAGGGAGCTGGGGGTGTGCAGCCTGCAGCAGAGGAGGCTCAGGGCAGAGCTCATTGCTGCCTGCAGCTGCCTGCAGGGAGGCTGTAGCCAGGTGGGGTTGGGCTCTGCTGCCAGGCACCCAGCACCAGAAGAAGGGGACACAGCCTCAAGCTGTGCCAGGCCAGGTCTAGGCTGGATGTGAGGAGGAAGTTGCTGGCAGAGAGAGTGATTGGCATTGGAATGGGCTGCCCATGGAGGTGGTGGAGTGGCTGTGGCTGGAGGTGTTGCAGCCAAGCCTGGCTGGGGCACTTAGTGCCATGGTCTGGTTGGTTGGGCAGGGCTGGGTGCTAGGTTGGGCTGGCTGAGATTGGAGCTCTCTACCGACCTGTCTGATTCTGTGACAGAGATCAGGGTGGAGAAACCAGCCAGAGCTGACCTGCAGTTTCCTGGTGTTCTCTAAACATCCCAAAATACCCCTCAGGGCCAGTGTTCAGCTGGCTGAGTTGGGACTTAGCAGCACAGGCTGTTCATCCAGCCCTGCTGCTTCTCACAGGGCTGCTAACACCTTTGCCAGTAATGACCTTTCATGCTGTGGAGTTTTCTTCTCACCCCACTTCCACGGCAAAGGAACTTCATGGAAACAATGCAGAGGAGATTGCAGACTCGGTGGGGGCAAGGGCAGGAAGATTAGAAGTGGAGGACAAAAGGTGAGGGACTTGTCTGCATTTCCTCAGGAAGCTGAGGCAGAAAGAGAAGAGCCAGACCCCAGAGCTCCAGTTCCCATGCTGCTGCCAGCTAATCATCATGGCAACTGCTTAAATGAAAGGGCTGCTGTAGTCAGCCCGAGAGTGTCATCCACAGCTCCTCATCCTCCACGTGGAGAGAGGCCACGTTAGGCAAAGAAGGAGCAGGAGCAAAGTGTCACCCCTACTCTGCCTAGTGTCACCCCCACTCTGCCTAGTGTCACCCCCCACTCTGTCTAGTGTCACCCCCCACTCTGCCTAGTGTCACCCCCCACTCTGCCTAGTGTCACCCCCACTCTGCCTAGTGTCACCCCCCACTCTGCCTAGTGTCACCCCCACTCTGCCTAGTGTCACCCCTACTCTGCCTAGTGTCACCCCCACTCTGTCTAGTGTCACCCCCACTCTGTCTAGTGTCATCCCCACTCTGCCCAGTGTCACCCTACTCTGCCTAGTGTCACCCCACTCTGCCTAGTGTCACCCCCACTCTGTCTAGTGTCATCCCTACTCTGCCCAGTGTCACCCTACTCTGCCTAGTGTCACCCCCACTCTGTCTAGTGTCACCCCCACTCTGTCTAGTGTCATTCCTACTCTGCCTAGTGTCACCCCCACTCTGTCTAGTGTCATCCCTACTCTGCCCAGTGTCACCCTACTCTGCCTAGTGTCACCCCACTCTGCCTAGTGTCACCCCCACTCTGCCTAGTGTCACCCCCACTCTGCCTAGTGTCACCCCACTCTGCCTAGTGTCATCCCTACTCTGTCTAGTGTCACTCCCACTCTGCCTAGTGTCACCCCCACTCTGCCTAGTGTCATCCCCACTCTGCCTAGTGTCACCCCCACTCTGTCTATTCTACTCCTCCTTTTGTTTTGCTGGCTTATTTCCATGGCACTTCCAGTGAGCTCTTGCACCCAGTACAGGATCACAGGATCTCAGGCTCACAGGATGTCAGGGGCTGGAAGGGACCCAAGGAGATCATCCAGTCCAACCCCCTGCCAGAGCAGGACAATCCTATCTGACACACATCACACAGGAACACATCCAGACAGGCCTGGAGAGGCTCCAGAGAAGGAGACTCCACAGCCTCTCTGGGCAGCCTGTGCCAGGGCTCTGGGACCCTTCCAGGCAAGAAGTTCTCCCTTGTGCTGAGCTGGAACCTCCTGTGCTGCAGCTTCCATCCATTGCTCCTTGTCCTATCCCAGGCAGCAGTGAGCAGAGCCTGTCCCCCACTCCTGGCAGCACTCAGATGTTTATAGACATTGATTAAATCCCCTCTCAGTCTTCTCTTCTCCAGACTAAGCAGCTCCAGCGCCCTCAGCCTCTCCTCATCAGCCATGCCCTCCAGTCCCCTCATCATCCTCATAGCTTCCACTGGACCCTCTCCAGCAGATCCCTGTCCCTCTGCAACTGGGGAGCCCAAAATTGAACACAGTACCTCAGCTGCTGATTCCAATGAGGGTTTGCTAAAGGTGTTGCCAGCACCTGTAGGGCAAAGCAGCAAATCTCTGGATCTCCAAGGCATGCTGGGCACCAAGCTTTTGGGAGTGTTGAATGAGATTTTGAGCAACCTGGGCTAGTGGAGAGTGGCAGGGGTGTTGGAACTGGGTGGTCTTCAAGGTCCCTTCCAAGCCAAATCTTTCCATGACTCTGTGATCCTCTGTTGGTCCCTTGCAATATCCAAGGACAAAGCAAAGGGATCTCTGCTGAGATGCAGGTGTCCTTCAGCTGCCTTTCCACAGGAGCTGCTGCACTGGAGGCTGTCTTCTTGGGACAATGATGAGTGATATTCAGCATGGGCAAAGATCATAGAACAGAATCCTACAATCACAGAATGAGTCAGGGTTGGAAGGGACCACAAGGAGCAGCCAGTGCCAACCCCCCTGCCATGCCCAGGGACACCCTACCCTAGAGCAGGCTGCACACAGCCTCAGCCAGCCTGGCTTCAAACACCTCCAGCCATGGGGCCTCAACCCCCTCCCTGGGCAACCCATTCCAGCCTCTCACCACTCTCCTGCTCAACAACTTCCTCCTCACCTCCAGCCTCACTCTCCCCACCTCCACCTTTGCTCCATTCCCCCCACTCCTACCACTCCCTGAGAGCCTCCAAAGTCCCTCCCCAGATAGGATGCAAACCATTTCTTCTCTCACCTTGGTGCTGTGTAGTGGCCCCGGTAGAGTTAGGCACTGGTTGGCCCTAAAGGTCTTTTCAATCACAGCAATTTTGCTGCTCTATGAACCCTCCCAAGCTGTAATTCCTCTCCCCCCCAGCTCCTGTGTTTAGGAGTTAGCTGTTAGAAGGGGGTCAGCCAATCTCCCTAGGAGGCAGAGGACTTCACAATGGCTGAAGAGGATTACCCCATGTGTAATCCCCTTACAAAAGCCTCTTCCCTTCCCACTCCGGGGCAGGCGTAAAAATCAGGATTGCTTTTTTCACATCTAATTAGAAAACAATAGAGCACATTAAGGAATTAAAGTGTCCACCTGTAAGATGCTTAAGAGCAAGGCTGCTGGCAGATATAATTAGCTCCAGTTAGCTGCTTGCTTGTTTACTTCACCTGGTTTAGCCAGAGTGGGGTGCTTGGGGCTTTACTTAGAATACCTTTTGCTGTTGCCTAAGGAAATGCAGGGGATCAGCAGGGACCAAAGGGAGAAAAACTCCTTGGGAAGAAGTTCTTCGGTCTGAGGGTGGTGAGACTCTGGAATAGGCTGCCCAGGGAGGTTGTGGCTGCTTCCTCCCTGGGGGTGTTCAAGGCTAGGTTGGGTAAGGCCTGGAGCAGCCAAGTCTAGCACAGAAGTGTCCTTGCCTGTGGCAGGGGGATTGGAGCAGATGGTCTCTGAGGTCCCTTCCAACCTGAGCCATTCTGTGGTTCTATGAAAGGCAGTACAAAGATCACAGAATCAAGCAGGCTGGAAGAGAGCTCCAAGCTCAGCCAGCCCAACCTAGCACCCAGCCCTGCCCAGCCAACCAGACCATGGCACTAAGTGCCCCAGCCAGGCTTGGCTGCAACACCTCCAGCCACAGGCACTCCACCACCTCCCTGGGCAGCCCATTCCAATGCCAATCACTCTCTCTGCCAGCAACTTCCTCCTGACATCCAGCCTAGACCTCCCCTGGCACAGCTCCAGGCTGTGTCCCCTTCTTCTGTTGCTGGCTGCCTGGCAGCAGAGCCCAACCCCACCTGGCTACAGCCTCCCTGCAGGTAGCGTTTGAGTTGTGGCCTCAGCAGTGCTCAGTACAGGGTCCACAATCACTTCTTTACTCCTGTTGGCCCCCAGGCCAGGATGCTGCTGGGCTTCCTGACCACCTTAGCACACTGCTGGCTCACGTTCAGACAGCTGTCACCCAGTGCCCCCCAGAACAAGCCCAGGCTGTTGCTGCATGCACAGGGGTGCAAATGAAAGGCTGAGGAGCAGGATGCTGGCTTGGTTTCTGCCAGCACACTGGCTGCCCAGAAGCCAGAAGATGTGTGCTGACCAAGTGGGGCAGGAGAGACAGCCAGACAGCTGGAAATGGAGCTGAGAGAACGGCAGATCCAGGCTGCAGCTTGCTGTGAGCTCAGGCAGGGCTGCCCACAGATCAGGGCCATTCATTTCACTCGGGTTTTATAAAGTGCCTTAAGGAAATCTGACAGCAGTGGGAAAAGAAAACCCTGGGAGTGCTTTGCAGCTGCTGCTTGCTCAGACCTTTGAAGGGGTGACTCTGCAGGGCAGCCTACAGTTAGCTCTGTGTGGCCTGGTAAGAGAAGTGAGAGGCTGGCAGCTAATGACTGACAGGGAGGAGGAGGAGGAGGGGGAAGTGTTTTGCTGTGCCGATGTTGTGTGAGCACTGCAGAGGGAGCAAGCCTTTAAAGTGCGAAGGCTGAGGGAGCTGGGATTGGTTAGCCTGGAGAAGAGGAGGCTCAGGGCAGACCTTATTGCTGTCTGCAACTACCTGAGGGGTGGTTGTGGCCAGGAGGAGGTTGCTCTCTTCTCTCAGGTGGCCAGCACCAGAACAAGAGGACACAGCCTCAGGCTGTGCCAGGGGAGATTTAGGCTGGAGGTGAGGAGAAAGTTCTTCCCTGAGAGAGTCATTGGGCACTGGAATGGGCTGCCCGGGGAGGTGGTGGAGTCGCCGTCCCTGGAGCTGTTCAAGGCAGGATTGGACGTGGCACTTGGTGCCATGGTCTGGCCTTGAGCTCTGTGGTAAAGGGTTGGACTTGATGGTCTGTGAGGTCTCTTCCAACATCTCTCTTGAATTGAGGGGCCCAGAACTGGACCCAACTGCTGTGTCCAGTTCTGGGCCCCTCAATTCAAGAGAGATGCTGAGGTGCTGGAAGGTGTTTGGAGAAGGGCAGCAAGGCTGGGGAGGGGCCTGGAGCAGAGCCCTGTGAGGAGAGGCTGAGGGAGCTGGGGGTGTGCAGCCTGCAGCAGAGGAGGCTCAGGGCAGAGCTCATTGCTGCCTGCAGCTGCCTGCAGGGAGGCTGTAGCCAGGTGGGGTTGGGCTCTGCTGCCAGGCACTCAGCACCAGAAAAAGGAGACACAGCCTCAAGCTGTGGCAGGGCAGGTCTAGGCTGGCTGTGAGGAGGAAGTTGCTGGCAGAGAGAGTGATTGGCATTGGAATGGGCTGCCCAGGGAGGTGGTGGAGTGGCTGTGGCTGGAGGTGTTGAAGCCAAGCCTGGCTGGGGCACTTAGTGCCATGGTCTGGTTGGTTGGGCAGGGCTGGGGGATAGGTTGGGCTGGATGATCTTGGAGGTCTCTTCCAACCTGCTTGATTCTGTGATTCATTCCCACTGCCACTGAGCTGGAATGAGATGCTGGCCTAGGAGAAGGGCACTGAAGCTGAGGGAGCTGTAGCAGAGATGGATCCATCCACCCACCCACTGAGGTGAATCTCAGGCCAGGTCACTGGGATTACCTATGACCACCCAAGCTTTCCTGGGTTTGATTACAACACTGTCCTGTTTTACAGACAGTTTGGGCACCCAACTCTCACAGACTCCAGTTTCTCACAGAGAGGGGAGCTGCTTGATGCAAGGCTGACACCTGGCCCCTGGGACACTCAGCACATGACTTCCAGCAACACCAAACCCAGGAGCTCGACAGGGGAAACTGTGTCAGGTCCCTCACCCTACAGCCACACAAACTCCTTTTGCTTGCAGAACAGCAGGGCACAGAGGACAGCCGTGCCAGGAAAGCAGGGGACCTGCATTGCCCACGCTGCACACCCCTGGCACTGTAAGGTGCCACAGCCCTACTGCTGCTCCTGTGCTCAGCTGGTGGCCAGGCAATCACAGAATCATAGAATCAACCAGGTTGGAAGAGACCTCCAAGATGATCCAGTCCAACCTATGGAGCCTTCAAACTCGACTCAGGCAACAGGCAGAGGGGTGGAAGGAGGACAGATCCCAGATATCTGGCACGTCCCTTCAGTTTTATCCCTGAATAGAATAGAATAGAATCATAGAATCAAGCAGGTGGGAAGAGACCTCCAAGATCAGCCAGTCCAACCTAGCACCCAGCCCTATCCAGTCAACCAGACCATGGCACTAAGTGCCCCAGCCAGGCTTTGCTTGAACACCTCCAAGGATGGTGCCTCCACCACCTCCCTGGGCAGCCCATTCCAATGCCAATCACTCTCTCTGCCAGCAACTTCCTCCTCACATCCAGCCTAGACCTGCCCTGGCACAACTTGAGACTGTGTCCCATTGTTCTATTGCTGCTTGCCTGGCAGCAGAGCCCAACTCCACCTGGCTACAGCCTCCCTGCAGGCAGCTGCAGGCAGCAATGAGCTCTGCCCTGAGCCTCCTCTGCTGCAGGCTGCACACCCCCAGCTCCCTCAGCCTCTCCTCATAGGGTTTGTGTTCCAGGCCCCTCCCCAGCCTTGCTGCCCTTCTCCAAACACCTTCCAGCACCTCAGCATCTCTCTGCAATGGAGGAGCCCAGAACTGGACACAGCACTGCAGGGGTGGCCTGAGCAGTGCTGAGCACAGGGGCACAAGAACCTCCCTTGTCCTACTGCCCACACTGCTCCTGAGCCAGCCCAGGATGCCATTGGCTCTCTTGGCCACCTGGGCACACTGCTGGCTCATCTTCAGCCTACTATCTGCCAGCATCCCCAGGTCCCTTTCCTCCTGGCTGCTTTCCAGGTCTTTCCTTTGGCAGCCTGTGTTGCACACTAGTGACTCTGCATTGAGTAATCAGTTCTCAGAGTGTGCCCTGAATATTTCCAGCTGGTCCTCACCAGATGGTAAATAGAACTGCAGAGCCTGGCCCCCATCAGAAAGCTCCCTTAGCACCCATGGTCTGCCCTGTGAGTGGATGGAGGCAGCAAGCAGTGTGCTTGGTGCTGGTGTGGGCAGAGAGGCTCTGCTCAGCCCAGCACACACAGCACCACCTCAGCATTGGGAAGCCATGGAATGGCTCAGCTTGGAAGAGATCATCTGCTCCAACCTTCCTACCATGGGCAGGGACACAAGGAGACAGAGTCCCAAGTTGTGCCAGGAGAAGTCTAGGCTGGATGTGAGGAGGAAGTTGCTGGCATTGAGAGTGATTGGCATTGGAATGGGCTGCCCAGGGAGGTGGTGGAGTGGCCGTGGCTGGAGGTGTTGAAGCCAAGCCTGGCTGGGGCACTGAGAGCCATGGTCTGGTTGGATGGGCAGGGCTGGGTGCTAGGTTGGCCTGGCTGAGCTTGGAGCTCTCTTCCAACCTGCTTGATTCTATGATTCTCAACTAGACTTGGCTGCTCAAGGCCTCATCCTTAAACATGTCCAGGCAGGAGGCATCCACAACCTCCCTGGGCAGCCTGTTCCAGAGTCTCACCAGCCTCACACTGAGGAACTTCTTCCTAAGCTCCAGTCTAACCCTGCTCTGCCTCAGCTCCAGTCTAACCCTGCTGTCCCTCAGTTTCAAACCATTCCTCCTTGTCCTGTTTCTATGTAAAGTCCCTCTGTAGCCTTCCTGTAGGATCCCTTTAGCTTTTGGAAGGCAGCTCTAAGGTCCCCCACAGAGTCTTCTCTTCTCCAGGTTGAACACCCCCAGCTCCCTTAGCCTGTCCTCACATTGGAGCTGCTCCAGCCCTTGGATCATCTTTGTGGCCCTCCTCTGGACTCACTCCAACAGCTCTGTGTCCTTCCTGTGCTAGGAACACCCAGAACTGGACACACTATTCAAGGTGGAGTCTCACAAGAGTAGAGTAAAGGGGAAGAACCTCCCAAACCAGGCTTGAGCTATTCTTCAAGCCTGCCAGAAGCTGCAGGAAGAAACATGGTCTTGTATCCACCAAGCACAGAGCCAGGGGTGGGCAGTGATGCTCTACTAGGAAGTACAGTCAAGAGGAGCCAAAGAGCTCCTCCAGAAAGGCTGATCTGAAGTGGAGATGGAGCAACATCTCCAGGCAAGAAACTGCAGCCTTGAGAGGCTGACTCAGAAATGGGACAAAAGGTAACAATTGTGTTTGTTTATCACTGTAAAGATCTGCCTCACCCTCTGCTTTCACCCTTCCTGTTTGTGAGGGGTCACCCTGACCTGATTATTCAGACAGCATTTTGGCTCTCCCCGAGGCACAGGGAAGCCTGGACAAGCAGAGGGCCTGGAGATGCAGGCAGGCTTGGGTCGGGTCCGCAGAGCGATGCTGGGGGGAGCAGCCCACAGATGGATTTCTCTCCCTCCCCACCTGGACTCTGCTGTTTGCTTCTCAAAGCCTCTGATGCCAGAGGTGCTGGTGGCACATGGACTTGGTGTGAGCCAAAGGACTGGTGCAGGAGTGCAGAATCATAGAATGGTTTGGCTTGGGTGGGAGCTCAAAGCTCAGCCAGGTCCAACCCCCTGCTGCCATAGGCAGGGACAGCTCCCACTAGAACAGGTTGCTCAGGGCCTCATCCAACCTGGCCTTGGACACCTCCAGGGAGGTTGTGGGGCACAGAATCACCCAATGTGGTCTTTGATCACATTGGGTGCTTCTGTGCCCCACAGCCTCCCAGGGCAACCTGTGCCAGTGTCTCACCACCCTCACTGCAAACAACTTCTTCCTCACATCCACTTTCCATCTCCCCTCTGACACGTCAAACCCATTCCTCCTCCTCCTCCTCCTGCCATTCCCAGGCCTTGTCCATAGTCCCTCCCCAGCCCTCCTGCAGCCCCCTGCAGAGCCTGCAAGGCCACTCCAAGGGCTCCTCAAAGCCTTCTCCTCTCCAGCCTGCACAGCCCCAACTCTCTCAGCCTGGCCTCACAGCAGAGCTGCTGCAGCCCTCTCAGCATCTTGGTGGCCTCCTCTGCACTGCCTCCAACACTTCCCTGTGCTGCTTGTGCTGGGGGCTGCAGAGCTGCCCCCAGGGCTGCAGGTGGGGTGTGAGGAGAGCAGAGCCAAGGGGCACAATCCCCTCCCTTGCCCTGTGCCCACACTGCTCTGGCTGCAGCCCAGCACAGGCTTGTGTCTGGGCTGCACTCACCCTGCAGGCTCCTGGGGAGCTTTGCATCAGCCCAGACCCCCAGGGGCTGTTCCTCAGGGCTGCTCTCAGCCACTCTCCACCCAGCCTGCAGCTGTGCTTGGCATTGCTCCCACCCAGGTGCAGGACCTTCCACTTGGCCTTGTTGAATGTCCTGAGGTTGGCCTGGGCACAGCTCTGCAGCCTGTGCAGCTCCCTCTGGATGGGTCCCTGCCCTCTAGCAAGTCACCTGTGCCACACAGCTTGGTGCCAGCTGCACACCTGCTGAGGCTGCACTGATTGCTCTGCCCATGGCACTGACAGAGATGTTCCACAGCACTGGTGCCAGCACTGACCCCTGAGGGAGCCACTTGGCACTGTTCTGCAGGTGGGCACTGTGCCCTTGATCCCCACTCTCTGGGTGCCACCATCCAGCCAGTTCCTTACCCAGCAGTGCTGCACCCAGCCAGGCTGTGCTGTCCCAGTCTGGTGACCAGGATGCCATGTGGGACAGAGTCCATTGCCTTACTCAGCTCCAGGTAGATGATGTCAGTTGCTCTTCCCTTGTCCATTGTTGCTGTGAGTGCATGGAGCTACCTGGAGCAATCTAAAGAGCTAAATCTCTCCCTCTCCTGCAGTGATCAAGGCTAAGTCAGCTGTGCAAACTAATTGACATTCAGCTGCACATAGCCATAAACTGTGCTTATTGTCCCTGATCAATATGAATATGAGATTTGCTCTGAAAGTTCACCAAAAGCCTTTCCCCTTGCTGATTATCTCTGGCCTGTCGAGTTTTGCTTGGCACAGGGACAGTGCAGGAGGGTGGCCAAGCTGCATGGGAAAGTCTGAGAGTGCAGGAGAGGAGAGGCTGAGGGAGCTGGGGGGGTGCAGCCTGCAGCAGAGGAGGCTCAGGGCAGAGCTGATTGCTGCCTGCAGCTGCCGGCAGGGAGGCTGTGGCCAGGTGGGGTTGGGCTCTGCTGCCAGGCAAGCAGCACCAGAAGAAGGGGACACAGCCTGGAGCTGTGCCAGGGGAGGTCTAGGCTGGATGTGAGGAGGAAGTTGCTGGCAGAGAAAGTGATTGGCATTGGAATGGGCTGCCCAGGGAGGTGGTGGAGTGGCTGTGGCTGGAGGTGTTGCAGCCAAGCCTGGCTGGGGCACTTAGTGCCATGGTCTGGTTGGTTGGGCAGGGCTGGGTGCTAGGTTGGCCTGGCTGAGCTTGGAGCTCTCTTCCAATCTACTTGGTTCTATGATTCTATGATCCTCTTTTCCAGTGGATTCTTGTGCATGTTTCAAGCAGTTGGTGAGGGGCAAATGGAAATGGCCACACCACTTCCACCTGCCACCAGCACCTCGGTAACAGAAGAGGGGGCTGTGAAGAAGCTACCAAGGAGCAGCCCTTGTGGCCAGCATGTCATAAGGCTCAGAGAACATATTTTGGTAGCCTTAAAGGAGGCACAGCAGAGACTGCTCTCAGTTACTTAGCCAGCTTTGCCACTGGCTCCATCTGGAAGTAACTCCAGAAAGAATTCTTCATGATTTGAAAATGTAATTGCTAAAAGCTTCCCACTCCATCCCAAAATTGGCAGGCACTGGCACCTGCTCTTTATGGAGTGAGCATCTCTGTCCTAGCAAAAACTATCAGATGACCTACATAGGAAGGTTAGGAGGAAGTTCTTCACACAGAGAGTGATTGGCACTGGAATGGGCTGCCCAGGGAGGAGGTGGAGTGGCTGGAGGTGTTGAAGCCAAGCCTGGCTGGGGCACTTAGTGCCATGGTCTGGTTGGTTGGGCAGGGCTGGGTGCTAGGTTGGGCTGGATGAGCTTGGAGCTCTCTTCCAGCCTGACTGGTGCCATGATTCTATGATAGGATGAGGGGCAGTGGTTTAAAAGTGGAGCAGGGCAGATTTAGGTTGGACACCAGGAGGAAGTTCTGCTCAATGGGAGTGGTTTTATGATTCTGTGATTCCAAAATCCTGGAACAGGCTGCCCAGAGGTGTGGTCGAGGCCCAATGCCTGGACACAGTGAAGATCAGACTGGAAGTGTCCCTGTGCAGGCTGCTGTAGCTGGATGTGTCCCTGCTGAGTGCAGGGGGGGGTTGGCTGAGGTGCCCTTTGAGTGTGCCTCCCAGCCCATGCAGTCTGTGGGTGTGCACTGTGATGCTGCCGGGCAGAGAGCTGTTTGCAGGCTGTCATCCAGCCTGCTGCCCTCGGCACAGAAGAGCTGACTTCACATTCTGCCTGTTCCCAACCCCCTGCCATCAAACACAGGCCTAAACCACAGCACAGAGCTGAGGAGCATGGGAGGAATGGAAAAGATATTCAAGAAGCTGGCAGCTGACAACAGCATCTTGAAAAATGATTTCCTTGGATTCAACAGAACTTCTCCTTCCCCCACTCCAGACAGCTCTCTGCTAGCAGACAGTTTGGGGCAGCTTGGGGCTGACCCAGCTGTGGAGATCCCAGCCAGCTCCTGAGAGAGCAGGAAAGGAATCACCATCTGCCTTGCAGAGATCCCTGCTCGCCTGAGCACTGCCCTCTCCTCACGCAGGCTGTGTGCTGCTCACCACCAATCCAACAGGCAGCCTTGGGCAGCTGCATCTTTGTCAGGGATATGGGTGAGGAACTGGCTGGATGGTGGCACCCAGAGAGTGGGGATCAGGGGCACAGTGTCCACCTGCAGACCAGTGCCAAGTGGCTCCCTCAGGGGTCAGTGCTGGCACCAGTGCTGTGGAACATCTCTGTCAGTGCCATGGGCAGAGCAATCAGTGCAGCCTCAGCAGGTGTGCAGCTGGCACCAAGCTGTGTGGCACAGGTGACTTGCTAGAGGGCAGGGACCCATCCAGAGGGAGCTGCACAGGCTGCAGAGCTGTGCCCAGGCCAACCTCAGGACACTCAACAAGGCCAAGTGGAAGGTCCTGCACCTGGGTGGGAGCAATGCCAAGCACAGCTGCAGGCTGGGTGGGGAATGGCTGAGAGCAGCCCTGAGGAACAGCCCCTGGGGGTCTGGGCTGATGCAAAGCTCCACAGGAGGCTGCAGGGTGAGTGCAGCCCAGACACAAGCCTGTGCTGGGCTGCAGCCAGAGCAGTGTGGGCACAGGGCAAGGGAGGGGATTGTGCCCCTTGGCTCTGCTCTCCTCACACCCCACCTGCAGCCCTGGGGGCAGCTCTGCAGCCCCCAGCACAAGCAGCACAGGGAAGTGTTGGAGGCAGTGCAGAGGAGGCCACCAAGATGCTGAGAGGGCTGCAGCAGCTCTGCTGTGAGGCCAGGCTGAGAGAGTTGGGGCTGTGCAGGCTGGAGAGGAGAAGGCTTGGAGGAGCCCTTGGAGTGGCCTTGCAGGATCTGCAGGGGGCTGCAGGAGGGCTGGGGAGGGACTATGGACAAGGTCTGGGAATGGCAGGAGGAGGAGGAATGGGTTTGAAGTGGCAGAGGGGAGATGGAAAGTGGATGTGAGGAAGAAGTTGTTTGCAGTGAGGGTGGTGAGAGACTGGCACAGGTTGCCCAGAGAGGTTGTGGAGCACAGAAGCACCCAATGTGATCTTTGATCTTTGATCCCATTGGGTGCTTCTCTGCTCCACAACCTCCCTGGAGGTGTTCAAGGCCAGGTTGGATGAGGCCCTGAGCGACCTGTTCTAGTGGGAGGTGTCCCTGCCTGTGGCAGGGGGTTGGAACTGGCTGAGCTGGTCCCTTCCACTCAACACCCTGCTCCTTGGCCCAGTCTGTCACCAGGTTGTTGAAATGGGACCACTGCCTGCCCTGGCTCTCTGGAGTTGCAGGTCTGCACATGGAGTGCCTCTCCAAGCCAGAGCAGTGGTACTCAGAGCTGGCTTTCTGCCAGCACAACTCCACTGGCAAGGGGCAGAGCTGTTTGCAGACCTGGCTGCCAGTCCTGCTTGCTGACACCTTTGACCAGGAGACCAGGGGACCTGAGGCACTTGATTTGAGCTTTCATTTGGTGATGGGCTATGAGGTGGTGGTGCTCAGGAGCTTGCTGAAGGCAGCTTTTGGTTAGATTCTTGCTCATTTATTAGCTGGAAGGGGTTTCAGCAGTGGGTTATGAAAGCTGCTCAGGAGGCTTCAGTTCTGCCTGGTCTTAATGTGAAGTGTTTCTGTGCACCCCAAACACCTGCACCAGCCCTGTGGCAGCCTCGGGTTCGAAGGCTGAGGCAGAATTCACAGCATCACTGAATGGCAGGGGCTGGAAGGGACCTCCAAAGCTCATCCAATCCAACCCCCCTGCCAGAGCAGAATCACCTAGGCCAGATCACACAGGAACACATCCAGGCAGGGTTTGAATATCTCCAGAGAGGAAGGCTCCACAAGCCACCCTGGGCAGCCTGTTCCAGGGTTCTGGCACCCTCACAGGGAAATAAAAACCTCCTCATGTTTCCATGGAACATCCTACACCTCAGCTTGCACCAGTGCCCCTTGTGCTGTCTTTGGGCATCACCCAGCAGAGCCTGGCTCCAGCCTCCTGCCACTCACCTGCACATCTTTATAAGCATGAATGAGGTCACCTCTCAGTCTCTTCCTCTCCAATCTCCAGCCTCAGGAGGTTCAACAAGACCAAGAGCAAGGTCCTGCAGCTGGGCCGAGGCAATGCCAAGCACCAATGCAGGCTGGGCAGTGAGTGGCTGGAGAGCAGCCCTGAGGAGAGGGACTTGGGGGTGCTGCTGGAGGAGAAGCTCAGCAGGAGCCAGCAGTGTGCACTTGCAGCCCAGAGAGCAAGCAGAGCCTGGGCTGCAGCAGCAGCAGTGTGGCCAGCAGGGCCAGGGAGGGGATTCTGCCCCTCTGCTCTGCTCTGCTCTGCTCTGCTGAGACCCCACCTGGAGTCCTGCATCCAGCTCTGGAGCCCCCAGTACAAGAGGGCTGTGGAGATGCTGGAGAGTGTCCAGAGCAGGGCCAGGAGGATGCTGAGAGGCTGCAGCAGCTCTGCTGTGAGCACAGAGTGAAAGAGTTGGGGCTGTGCAGGCTGGAGCAGAGGAGGCTCCCAGGGGACCTTCTTGTGGCCTTCCAGCATCTGAAGGGGCCTCCAAAAAAGCTGGGGAGGGACTTTTGAGGCTGTGAGGGAGTGTCAGGAGTGGGGGGAATGGAGCAAAGGTGGAGGTGGGGAGAGTGAGGCTGGAGGGGAGGAGGAAGTTGTTGAGCAGGAGAGTGGTGAGAGGCTGCAATGGGTTGCCCAGGGAGGGGGTTGAGGCCCCATGGCTGGAGGTGTTTGAGGCCAGGCTGGCTGAGGCTGTGTGCAGCCTGCTCTAGGGTAGGGTGTCCCTGGGCATGGCAGGGGGGTTGGAACTGGTTGATCCTTGTGCTCTTTTCCACCCCTGACTGATTCTGTGCTTCTGTGATTCTCCAAGCCCAGCTCCCTCAGGCTCTGCTCATAACAGAGATATTCCACTCCATTATTTCTGTGGCTCTGTGCTGGACTCTCTCAAGCAGTTCTATGTCCTTCTTGAACTGGGGGACCCAGAACTTAACACAGTACTCCAAATGCAGCCTCACCAGGGCAGAGTAGGAGAGGAGAACCTCTCTTGACCTACTAACCACAGCCCTTCTAATTCACCCCAGGATGCCCTTGGCCTTCTTGGCCACAAGGGCACATTGTTGGCTCATAGTCAACCTCCTATCCATCAGGACCCCAAGGTCCTTTCCCCTTTCACTGCTCTCCAGCAGGTCAGTCCCCAGCCCATACTGATCCATGGGGTTGTTCTTTCCCAGGTGCCCTTGTTGCATTTCATTCCATTCCTCCCTGCCCACCCCTCCAGCCTGTCCAAGTCTCACTGAATGGCAGCACAGCCTCTGCTGTGGCAGCCACTCCACCCTGCTTGGTGTCCTCAGCAAACTTGAGGTGCAGACTTTCACTCCTGTCATGAGCCAGCAGTGTGCCCAGGTGGCCAAGAGAGCCAGTGGCATCCTGGCCTGCATCAGGAATGGTGTGGCCAGCAGGAGCAGGGAGGTCATTCTGCCCCTGGACTCTGCACTGGTCAGACCACACCTTGAGTGCTGTGTTCAGTTCTGGGCCCCCCAGTTTAGGAGGGACATTGAGATGCTTGAGCATGTCCAGAGAAGGGCAACGAGGCTGGGGAGAGGCCTTGAGCACAGCCCTACGAGGAGAGGCTGAGGGAGCTGGGATTGGTTAGCCTGGAGAAGAGGAGGCTCAGGGCAGACCTTATTGCTGTCTACAACTACCTGAGGGGTGGTTGTGGCCAGGAGGAGGTTGCTCTCTTCTCTCATGTGGCCAGCACCAGAACAAGAGGACACAGCCTCAGGCTGCACCAGGGGAGATTTAGGCTGGAGGTGAGGAGAAAGTTCTTCCCTGAGAGAGTCATTGGACACTGGAATGGGCTGCCCGGGGAGGTGGTGGAGTCGCCGTCCCTGGAGCTGTTCAAGGCAGGACTGGATGTGGCACTTGGTGCCATGGTCTGGCCTTGAGCTCTGTGGTAAAGGGTTGGACTTGATGATCTGTGAGGTCTCTTCCAACCTTGGTGATACTGTGGTACTGTGATACTGGGATACTGTGAATTTCTGTCAGTCCCATCCCCACATCCTCACCTTCAGTCAAAGGAAGGGCACCTCAAGGCAGAGGAACAAGAACATGTGTCCCCTCTCCATGCCACCACTTGGAAGGTCAACCTGAATCCAAAGGGACCAGCATCTTCCTGGCTGGCAGAACAGGGCACCACAAAACCAGCCTGCATCTTCCAGCTGCACAAAGAGCCAACCTCAAGCTTGCCCTGCCACATGGCTCAGCTGCCAGCCCCGTGGCAGCATGAGGGATGTGGAGGCTGGATGTGTGGTTTGAGCAGTTTAAACCTTAGCCCAGCCAGGGCTTACACTGAGCTCCTGGCCCTGACATGGCAGCTGGCATAAGGACACCTGTGGCTGGCACATTTGGGATAGTGGTGAGGCAGAGGTGAGCCCAGCTGCAGCCCTGCAGTGCCTCTCCTCACTCCCATGTGCTGCTGATGCGATAAGAGGAGCTGCCCTCTGACTGCCACTGTGGCTGTGCGTGACTGGATCAAAAGCTGTGCTCTGTGCTTCAGCTCCGTGGGTTGGGCTAATGCACTCCAGATGGGCATTTCAGCTCAGCCTCTCTCTTTATTCCTGGCCCTTCCCTTTGACTTTCCTCTACCAAAGACACTGAACATGTCCCACATGCAGGGACAAGACCTGCCCTCATCGCTAGGCTGAGGCAAGGTTTCTATACCAGGGTAAGTCCAGCACAGAACTGCCACTTTTGTTACCCCTCTGAGAGGCTCCAACAGATGTCTCTAAAGAGTTTGCTTTGGCTTGCTCTCAAATCTAAGCAAATCAGAGCTCTCCTGCTTATTAGATGTGTAATATGCAGGTACTTGCTCTTTGACCTAAACACTGCTGCAAGCTAGGGATGGATAGTAGTAAATTTGCACTGACAGCAAGGGGCACAAAGGTTTGACCACATGATTCTGCCAGTTCCCTCTGCTCTGCTGAGACCTCACCTGCAGTGCTGCATCCAGCTCTGCAGCCCTCAAGACAAGAGAGAGACCAGTGGCATCCTGGGCTGGCTCAGGAGCAGTGTGGGCAGCAGGACAAGGGAGGTTCTTGTGCCCCTGTGCTGAGCACTGCTCAGGCCACCCCTGCAGTGCTGTGTCCAGTTCTGGGCTCCTCCATTGCAGAGAGATGTTGAGGTGCTGGAAGGTGTTTGGAGAAGGGCAGCAAGGCTGGGGAGGGGCCTGGAGCACAGCCCTGTGAGGAGAGGCTGAGGGAGCTGGGGGTGTGCAGCCTGCAGCAGAGGAGGCTCAGGGCAGAGCTCATTGCTGCCTGCAGCTGCCTGCAGGGAGGCTGTAGCCAGGTGGGGTTGGGCTCTGCTGCCAGGCAAGCAGCACCAGAAGAAGGGGACACAGCCTGGAGCTGTGCCAGGGCAGGTCTAGGCTGGATGTGAGGAGGAAGTTGTTGTCAGAGAGAGTGATTGGCATTGGAATGGGCTGCCCAAGGAGGTGGTGGAGTGGTCGTGGCTGGAGGTGGTGGAGTGGCCAGGGTCATAGAATTATAGAATCATAGAATCAGCCAGGTTGGAAGAGACCTCCAAGATCATCCAGGCCAACCTATCCCCCAGCCCTATCCAATCAACCAGACCATGGCACTAAGTGCCTCATCCAGGATTTGCTTGAACACCTCCAGGGATGGTGCCTCCACCACCTCCCTGGGCAGCCCATTCCAATGCCAGTCACTCTCTCTGACAACAACTTCCTCCTCACATGCAGCCTGTACTTTCCCCAGCACAGCTTGAGACTGTGTCCCCTTGTTCTATTGCTGGTTGCCTGGCAGCAGAGCCCAACCCCACCTGGCTACAGCCTCCCTGCAGGCAGCTGCAGGCAGCAATGAGCTCTGCCCTGAGCCTCCTCTGCTGCAGGCTGCACCCCCCCAGCTCCCTCAGCCTCTCCTCATAGGGTTTGTGTTCCAGGCCCCTCCCCAGCCTTGTTGCCCTTCTCCAAACACCTTCCAGCACCTCAACATCTCTCTTGATTTGAGTGGCCCAGAACTGGATACAGCACTCAAGGTGTGGCCTGAGCAGTGCTGAGCACAGGGGCACAAGAACCTCCCTTGTCCTGCTGCCCACACTGTTCCTGATGCAGGCCAGCATGCCATTGGCTCTGCTGCCCACCTGGGCACACTGCTGCCTCATCTTTAGCCCACTATCTATCAGTACCCCCAGGTCCCTTCTGGCTGCTTTCCAGCCACTCAGTTTCCAGCCTGTAGCGCTGCTTGGGGTTGTTGTGGCCAAAGTGCAGAACCCTTGATCACTTGATCACCCCTATGATCACTTCACTCCAAAACTCTCATTGGCAAAGGACAAAGAGCCTTGGCTAGAAACTCAACCTGCAGCTTGGCCTCAGCATCACTCCATGTGCCCTGGGCACTGCAAATACTTCCAGCTGCTGTGGCTCTAAGAACTGTTAACTGGTCAACAGAATACAGGTGCTATGATAAAATCCAACCCCAAACCTGCTCTTTAGAATCCCTGTCCCTTCAGCAACAACTCTGCAGACCTACTTTCCAGGTCCCCTCCCAGCCTTACCCACACCAAACCACCTGGCCCTTTGGAGGGTGCAGGGCCAGCAGCACGGGAAGGCTGCACAGCGTTTTGGGCTGCTCTCACCAGAGACTGCATTATCAGCTGAAAGCTTCTGCAGCAACCTGGATGACAACTATTGGGTGCATCCTACACGCTCCTGAAATGACTGCATAAAAACCAGAACAAGAGGACACAACCTCAGGCTGTGCCAGGGGAGATTTAGGCTGGAGGTGAGGAGAAAGTTCTTCCCTGAGAGAGTCATTGGACACTGGAATGGGCTGCCCGGGGAGGTGGTGGAGTCGCCGTCCCTGGAGCTGTTCAAGGCAGGACTGGACGTGGCACTTGGTGCCATGGTCTGGCCTTGAGCTCTGTGGTAAAGGGTTGGACTTGATGATCTGTGAGGTCTCTTCCAACCCTGGTGATACTGTGATACTGTGATTAAGGTGTGGGGCCATTAATGCAGCAATGGTCAATCACGGATCAGTGACAACACAAGCCCTTGGGCAAACTATCTGAGTCAGAGCGATCTGAATATTGTGCAAGAGAAGAAGAGTGAGAATTTGCAGATCAGAAGAAGCAAGGAGAGTGTCCTTGCTATCTGATGAATATGCCAAGACTGTCCTGGCCACCTGATGAATATGCCTGTCCTTCTCATCTGATGAATATGCTGAGACTGTTGCTCCCCGGGAAGCAGATGTGGCCGACAGAATTTAGATGGGATTATTTTGCATGTGATAAAATGACTAATCAATAGATAAAAAAATTTAAGCCTTCTGATGCCTTCTGACAAAGTATATATATCCCTGTATGTTGCCTAATAAAATCAGAACTTAACTTGCATCAAGCTGTCTCCCCATCCCTTCATCGCGGCATTAAGGGTTTTGGGAAGAGGAGCCACGCTCCTTGCTGGACACTGTCATTTGGATCCACTTTCCTTCAGTGCTGTGGCTCCTTTCCTCTGCTTTCACTCAGCCCCACAGGCCATCTTCACCCAGATCACTGACAACTGACTTAGGGTTACAGAGGCTCTGATGGCATAGCCTGAGCTGCCTGGAGTGTGCCAGACCTCATTTGCCTTTGCTGTTTGTTTTTGTGGTGTCGGCACACGATGCTCTTCCTCACAAGTGGATTGCTCTTGGACAGCAAGAGGATGCTACAGGTTTGAGAGTGTGTTATTGCCTTTAGCAAACCTCACTGCAGTGCCAGGTGAGAACTTAACTCATGGTTGGAAATCAAGAGGCCACCAGTCCTCATGAGGTTCACCTGGGCCCACCTCTCCAGCTTGGACCTGGACAAGCTGGAGAGGTGGGCACAGATAAACCTGATGAGGTTGTACAAGAGCAAGTGCTGGCTCCTGCACCTCAGGTGGAACAATCCTCACTATCAATACAGACTTGGGGAGGAGGTGATAGAAGACAGCCCTGCAGAAAAGGACTTAAGTGTGCTGGTGGATAAGAAGCTGGACATGAACAGACAGTGTGAGCTTGCAGCCCATAAGGCCAATGGCAGCTTGGGCTGCATCAAAAGATGTGTGGCCAGCAGATCCAGAGAGGTGATTCTGCCACTTTGCTTTGCTGAGCCCTCACTTGCAGTGCTGTGGTCATTTCTGGAGTCCTCCATATAGGAAGGTCATGAACCTGATGGATCAGGACCAGAGGAGGTCACAAAAATGATCAGGAGTTGGAGCTCCTCTGCTATAAGGACAGGCTGAGGGAGCTGGGGGTGTTCAGCCTGGAAAATACTCCAGGGAGACCTAATAGCAGCCTGCCAGTACCTGAAGGGGATTACAAGGAGGCTGCAGAGGGACTGTTGGCAAAGGCCTGCAGGGGCAGGATGAGGGCAATGGTTTGAAATGAGAGCAGAGCAGATTGAGACTGGATGCGAGGAACAAGCTCTGCACCAGGAGAGTGCTGGAACACTGCACCTAAAAGGAGCTACAAGGAGGCTGCAGAGGGAGTACAGGCCCTGCAGGGACAGGACAAGGGACAAGACAAGAAACAATGGTTCCTCTTGATTCCTCACTCAGCAGAAGCCCTGCAGAGGGGCAGGCAGGATGCGATGCCATGTGCAGCCTTGGCACAATGTCATGCTGGCTGTTCAGGCTGATCACATGCAGGCATTGAGAGCCTGTTCCTGGTAAACTCGAGGCAGTGGAGTTCCCAGGCAGCTCAGGATACAATGAGGCAGCAGCAGCAGCTCTGTGCTACCTGCTTATCCCTTTTTATCAATACAGCCCAAGACTAATGGACCTTTGGAGATAGATTGGCCAATTGGAATGGCACTTTGCCAAGCTTGGCCATATTAGCTAAAGCCAGGGCTTTCATTTTCCTTTCCTGTGGTTGTTTCCCAAGCTTGACCATATTAGGTGAAGCCAGGGCTTTCATTTTCCTTTCATGTGGTTGCTTCCCCTAGCACAGAAGGAGGGGGAGCAGGGGAACATGTCTGGACAAGCCAGGACATGGATAAGCCTAGAGCACAAATCCTATCAGGAGAGGTTGAGGGAGCTGGGCCTGTTTAGCCTGGAGAAGAGGAGGCTCAGGGGTAATCTTATTACTGTCTACAACTACCTGAAGGGACATTGTAGCCAGGTGGGGGGTGGCCTCTTCTCCCAGGTAACCAGCAATAGAACAAGGGGACACAGTCTCAAGTTGTGCCAGGGTAGGTATAGGCTGGATGTTAGGAAGAAGTTCTTCACAGAGAGTGATTGGCATTGGAATGGGCTGCCCAGGGAGGTGGTGGAGTCACTGTCCCTGGGGGTCTTCAAGAAGAGCCTGGCTGAGGCATTTAGTGCCATGGTCTGATTGATTGGTTAGGGCTGGGTGCTAGGTTGGCCTGGATGATCTTGGAGGTCTCTTCCAACCTGGTTGATTCTATGATTCTATGATTCTATGATTCTATCAGACCCACCACAACGGTGTCACCTTGAAGATTCCCAGGAATGGGGCCCTAACCACCTCCCTGGGCAACCTGCCTTCTCCTGCCAGGTGCTGGCAAGGGAGAGCAATGTACGGGGGTGGCGCTGAGCCAGAGGCGTGATGCTCTTCTGGCATGAGGTCAGCATCCAGGAGATGCTGATTTTAGCAGCAGGAAATGACTTTGTGCTCAGGGGAAGTACGCAGGGAGCCTTGAGTGGAAGGCACATGGCCACCAAGGAGGGGGATTACTTCCTGGTGAGGAATAAATGAAAGTGGTTTGTGCATTGTCTTGTCTTTGGTGGTGCTTACAGAGCGCAGTCATCCGGCAGCACTTGAGCTTCCTCCCTGGAAATGGGCTGCACAGCACAGGAAACTGCTAAATCCAAATAAACAAACTCAGTGAGTAAATAGGAAAGGTACTGAGGCCAGAGACCTTGTGACCACATTTTCCATCAACTCCTGGTCACTGAAACTCAGGCAAAAATCCTGAGGCTCAGAGCCACACAGACCGGCACTGACCGGGACACCAGCCTGGGGTGGATTAGCAGGGCTGTGGTGAGCAGCTCAAGAGAGGTTCTCCTCCACCTCTACTCTGCCCTGCTGAGGCTGCATCTGGAATATTGTGTCCGGTTCTGGGCCACTCCCTTCAAGAAGGACCCCAAGGAACTGCTTGAGAGAGCCCAGCACAAAGCTGCTGCAGGCAGTGGAACATCTCCTGTGAGGGCAGGCTGAGGGAGCTGGGGCTGGGAGCAGAGGAGCCTGAGGGCTGCCCTCAGTGCTGCTGATGTGCAGGGCAGTGTCAGGAGCACAGAGCCAGGCTCTGCTCAGGGCTGGCCAAGGGCAGGACTGGGTGCCAGCTGGAGCAGAGGAGGTACATGGGGACAGAAGGGAAAACTTTCTCCCTGTGAGAGTGGCAGAGCTCTGCAGCAGGCTGCCCAGAGAGACTGTGGAGTCTCCTTCTCTGCAGCCTTTCCAACCCCACCTGGGTGTGTTCCTGCATGATCTGACTATGCGACCCTGCTCTGGCAGGGGGATGATCTCTGGAGGTCCATTCCAACTCCCAACGTTCTGTGATTCTGTGTGACTTCAGCACAGCTGCAGGAGGATGTGAAGAGGGACCAAAGCCTTGAGTCATGCAGCCTTGCTAACAGAGACCCCACCCACCCTTCTCAGCGTGGGATCTCAGACGGTTCCGACTCCCTGGAATTTTGGAATGCAACTCTCCCATCTCCTTGCCATCTTCTCACTTACTTTACCTCGTTAGGGAGCCTAACTGCACGCTGCAGAGCCAATTGGTGCTGCCAAGTCAGCATGTGGTGCTTGCCATGTGCTAGAAATCGCTGCAGCCGAGCATGCCTGCACCTGAGATCCCACCAAAATGAGCCTTGGCTCACCTGGGAAGCACTGAGGGTAATGGCAGGATTGCATTAGCTTAATGCTGCCCTGACGGGAAGAACAGATCCCAGGGAGGCAGGCACAAGAGGGGGCAATGGCAACTGATGCCCACAAGACATATGGGAAAAATATCATGTTGAAGAAAGGGAAAATGTTTGAAAGCCACTTAATGTGGAGAAGAATGCCCTAGGAATAGCCCAGAGCTCAGCAGTGAGCAAGCCTGGGAACGAGAAGGAGCTTTTGCTGCCGTAGCACAGGCAACAGCTGACTTAATGGCATCATCTGGCAGCAGGGCTGGTACTGCACAGACAGAAAAGGCCAAGGGATGAGATTGAAAAAGGCCAAGGGCAGGGTTCTGCACTTTGGCCACACCACCCCGAAGCAGCACTACAAGCTGGGGCCAGAGTGGCTGAGAGCAGCCAGGCAGAGAGGGAGCTGGGAGTGCTGGGAGAGAGGAGCTGAAGAGGAGGCAGCAGTGCCCAGGTGGGCAGCAGAGCCAATGGCATCCTGGGCTGGCTCAGGAGCAGTGTGGGCAGCAGGACAAGGGAGGTTCTTGTGCCCCTGTGCTCAGCACTGCTCAGGACACCCCTGGAGTGCTGTGTCCAGTTCTGGGCTCCTCCATTGCAGAGAGATGTTGAGGTGCTGGAAGGTGTTTGGAGAAGGGCAGCAAGGCTGGGGAGGGGCCTGGAGCAGAGCCCTGTGAGGAGAGGCTGAGGGAGCTGGGGGTGTGCAGCCTGCAGCAGAGGAGGCTCAGGGCAGAGCTCATTGCTGCCTGCAGCTGCCTGCAGGGAGGCTGTAGCCAGGTGGGGTTGGGCTCTGCTGCCAGGCAGCCAGGGACAGAAGAAGGGGACAGAGCCTCAAGCTGTGGCAGGGCAGGTCTAGGCTGGATGTGAGGAGAATGTTCTGCCCCCAAAGCAGAGCTCTGGGGATGAGCCTGATGGGACTTGGCTGTCATCCACCTACCCACCCTGCAAACCCCTCCAGACCAAGCCTCTCCAGCAGCTTTTCAAAGAGATGGGCCTGGACACTGATTTCAAAGAGGGGTTTGAATCACTTGCAGTTCTGTGCTGCAGCCTGAAGGCAGAAGTGTCCACCAGAGCTGTTGAAATGCTATTTCTGCTCCTGCGAACAAAGAAGCTCTTTGATACCAACTGAGTGAGTGTATCCCCCAACTATGCTGCCTTGGCTAAAGATGGAAATATTAGCAAGCATTTATTTTTATTGTCCAAAAAAAGAAAGAGAGAGGAGGAATTACTGCTGCCTTTTATTTTTCTCTGCCCCTCCTAAATTACAACAGGGAGAGGAAAAGCAAACAAGACCAAAAGAGCCTTTTGGATGAGGACACTTTCTCATTTTCCCAAGCAAAAAAAAACACTTCTCTGTGTGCCATCCTGGCCTTGCTTCTGCCACAGAAATACTCCTGCAGCGTGTTTTGAGTGTGTCCCTCAGGGGGGGACATCATCATCAGCTGTTTTCCAGATGTTTTAGTCCCTCACAATCATACTTCCTTGCCCGCCGAGAGAGCTGATTCAAAGCTGAAGGATGTGATTGCATCCAGCAGGGCTCTGCTCAGCCCCCAGCCACTGCCTGGGGGGACTGCAGCTTAGACACCACCTGACAACGGTCACAGCCTTGGCAGAGGTGGAATCATAGAGTCATAGAATCATAGAATCATAGAGTCATAGAATCATAGAATCAACCAGGTTGGAAGAGACCTCCAAGCTCATCCAGTCCAACCTAGCACCCAGCCCTATCCAGTCAACCAGACCATGGCACTAAGTGCCTCATCCAGGCTTTGCTTGAACACCCCCAGGGACAGTGCCTCCACCACCTCCCTGGGCAGCCCATTCCAATGCCAATCACTCTCTCTGGGAAGAACTTCCTCCTAACATCCAGCCTAGACCTACCCTGGCACAGCTTGAGACTGTGTCCCCTATTGCTGGTTACCTGGCAGAAGAGGCCACCCCCACCTGGCTACAATGCCCCTTCAGGTAGTTGTAGACAGTAATAAGATCACCCCTGAGCCTCCTCTTCTCCAGGCTGCACACCCCCAGCTCCCTCAGCCTCTCCTCATAGGATTTGTGTTCCAGGCCCCTCACCAGCTTTGTTGCCCTTCTCTGGACACCTTCCAGCACCTCAACATCTTTCTTGAATTGAGGGGCCCAGAACTGGACACAGTACTCAAGGTGTGGCCTGAGCAGTGCTGAGTACAGGAGAAGAATAACTTCCCTTGTCCTACTGGCCACACTGCTCCTGATGCAGGCCAGGATGCCATTGGCTCTGCTGCCCACCTGGGCACACTGCTGCCTCCTCTTCAGCTACTATCTACCAGCACCCCCAGGTCCCTTTCCTCCTGGCTGCTCTCAGCCACTCAGTCCCCAGCCTGTAGTGCTGCTTGGGGTTGTTGTGGCCAAAGTGCAGAACCCTGCCCTTGGCCTTGTTCAATCTCATCCCATTGGCCTCTGCCCACCCATCCAGCCTGGCCAGGTCCCTCTGCAGGGCTCTCCTACCCTCCAACAGCTGCACAGCTGCTCCTAGCTTGGTGTCATCTGCACACTTACTGCTGCTGGACTCAATCCCCTCGTCCAGATCATCAATAAAGACATTGAACAGGACTGTGCCCAGCACTGATCCTTTGGGAACACCACTAGTGCCAGCTGCCAACTGGCTGTGGCACCATTCACCACCACTCTCTGAGCTCTGCCATCCAGACAGTTCTTGATCCAGCACAGAGTGAATCTGTCCAAGCCATGAGCTGCCAGCTGTGCCAGGAGCTTGTTGTGGCAGACAGTGTCAAAGGCTTTGCTGAAGTCCAGGTAGACTACATCCACAGCCTGCCCCACATTCACCAGGCAGGAACCTGATCATAAAAGGAGATCAGGTTGGTGAGGCAGGACCTGCCCTTCCTAAACCCCTGCTGGCTGGGCCTGATCCCTTGGCCATCCTGTAGGTGCCTCTGAGGCCGTCCAGTTCCAACCCCCTTGCCATGGGCAGGGACACCTCACACTAGATCAGGCTGCTAAGAGCCGCATCCAGCCTGGCCGTAAACACCTCCAGGGATGAAGCTTCCACCACCTCCCTGGGCAACCTGTGCCAGTGTCTCATCACCCTCGTGCTAAAGAACTTCTTCCTAGCACCAAATCTGAATCTCCCCACTTCTAGTTTTGCTCCATTACCCCCAGTCCTATCATAGAATCACTGAATCAGTCAGGTTTGGAAGGGACCACAAGGATCAGCCAGTTCCAACCCCCCTGCCATGGGCAGGGGCACTTCAAGCTAGATCAGGCTGCTCAGATCCACATCCAGCCTGGCCTTAAACACCTCCGGGGATGAGGCTTTCACCACCTCTCTGGGCAACCTGTGCCACTGTCTCATCATCTTCATGGGGAAGAACTTCTCCCTAACATCCAATCTGAATCTCCCCACTTCTAGTTTTGCTTCATTCCCCCCAGTCCTATCACTACCCAACAGCCTAAACAGTCCCTCCCCAGCTCTCTTGTAGCCCCCTTCAGATACTGGAAGGCCACAAGAAGGTCTCCTCAGAACCTTCTCCTCTCCAGCCTGCACAGCCCCAACTCTCTCAGCCTGCCCTTATAGCAGAGCAGCTCCAGCCCTCTGAGCATCCTCCTGGCCCTGCTCTGGACACACTCCAGCTCCTCCAGATCTCTCCTGTCCCAGGGGCTCCAGAACTGGACACAGTGCTCCAGGTGGGGTCTCAGCAAAGCAGAGCACAGCAGAGGGGCAGAATCCCCTCCTTGGCCCTGCTGGCCACACTGCTGCTGCTGCAGCCCAGGCTCTGCTTGCTCTCTGGGCTGCAAGTGCACACTGCTGGCTCCTGTTGAGCTTCTCCTCCAGCAGCACCCCCAGGTCCTTGTCCTCAGGGCTGCTCTCCAGCCACTCACTGCCCAGCCTGGATTGGTGCTTGGCATTGCCTTGACCCAGCTGCAGGACCTTGCACTTGGTCTTGTTGAACTTCATGAGCCTGGCTTGGGCTCAGCTCTGCGGTCTGTCAAGGTCCCTCTGGATGGATCCTTCCCTCCAGGCTCTCAGCCACAGCACACAGCTTGCTGTCATTGGCAAACTTGCTGAGGCTGCCTCAATGCCACTGCCCGTAGCACTGACAAAGACGTTGAACAAGACAGGTCCCAGCACTGATCCTTGAGGGACTCCATTTGTCACTGCCTCCCCTTGGACACACCTTGCACCTAATGCAAAGCTAAAGTGAAACAAACCTAATTATGGTGTGGTTATACCTATGAGCATGCCACTGGCAGTCTAGGGCCACCAAGCATTGACACCAGCAGACAGATGTTCAGGAGTTTTACCTCGTGTGCACCAGCTTGAACTTTCTAACTGTGTCCTAGGGAAAGCAGAGAGCTTTGCTGGTCTGGGTGCTCCACCAGAGAGACAAGAGTGGGAAACGGACACAAAAGACCCTGGAGCCACTGAATCTGGCCTGCCCAGGGCCCTGTGGTGTAAGGTGCACACAGCTTGTGTCTGCCTAGTGCAAGG
The DNA here is from genome assembly GCF_015220805.1 of Pogoniulus pusillus. Classification (NCBI taxonomy): domain Eukaryota; kingdom Metazoa; phylum Chordata; class Aves; order Piciformes; family Lybiidae; genus Pogoniulus; species Pogoniulus pusillus. Next base: position 29,355,443 of record NC_087277.1, read on the forward strand.
CTGTGCTGTTCCCAAATTAGGGAAAAGTGAGCCTGTGGCTTAGTCTAATATGGTAAGGTTTGGCTAACTGCCATCCTTATTGGCTATTCTGTGGCCAAAGGGCAATTAATCTCGGCCCACATTGATCAAAGGAGATAGGCAGGAGAACAACCTGCTTTTGCTTCCCTGCTTTTGCTTCCCTGCTTTGCTGCCCTGCTCTGTGCCTGCTCTCTCTGCTGTGCCCAGCCCTGCTGCTGTTGCACACTGCCTTATTGCTGCCTGCTAAACTCCACTGCCGCCAGTTACCAGGAGCAGACCCTGGATGTCTGCACACTATCAGCCTGTGTGGCCAGCGTGACATCGTGCTGAGACTGCACCACATCTGCCTCTGCACCTGAAGGTCCTGCCTAGAATCCCTGGACATATGCACAGATGGTCCAGAAGAAGCCAGCAGACAAAGGCAGAGATTGTCTGCATCCTGTCCCCAGGAGCCAGGAAGATTCAAGCCTCAACGTCCAACAAGATAGAGTCCCCTGAAAGCATTTGGGCACTGTCTGGACTGTGGCCAGCCCCCACAAGTGGGTAACAATAGTAATCAGTGAGTAAATGGTTAAATGCCTCTTTGTAATTCTCTACTGCCTTCTGTCACAGAGCAGAGAGAGCTTGAGCCCAGCTACTGGGCAAGCAGCACATCGACCACAAGCGGTGTTTGAACGCAGAAGCTTCTCTTCCAGCTGAGTTATTGCTCATCTATTCTGCTGGTTATTGCTAGACCTGGATGTTACCCATGGAATGTTTCCATAGAATCATAGAATCAACCAGGTTGGAAGAGACCTCCAAGATCATCCAGTCCAACCTAGCACCCTGCCCTAGCCAATCAACTAGACCATGACACTAAGTGCCTCATCCAGGCTTCTCTTGAAGACCCCCAGGGACAGTGCCTCCACCACCTCCCTGGGCAGCCCATTCCAATGCCAATCACTCTCTCTGGGAAGAACTTCTTCCTAACATCCAGCCTAGACCTACCCTGGCACAACTTGAGACTGTGTCCCCTTGTTCTGTTGCTGGTTGCCTGGGAGAAGAGGCCACCCCCACCTGGCTACAATGCCCCTTCAGGTAGTTGTAGACAGTAATAAGGTCACCTCTGAGCCTCCTCTTCTCCAGGCTAAACAGGCCCAGCTCCCTCAACCTCTCCTCACAGGATTTGTGCTCCAGGCCCCTCACCAGCTTTGTTGCCCTTCTCTGGACACCTTCCAGCACCTCAACGTCTCTCTTGAATTGAGGGGCCCAGAACTGGACACAGCACTCAAGGTGTGGCCTGAGCAGTGCTGAGTACAGGGGCAGAATAACCTCCCTTGTCCTACTGCCCACACTGTTCCTGATGCAGGCCAGGATGCCATTGGCTCTCTTGGCCATCTGGGCACACGTAATAACTGAAATGTTATCAGAATGAGGGGTGGGGGGTGGCAGAGCTCTGAATAGCAACATTAATAAATGAGAGTCATTTGGGAGACTATCATCTCGCATCAATTAATTTCCCCTTCCCAACACAGGCTGCCCTGGGGGGTATCTCCCTCTCTGGAGGTACTCAAGAGCCTGCTGGATGTGTTCCTGTGTGATCTTCTCTGGGTGATCCTGCTCTGGCAAGGGGACTGGACCAGATGATCCTTCGAGGTCCCTTCCAGCTCCTGACAATCTCTGATTCCTCAGGGTTCTGCTTGAGGACTCTCCCCAGAAGCCTTTGGTCAAGGAGCGCCACCAGGCTGGTCTGGTTCTCTGTATCTGCCAAGAGGCAGTGTGTAGCAGTGGCTCCACCAGCTCCATAACACAGGGATCCATTTACTCCAAACACCAGACTGAAGTTCTCCATCTCCCCACTGCCTCACTCTCTGCTTAGTCATTTCTTCCTGCGTGCAACCAAAGTAAGCTGCTCCTTAACCAGAACCATACCTCCCGCATCCGCTTCCTATCGCACATCAAGAACAGCTCCTTGTGTGCTGCTGCTCTTAAAAGTAAATTGGCTGTGCATGTCTCAGGGGGGGTTTATGCAGGGCCCTGTTTGGTGGGGTGCAGGCTGTGAATGAGGCCTCTGGGATCCCCCTGCAAGGCTAATGTGCAGATGACAGCCCTCGTGCATGACTCACGTTGTGTCTGCTGCACACATTGCCACCCTGACATCTGGCTTGCACCATGCATGGATTAGTCCCTGAGCTGCAAAACAACTTCTGAAAAACTAAGCTCTGACTGGTTCTAGAAAAGCAGGTTGGGGATTTCCATAGAGTGGGGACCTCAGAGATCATCTACTCCACTCTTCCCTGCCATGGGCAGGGACACCTCTCAGCTAGACTTCACTGCTCAAGGCCTTAGGAGGCTGTGGAATGGGCTGCCCAGGGAGGTGGTAGTGGGCCCATGCCTGGAGGTGTTTAAGGCCAGGATGGATGAGGCTGTGGGCAGCCTGATCTAGAGTGTCCCTGGGCATGGCAGGGGGGTTGGAACTAGATGATCCTTAGAATCAATCATAGATTCATAGAATCAAGCAGGTTGGAAGAGAGCTCCAAGCTCAGCCAGCCCAACCTAGCACCCAGCCCTGCCCAACCAACCAGACCATGGCACTAAGTGCCCCAGCCAGGCTTGGCTTCAACACCTCCAGCCACGGCCACTCCACCACCTCCCTGGGCAGCCCATTCCAGTGCCAATCACTCTCTCTGCCAGCAACTTCCTCCTCACATCCAGCCTAGAACTGCCCTGGCACAGCTCCAGGCTATGTCCCCTTCTTCTGTTGCTGCTTGCCTGGCAGCAGAGCCCAACCCCACCTGGCTACAGCCTCCCTGCAGGCAGCTGCAGGCAGCAATAGCAGAAGTGAATAGCAGTGTAGGTCTAGGGAGGTTCAGAGCAGGTCTGGGTTGGTTCATCTCCCTCTCTACTCTGCCCTGGTGAGACTACAAGTGGAATACTGTGCCAAATTTTGAGCTCCCCAGTTCAAGAGAGACAGGGATCTGCTGGAGAGAGTCCAACAGAGAGCTACAAGGATGACTGGGAGACTTGATCCTCTCTGCTGTGAAGAGAGACTGAGAGCCCTGGGGCTGTTGAGAAGGCTGAGAGAGGATCTGATCAGTGTGTATAAATATCTGAGGGATGGGTGCCAGGAGGAAGGTGTTGCTCTCTTTTTGGTGCTGCCCAGTGACAGAACAAGGAGCAACAGGTACAAGCTGGAACACAAGAGGCTCCACCTCAACATGAGGAGAACCTTCTTTACTGTGAGGGTGGTAGAGCCCTGGCACAGGCTGCCCAGAGAGGTTGTGGAGTCTCCTTCTCTGGAGAGATTTCAAACTCACCTGAATGTGTTCCCGTGTGAGCTGCCCTGGGTGACCCTGCTCTGACAGGGGAATTGGACTGGATGATCTCTGGAGGTCACTTCCAACTCTTGATACTCAGTGATCGGTTCTGTGATTCTGGAAGCCTGAGCACAGTTCCTGCTACCAGCAGCACAGGTCCGGGGGCTGCACAGTCCCAGCGAGTGGGAAAGGGAAGCTTCCCTTATGTGGAAATGCCTGAAATGGTTTGGGCACCTGCTCACATACTTCCACCAGCTTCAGTTAGGGGGAGGAAAAACCACAAGCCACAGGAAGAAAACACACACAGTGGAATGCAGGAATTGCTGGGAGGGGCTTTGCTCTCGCAAAGGAAGCAGAGGTAGGTAAATGGAGAAAGGAAATGAAGAAAGGAATGAGGGTTGCTTGGCACTGGATTGGTCAAGTGTGTAAGGGGCACAGCAGAAAACGAAGCTGCAGCAAGGGATGCAGAGCAGAAAATGAAACTGCAGCAAGGGGCACAGCAGAAAACGAAGCTGCAGCAAGGGGCATAGAGCAGAGAATGAAGCTGTAGCAAGGGATGCAGAGCAGAAAACGAAGCTGCAGCAAGGGATATAGGGCAGAAAACTATGCTGCAGCAAGGGGCATAGAGCAGAAAACTACACTGCAGCAAGTGGTATAGAGCAGAAAACGAAGCTGCAGCAAGGGGTACAGCAGAAAATGAAGCTGCAGCAAGGGGCACAGCAGAAAACTAAGCTGCAGCAAGGGGTACAGCAGAAAATGAAGCTGCAGCAAGGGGCACAGCAGAAAACTAAGCTGCAGCAAGGGGCACAGCAGAAAATGAAGCTGCAGCAAGGGGCACAGCAGAAAACTAAGCTGCAGCAAGGGGCACAGCAGAAAACTAAGCTGCAGCAAGGGGCACAGCAGAAAACTAAGCTGCAGCAAGGGGTACAGCAGAAAATGAAGCTGCAGCAAGGGGTATAGAGCAGAAAACGAAGCTGCAGCAAGGGGTACAGCAGAAAATGAAGCTGCAGCAAGGGGCACAGCAGAAAACTAAGCTGCAGCAAGGGGTACAGCAGAAAATGAAGCTGCAGCAAGGGGTATAGAGCAGAAAATGAAGCTGCAGCAAGGGGTACAGCAGAAAACGAAGCTGCAGCGAGTGGTATAGAGCTGAAAACTAAGCTGCAGCAAGGGGCATAGAGCAGAAAATGAAGCTGTAGCAAGGGGCATAGAGCAGAAAACGAAGCTGTAGCAAGGGGTATAGAGCAGAAAATGAAGCTGTAGCAAAGGGGTACAGCAGAAAATGAAGCTGCAGCAAGGGGCATAGAGAAAAAAACGAAGCTGCAGCAAGGGGCACAGCAGAAAACGAAGCTGCAGCAAGGGGTATAGAGCAGAAAATGAAGCTGCAGCAAGGGGTATAGAGCAGAAAACCAAGCTGCAGCAAGGGGTATAGGGCAAAAAATGAAGCTGCAGCAAGGGGCACAGCAGAAAACGAAGCTGCATCTTGGCAGAGCACAGTGCCATTAGCCCAGAGGAAGCATAGAGAGTTTATTTTGCTCTCTCTTTCTGATTTGTAACTCCCATATAAACTCTGTGCAGACTTCACAGAGCAGGACTGTGGCAGGTTCAAGGCTGGAGGTCTTCTCTGTAGAGTTCCATCAAAACAAAGCTTGAACTCGCCAGAGGCAGCTTCCAGCTTGCTTCCATAAAGGGGAAGAGCGGTGAACTTCTTTCCAGAGACCTCACTTATGGTCTTCCTCATTTTGTTTCCCCTTCATCTTAAAATAGACCTCTTAAGGCTGAAAGTTGATGGTTCCACTTTGTACATGGAAAGCATAACAGAACAGTGTGAGATGAAATGTAGGACCTGGTCCAGAATGACGCAAGGAAGAAAACAGCTTCAGCTGCGGGTGCTGAACCAGACAGGATGTGAAAATCATTTCTCCCCTTCAAGCTGAAAAGAGAATGTAACTGAAAATGTCATTTCTGGGCACTGTGAGCAATAGCACTGGGTAGTAAACATCACAGAATCATAGAATCAAGCAGGTTGGAAGAGAGCTCCAAGCTCAGCCAGCCCAACCTAGCACCCAGCCCTGCCCAACCAACCAGACCATGGCACTAAGTGCCCCAGCCAGGCTTGGCTGCAACACCTCCAGCCACGGTGCCTCCACCACCTCCCTGGGCAGCCCATTCCAATGCCAATCACTCTCTCTGCCAGCAACTTCCTCCTCACATCCAGCCTAGACCTGCCCTGCCACAGCTTGAGCCGCTGTCACCTTCTTCTGGTTCTGGCTGCCTGGCAGCAGAGCCCAACCCCACCTGGCTACAGCCTCCCTGCAGGCAGCTGCAGACAGCAATGAGCTCTGCCCTGAGCCTCCTCTGCTGCAGGCTGCATCCCCCCAGCTCCCTCAGCCTCTCCTCACAGGGCTCTGCTCCAGGCCCCTCCCCACCCTTGCTGCCCTTCTCTCAACACCTTCCAGCACCTCAGCATCTCTCTGCAATGGAGGAGCCCAGAACTGGACACAGCACTCAAGGTGTGGCCTGAGCAGTGCTGAACACAGGGTCACAAGAACCTCCCTCGTCCTGCTGCCCACACTGCTCCTGAGCCAGCCCAAGATGCCATTGGCTCTGCTGCCCACCTGGGCACTGCTGCCTCCTCTTCAGCTACTACTCATGTTCACGGGCAGAATAACCTCCCCTGTAATAAGCCACATGCAAAGCACTCAAAAGAAAGTAAACCCTTCCCTTCTGCAGCTGGATGCTGCAGCCCCAGTGCTGCCCAAGCTGAAGCTTGGCAATTCCCTGAAGACAAATCAGTGGTGGACACTGACAGCTACTCAGGCTCAGTGTGACAGCTTCTAATTCACAGAGTCACAGAATCACTGAATTTCTTAATGGGAAAAGCCCTTCATGCTGACCAACTCCAGTCATTAGCTTCACACTGACAAGTGCTGGACCAAACCAAATCCCTCAGCACAGCATCTCATCACCGTGAATGGCTGTGGTGGCAAAGGACCACCAGCATCAGCCAGCCCAGCCTTCATCCCAGCAGCCTTCATTAGCATCTTATCTCACCACTGGACACCACTGAGGCAGCACTTTCTGGGCTAGCCAGCGTAGCAAAGCGCTGTGAGCTAAGTGCTGGCAAGGTGAGTGAGCTGAGGTTCCAAATACCTCTGCAGAGGGGAGAGAGAGAGAGAGAGAGGCAGGGTCGAGGTGGGGGCTGGGCTGTTTGTTTGTGTAGCTGCTGCAGGTTGCCTGGTTCATTTGCAATTAAAATCCCCAAGAGCAAGGCAGCCTCAAGAAACCCTGCGCTGGAAGGCAGGGATGTGGAAATCTCAGCCAGGGCTGCTGGCAGGCTCCCACTCAGCCCAAGAAGCAGGCTGCTTAAAGGGAGCTAATGGCTGAAATATGGATCGAGATTTAAGGCATAAAAGCTGAACAAATGCTTATTTAGAGCTCTGCCATTATGCAGACTCCTGGCATTAATATTCAGACCCTCCTGAAGACTGGCATAACCGCTGCTTGTTGCTAATGGCCTTCTGCCTTGCTTTGTGAACAGGCTGACAAGATGTAAGTCAGGGCTGCGAGCTGGTGAGCCCCCACATGGAGAAGAAAAGCCTCTCGTTCACACCGTGCTTTTAAGGCTTGGGAGATGATGGCAATTGTGTGGCAGAAAGCAGCTTGCAGGGCAACATCCATTTGTAAGCCGTTCTAGAGCCTCAGGCGCTGCAGAGTGGATTTGGGGGGGGTGAGGGAGGGGGGTGGGGTGGTGTGGGAAACAACAAGCCAAATAAAACCAGGGAGGAGATGGTTTAGTTACAGCTGAACTGACTGCTGGCAAATGGATTCATTAGGCAAAGGAAAGAAAGGAAGACCTGGTTCCATCTTTGTCATGGGCATGCACCAGCTGACTGCGGGCACGGCTCTGACTTCAGCTCCAATGTGCATAGAGTCACAGAATCAGTCAGGGTGGGAAGGGACCACAAGGAGCAGCCAGTTCCAGCCCCTCTGCCATGCCCAGGGACACCCTACCCTAGAGCAGGCTGCACACAGCCTCAGCCAGCCTGGCCTCAAACACCTCCAGCCACGGGGCCTCAACCACCTCCCTGGGCAACCCATTCCAGCCTCTCACCACTCTCCTGCTCAACAACTTCCTCCTCACCTCCAGCCTCACTCTCCCCACCTCCACCTTTGCTCCATTCCCCCCACTCCTGACACTCCCTCACAGCCTCAAAAGTCCCTCCCCAGCTTTTCTGTAGCCCACTTCAGGTCCTGGAAGGCCACAAGAAGGTCCCCTGGGAGCCTCCTCTGCTGCAGCCTGCACAGCCCCAACTCTTTCAGTCTGTGCTCACAGCAGAGCTGCTGCAGCCTCTGAGCATCCTCCTGGCCCTGCTCTGGACACTCTCCAGCATCACCTGCAGAAACCCATGAAATCAACTGAGCAAGACTGAAGGCACAGCTGCTGCCATAAGCAGTGATCAGCCTTATGAAGGAAACTCAGCAATAGCTCTGTTTTAGTTCCCCACATAGGATATTAGATTGAAGAAGGGATGAGAATGGGTTTCTAACACAGATATTACAGGACTGAATTTCCCAGGGTCTCCCTGCTGACTGCAGAGGGGTTGGAATAGATGGCCTTTGGAGGTACCTTCCAACCCAAATCCTTCTGCACTCCCCCCTCCTTCGTGCACTTGTGGAGACCCTCCAGGTGAGTGCTGTATGCACAAGAGGAAAACCTAACTTCCAGATCTGGTTGTGACCAAGCCCAGGGATCAGAGAATCACACAGAATTAACCAGGCAGGTGGGCAGCAGAGCCAATGGCATCCTGGGCTGGCTCAGGAGCAGTGTGGGCAGCAGGACAAGGGAGGTTCTTGTGCCCCTGTGCTCAGCACTGCTCAGGCCACCCCTTGAGTACTGTGTCCAGTCCTGGGCTCATGAATTCAAGAGAGATGTTGAGGTGCTGGAAGGTGCTTGGAGAAGGGCAGCAAGGCTGGGGAGGGGCCTGGAGCATTGGAATGGGCTGCCCAGGGAGGTGGTGGAGTGGCTGTGGCTGGAGGTGTTGCAGCCAAGCCTGGCTGGGGCACTTAGTGCCTTGGTCTGGTTGGTTGGGCAGGGCTGGGTGCTAGGTTGGGCTGGCTGAGCTTGGAGGTCTCTTCCAGCCTGCTTGGATCTATGATTCTATTCTATGAAATTAGACTTCCAAGATCATCAAGTCCAACCTATCACCTAAAGATTCTAATTAACTTAACCCTCATGCAGCCTCCTCTTAAGCACTTCCATGGACGGGAACTCCACCACCTCCCTGGGCAGCCCATTCCAATGCCAATCACTCTCTCTGCCAGAAACTTCCTCCTCACATCCACCCTAGACCTGCCCTGGCACAGCTCCAGGTTGTGTCCCCTTCTTCTGTTGCTGCTTGCCTGGCAGCAGAGCCCAACCCCACCTGGCTACAGCCTCCCTGCAGGCAGCTGCAGGCAGCAATGAGCTCTGCCCTGAGCCTCCTCTGCTGCAGGCTGCACACCCCCAGCTCCCTCAGCCTCTCCTCACAGGGCTCTGCTCCAGGCCCCTCCCTAGCCTTGCTGCCCTTCTCCAAACACCTTCCAGCACCTCAACATCTCTCTGCAATGGAGGAGTCCAGAACTGGACACAGCACTGCAGGGGTGGCCTGAGCAGTGCTGAGCACAGGGGCACAAGAACCTCCCTTGTCCTGCTGCCCACACTGCTCCTGAGCCAGCCCAGGATGCCACTGGCTCTCCTGGCCAACAACACCTTTCTTAAACTGAAGGGCTCAGAACTGGACACAGTACTGAAGGTGTGACCTAAGCAGTGCTGAGTACAGAGGCAGGAGGCCTCACCTGCTCCTGCTGGCCAGACCAGCAGGATGCTGCAGTCCTTAGGACATTGCTGTGTGCTTCAGGCTGTGTAGGCTCTGCCTTCTGGCTGCACCTTTACCTCTGCAGCATGGCAGGGCTCTGCAGTGTCCCTGCGTGCTCTGTATGTGGCTGTGGACCAGATGCAGAGAGCTGTGGCCCCCAGAGAGTTTCAGTGCTCGCAAGGGATGTGATGTCCAAATCCTGCACACTAAATTCATTTCTTCCCATGCAACTGTGTGCAGTCAGTTCTAACAGGAGCTAGACACTTCCTGCATGCCTGTTCTTTAATGGAATCTGCTCAGTTTTATAAGGGCCACATTTAACTGTGCATCCTTTCAACTGCTAACCGTATTAGCCTTCGAAGGAAGTCGTTAGCTGCTCACTACACACTCTTCCTGTCGTGAGTGCACATGGAGATGTGGCTCTCTGTGGGCTGAAGAGCTCTTCAGGGTGAAGGGCTCAGTGCATATGTCTGTGACTGGAATCAATGAGAAGAGCCTGTGAAATGCACTGGCACAGTCAGCAAATAATTCCTTCTCCACTGCCCTCTGGCAGCTCCTAAGACAAACTTCATATATTTGACACTACCTGCCACAGGCAGCTCCTGGCACAGCTGGCAGCCCCTGGCACAGCTGGCAGCTCCTGGCTTGGACAGATTCACTCTGATATGGGTCAAGAACTGGCTGGAAGGCTGGGGTCAGAGAGTGGTGGTGAATGGTGCCACAGCCAGGGGGCAGCTGGCACTGGTGGTGTGCCCCAGGGATCAGTACTGGGCACAGCCCTGTTCAGTATCTTTATTGATGATCTGGACCAGGGGATTGAGTCCAGCATCAGTGAGTTTGCAGGTTGGACTGGATGATCTTGGAGGTCTCTTCCAACCTGGCTGATTCTATGATTCTATGATTCTATGACACCAAGCTAGGAGCAGCTGTGGAGCTGTTGGGGTGTAGGAGAGCCCTGCAGAGGGACTTGGCCAGGCTGCATGGGTGGGCAGAGGCCAATGGGATGAGATTGAACAAGGCCAAGTGCAGGGTTCTGAACTTTGGCCACAACAACCCCAAGCAGCACTACAGGCTGGGGCCAGAATGGCTGAGAGCAGGCAGGCAGAGAGGGAGCTGGGGGTGCTGGGAGAGAGGAGCTGCAGAGGAGACCTCAAGAGAGATGTTGAGGTGCTGGAAAGTGTCGAGAGAAGGGCAGCAAGGCTGGGGAGAGGCCTGGAGCAGAGCCCTGTGAGGAGAGGCTGAGGGAGCTGGGGGTGTGCAGCCTGCAGCAGAGGAGGCTCAGGGCAGAGCTCATTGCTGCCTGCAGCTGCCTGCAGGGAGGCTATAGCCAGGTGGGGTTGGGCTCTGCTGCCAGGCAGGCAGCACCAGAAGAAGGGGACACAGCCTGGAGCTGTGCCAGGGCAGGTCTAGGCTGGATGTGAGGAGGAAGTTGCTGTCAGAGAGAGTGATTGGCATTGGAATGGGCTGCCCAGGGAGGTGGTGGAGTGGCTGTGGCTGGAGGTGTTGAAGCCAAGCCTGGCTGGGGCACTTAGTGCCATGGTCTGGTTGGTTGGGCAGGGCTAGGTGCTAGGTTGGGCTGGCTGAGCTTGGAGCTCTCTTCCAACCTGCCTGATTCTATGACTGTAGGATGTTTTCTGGGTTGAGGCACAGCCTGCAGATGCTGCAGTGAAAGCTTTGCCACTGCAGCTGGGTTTCCAAGGAAGCTGTGACTATGGCACTCGCTGCTGGGGAAGCACCACACGGCGATGGGGCTGAGTGATTCAGCAGCACAGAAATAACTGTTGCATAAATAACTACTGGTGGTAGAGAGCATCTCAAACTCTGGCCTACAAAGCAGATCCTACAGTGTGAATCATGTGGGAGAGATTCTCTCCCCTTCCTTCCAGCTGCTCAGTTGCTCAATATGTCACTTAAAATACGACTCTTGCTTAATATTAGCCTCATATGTAGCTGTCCTGCAATAGCATCTTGCAAACTGGATGGGGAAATCCTCTCACCCATCTGACAGAAAACCTCTGATCACTCTGCTGAGTCTAAATTTGCCAGGGAGAGCACTCAGTTGCCCTGCTGAAAGCAAACCCTCCTGAGTTTGGCCAGCTGAGTGTGATGATTAGATCATCGGGGTGAAAAGCAACCCTGGAGAAGTGAAGCCTCCAGGGAGACCTTCGAGCTGCATTTCAGTATCTGAAGGGGACCTGCAGGAGGGCTGGGGAGGGACTGTTTAGGAAGGCCTATGGGGGGTAGGATAAGGGGCAGTGGTTTGCAACGGCAGCAGAGCAGATTCAGGTTGGGCATCAAGAAGTTTCCTGGGCAACCTGTTCCAGTATTTCACCATTCTGATTGTGCAGAGCTTCCTCCTGCTGTCCAGCCTCAGCCCTGAGGTCTCCCTAGAGCCTTCCCCTCTGCAGGCTGGACAGCCTCCATCCTTTCAGCCTGTCTTCACAGCAAAGGTGCTGCAGCCCACTGAGCATCAGTTCTTTGAGTGCTGGCATCAAGGAAATCAAACCCAACCATTTACATTCACATTGTCTGCCAAGGGTTGGGGGCATCTGACCGAGCCTGAGGTGTCTCTGAATGAGCTGAGAGGTTTGGTATCCTAAGGAGTGGCAGTGAACCTGTGTCCAGCCTTTGCAGAGAAGTTGCAGGAGGATGGATTTTTCACAGCAACATCACAGAAACTCTGCCTGGGCAGAGGATTTAGAGTCACAGAATCAGTCAGGCTGGAAAAGGACCACAAGGAGCAGTCAGTCCCAACCCCCCTGCCATGCCCAGGGACACCCTACCCTAGAGCAGGCTGCACACAGCCTCAGCCAGCCTGGCCTCAAACACCTCCAGCCATGGGGCCTCAACCCCCTCCCTGGGCAACCCATTCCAGCCTCTCACCACCCTCGTGCTGAAGATCTTCTTCCTAACATCCAGTCTGAATCTACCCATTTCCAGCTTTGTTCCATTCCCCCCAGTCCTACCACTGCCTGACAGCCCCAGAAGTCCCTCCTCAGCTTTCTTGCAGCCCCCTTCAGATGCTGGAAGGCCACAAGAAGGTCCCCTGGGAGCCTTCTCCTCTCCAGACTGAGCAGCCCCAACTCCTTCAGTCTCTCCTCATACCAGAGGTGCTCCAGTCCCTCTGAGCATCCTCCTGGCCCTTCTCTGCACAAAGTTAGTATCATCTCTTTATGCCTGTGCTCCTCATGTGCCCCCTACACAAAGCTGCCCACACACCAGGCTGTTTGCTACCAGACATTTCCATCTTTCCATACATGTTTTTAGTACCCTGAGTTCAGTTTGCCACGAGTGGTGGAGCTACCTCAGCGACATCCTGACCGCTGCTGATGCATGGAAGCTGATGATGAGCTGCAGAAGAAATGTGTCTTCACAGCAGATTCTCATTGTTTTCTCTCTGCTGCTCTCCTCTCTTCTCTTTAAAGTCCTTCAGCCTTTTAATCTGGGATCAGGAATGACACCATGTCACTTAGATTGTCACTCACATAAAGCAAAGCCTGAACAGAATCATAGAATGGTTTAGGTTGGAAGGGATCTCAAAGCTCAGCCAGTTCCAACCCCCCTGCAATAGGCAGGAACACCTCCCACTAGAACAGGGCACTCAAGGTCTCATCCAGTCTGGCCTGGAACACCTCCAGGGTGGATGTGGAGCACAGAATCACCCAATGTGATCAAAGAACACCTCCAGGGATGAGGCTTCCATCGCCTCCCTGGGCAACCCATTCCAGCCTCTCACCACTCTCCTGCTCAACAACTTCCTCCTCACCTCCAGCCTCACTCTCCCCACCTCCACCTTTGCTCCATTCCCCACACTCCTGACACTCCCTCACAGCCTCAAAAGTCCCTCCCTAACTTTTTTGTAGCCCCCTTCAGATGCTGGCAGGCCACAAGAAGATCCCCTGGGAGCCTCCTCTGCTCCAGCCTGCACAGCCCCAACTCTTTCACTCTGTGCTCACAGCAGAGCTGCTGCAGCCTCTCAGCATCCTCCTGGCTCTGCTCTGGACACTCTCCAGCATCTCCACAGCCCTCTTGTCCCAGGGGCTCCAGAGCTGGATGCAGTACTCCAGGTGGGGTCTCAGCAGAGCAGAGCAGAGCAGAGCAGAGCAGAGCAGAGGGGCAGAATCCCCTCCCTGGCCCTGCTGGCCACACTTCTGCTGCTGCAGCCCAGGCTCTGCTTGCTCTCTGGGCTGCAAGTGCACACTGCTGGCTCCTCTTGAGCCAATATTGTGACTGTCTGCTTGTGTATTGTGCTAAGCTGTGAATACAAAGCTTCATTCCTTAACTTCCAGCTGGCTGAGTCTAGTTTGAGTGATTTCATCCTGTGTGAGGCGCAGGTAACTCCCAATCCATCTCAGCTTGGGATTGCACTGACCCAGGTGCAGGACCTCACACATGGCCTTGTGGAACCTCACAAGCTCAATAGTCAGTGGCTGAAACAACACAAGCCAAATAGGTTGTGTACAGCCTGTGAGCTGCTACTCATCTGTCCAGGCAATCCAGTGAGCACTTCAGAAGCACAAATGTGTTTGAAGGAATGAGTAGGGGCTTGCCAACCAGCCTGCAAACCCCTACCCAGGGTGAAGGCTGCACAGCTCCCAGCAACAGCTATTTTCTTACCATGGGAAAATCAGTGTGGTACCTAGGGAATGGCATCATGGCATCATAGTGTGGTTTGGGCTGGAAGGGACCTCCAAAGCTCATCTAATCCACCCCCCCTGCACTCAGCAGGGACATCTCCAGCTGGGTCAGGTTGCTCCGAGCCTTGTCAAGCCTGACATTGAATATCTCCAGCAGTGGGGACTCAGCTACCTCCCTGGGCAAGCTGCTGCAGTGTTGTATGTCTCTGACTTGTCTTGGTGGTCTCTGGAGCTTTCCCATTCTTTGCATCCTTGTGTTGCTTGCATTTCAATTCAACAGATTCCATTCTTTGCTGGACAGCTGAGCCACAGCCAGAGGTGCTGCAGTACCAGAAAAGCACAGAATGGTCTGGGTTGGAATGGGCCTTCAAAAGGCATCCAGTCCAACCCCCCCTGCAGTCAGCAGGGACATCCTCCACTAGAGCAGTATCTCCAGGGATGAGGGTCCAACCACCTCCCTGGGCAACCTGTTGCAGTGTTCTTGCACCTTCATGGCGCAGAACTTGTTCCACACATCCAGTCTCAATCTGCTCTGCTCTCATTTCAAACCATTGCCCTCATCCTGTTCCTGCAGGCCTCTGCAAACAGTCCCTCTGCAGCCTTCTTGTAGCCCCTTCAGGTACTGACAAGTTGTTATTAGGTGCCCCTGGAGCCTTCTCTTCTCCAGGCTGCACACCCCCAGCTCTCCCAGCCTGTCCTGGTAGCAAAGCTGCTCCAACTCAGAGATAATGTTCGTGACCCTCCTCTGGGTCATGTCTCTCTTGTGCTGGGGGTTCCAGAGCTGGACACAGGACTCCAGATGAGGTCTCAGCAGAGCAGAGTGGCAGAACGAGCTGCTGGCCACGCTCCTTTTGCTGCTGCCCAGGCTGCTATTGGCTGTCTGGGCTGCAAGTGCCCATTTGCTGACTCCTGCTCAGCTTCTTGTGCACCAGAACTCCTGTGGGGACCTGCAGTGACCTCTCTGGGTTGCCTGCTAGTTTTAATTTGGCAGGGGGTTTGCAGTCATCTGATACCTCTCTGCTGTGCCCCATCTTTGAGGAGCAGGGCTGTGGGCAAGAGGATGGCCACCAGCAGCCATGTGCTTCAACACAGCTGAACACAGAGGAGGGATGATGTTTCTCTCCTGCTTTTGGGTGTTTCCAGCACTGGGCAGGAAGTTTTGCTGGGAAATGATGTCAAAAGGCATGGAGAGGGATGAAGAAGGAATAAGGCTGCAGAGAGACATTCAGCAGCGTGGGCATGAGAGTAAGAGGTGTTGCCCAAGCACAGGCTGAGACACTCTGTGTGCTGTGTGGCTCTAACCCACATCCCCTGGTGAGGAAAGTGCTCCCTTTCTTAGCATCATGTCTTAACGTGGCCTGTGAAAAGCATGGTGAGGAAGCATGGAGGAGTTGTGTTTCCTGGTGCCCCTGAGCCCTTGTGGCCAAAAAGGCCAATGGCATCCTGAGGTGGATTAGAAGGGCTGTGGTTAGTAGGTCAAGAGAGGGTCTCCTCCACCACTGCTCTGCCCTGGTGAGGTCAGTTCTCTAATACTGTGACCAGTTCTGGGTCCCACACTTCAAGAAGGTCCTCAGGGTCCAGCACAGAGCCACAAAGCTGCTGCAGGCAGTGGAACATCTCCTGTGAGGACAGGCTGAGGGAGCTGGGGCTGGGAGCTGGCAGCAGAGGAGCCTGAGGGCTGCCCTCAGTGCTGCACTCAAGCTGTGCAGGGCAGTGTCAGGAGCACAGAGCCAGGCTCTGCTCAGGGCTAGCCAAGGGCAGCACAAGGGCAGTGCCAGCTGGAGCAGAGGAGCTGCCAT
Source organism: Pogoniulus pusillus (assembly GCF_015220805.1). Lineage (NCBI taxonomy): Eukaryota > Metazoa > Chordata > Aves > Piciformes > Lybiidae > Pogoniulus > Pogoniulus pusillus. Next base: position 29,371,048 of record NC_087277.1, read on the forward strand.
GGGGACAGAAGGGAAACCTTTTTCCCTGTGAGGGTGGCAGAGCCCTGGCACAGGCTGCGCAGAGAGGCTGTGGAGTCTCCTTCTCTGGAGCCTTTCCAACCCCACCTGGATGTGTTGCTGTGTGAGCTGCCCTGGGTGATGCTGCTGTGGCAGGGGGGTTGGACTGGATGAGCTTTTGAGATCCCTGCCAATCCTTACCATTCTATGAGTCTGTGAGGTTTCCCTGACAGCTGCACACATGCCAGGAAGAGGTTTTGGCTCTTTGCTGGCTTCCAGGTTGTGTTAACACAGCAGAGCGAAAGCGACTGCTGAGCAAAGGCAAAACTGGAGTCAGCTGCAGAGGGCTGAGAGGCTGTGAAAAACAAATGGTCTGGGGAGCACAGTACCTCTGGGGTCCTACCAAGCACAGCTTCTGAGCAGGCATCACATTTCCTCACCTCCTTAACCTAAATATCACACAGCACCACACAGTGTCACAGTATCACCAAGGTTGGAAGAGACCTCACAGATCATCAAGTCCAACCCTTTAGCACAGAGCTCAAGGCCAGACCATGGCACCAAGTGCCACGTCCAGTCCTGCCTTGAACAGCTCCAGGGACGGCGACTCCACCACCTCCCCAGGCAGCCCATTCCAGTGCCCAATGACTCTCTCAGGGAAGAACTTTCTCCTCACCTCCAGCCTAAATCTCCCCTGGCACAGCCTGAGGCTGTGTCCTCTTGTTCTGGTGCTGGCCACCTGAGAGAAGAGAGCAACCTCCTCCTGGCCACAACCTCCCCTCAGGTAGTTGCAGACAGCAATAAGGTCACCCCTGAGCCTCCTCTTCTCCAGGCTAACCAATCCCAGCTCCCTCAGCCTCTCCTCGTAGGGCTGTGCTCAAGGCCTCTCCCCAGCCTCGTTGCCCTTCTCTGGACACGCTCAAGCATCTCAATGTCCCTCCTAAACTGGGGGGCCCAGAACTGAACACAGCACTCAAGGTGTGGTGTGACCAGTGCAGAGTCCAGGGGCAGAATGACCTCCCTGCTCCTGCTGGCCACACCATTCCTGATGCAGGTCAGGATGCCACTGGCTCTCTTGGCCACCTGGGCACACTGCTGGCTCATGTTCAGGCAGGTATCAATCAGCACCCCCAGATCCCTCTCTGTCTGGCTGCTCTCAGCCACTCTGACCCCAGCCTGTATCTCTGCATGGGGTTGTTGTGGCCAAAGTGCAGCACCCTGCACTTGGAGCTATTGAACACCATCCCCTTGGACTCTGCCCATCTGTCCAGGTGGTCAAGGTCCTGCTGCAGAGCCCTTCTGCCCTCCCACCCAGCCACATCTGCCCCCAGCTTGGTGCCATCTGCAAACTTGCTGATGACTGACTCCATGCCCTCATCCAGATCATCTATGAAGATGTTATATATATATACATATATTATATATATATATATATATATATATATATATATATAGTGCCATGGTCTGATTGCTTGACCAGGGCTGGGTGCTGGGTTGGACTGGCTGAGCTTGGAGCTTTCTTCCAACCTGCTTGATTCTGTGATTCTATGATTATATATATATATATACATAATTCATATGTATGTAGTGCCATGGTCTGGTTGCTTGGCCAGGGCTGGGTGCTGGGTTGGACTGGCTGATCTTTGGAGCTCTCTTCCAACCTGCTTGATTCTGTGATTCTCTGATATATAAAAAAATTGCTCTTTCCTCTTTGAAATCCTTGGAAACTCTGCTAGAACAAGCTCTACTAATCCTGTTTGAACAACTGTGATGTTTTTACTCTCACTGTTTGCTTTGCATTCCATTACAACCCCCCTCCCCCCAGCCACTCACTTGGAAAACTGCTTGTGGCTCCCCCAAAAAAAACAACCCATGGAATAGCTAAACCCAAACCCCACTGTTTACTCTTCTGATTGAATTAAAAGCATTTTAGTTGAAGTGTTTATCAGATCTTCTGTGTGGAATAGGAATCCAGTGCAAAAGGCAGAGCAGGGCTTGCTGAAATGGCTGCAGAGACATGGGTGGAAGTGTGATTATGTTAGCCAGGCTGTTTGAAAATCCCAGGGATTGGGTCTCTGTGGAAGCAAAACGAGAAGAGGTTTTTAGGAGAGAGCTATGCAGGCACTGAGTGATGCAAAAGGCTCTGCTGTAGCCTGCCAGCTGTGGCCATGTGGTGTGCTGGCTCTGGAGAAAAGCTGTGCTCGAGGATTGCCCCAAGGAGCAAATCAAGGCACCCTCAGGCCATGGGATGGAGCTCTTCATACCCTGCTGGAAGTATCCACTGCAGCAAGGTCCTCTGATCTCCTGGCTGAGTGCATGGAAGCAGCTCCCACAGCCGACTCAGGGCACACATTGGCAGGTTGTCACTTCACACAAAATCACAGAACAGCTTGGGTAGGAAGGGACCTCAAAGCTCAGCCAGGTCCAACCCACTGCCATAGGCAGGGACACCTCCCACTAGCACAGGTTGCTCAAGGTCTCATCCAACCTGGTCCTGAACATCTCCAGGGAGGTTGTGGGGCGCAGAATCACCCAATGTGATCTTTGATCACATTGGGTGATTCTGTGCTCCACAGCCTCCCTGGGCAACCTGTGCCAGTGTCTCACCACCCTCACTGCACAGAACCCTTTCCTAACATCCACTTTCAATCTCCCCTCTGACACTTCAAACCCATTCCTCCTCCTCCTGCCATTCCCAGACCTTGTCAATAGTCCCTCCCCAGCCCTCCTGCAGCCCCCTGCAGATCCTGCAAGGCCACTCCAAGGGCTCCTCCAAAGCCTTCTCCTCTCCAGCCTGCACAGCCCCAACTCTCTCAGCCTGGCCTCACAGCAGAGCTGCTGCAGCCCTCTCAGCATCTTGGTGGCCTCCTCTGCACTGCCTCCAACACTTCCCTGTGCTGCTTGTGCTGGGGGCTCCAGAACTGGGGACAGCACTCAAGGGGTGGCAGAGAGCTGTTGAGGTGCTGGAAGGTGTTTGGAGAAGGGCAGCAAGGCTGGGGAGGGTCCTGGAGCAGAGCCCTGTGAGGAGAGGCTGAGGGAGCTGGGGGTGTGCAGCCTGCAGCAGAGGAGGCTCAGGGCAGAGCTCATTGCTGCCTGCAGCTGCCTGTAGGGAGGCTGTAGCCAGGTGGGGTTGGGCTCTGCTGCCAGGCAAGCAGCACCAGAAGAAGGGGACACAGCCTGAAGCTGTGCCAGGGCAGGTCTAGGCTGGATGTTGTTAGGAAGTTGTTGTCAGAGAGAGTGATTGGCATTGGAATGGGCTGCCCAGGGAGGTGGTGGAGTGGCTGTGGCTGGAGGTGTTGAAGCCAAGCCTGGCTGGGGCACTTAGTGCCATGGTCTGGTTGGTTGGGCAGGGCTGGGTGCTAGGTTGGGCTGGCTGAGCTTGGAGCTCTCTTCCAACCTAGTTATGATTCTATGATCTGACCTGAAGTGCAATGCTCAGGTGCAGGGTGTCTTTCTCCACTCCAGGCTACTATGGATCCTTTCTGTTTAAAGAGAATCCCAGACTCTGAATTTATACCTGCTGGATGGTGCCAGTGGCAGAAGAGAGGACAGACAAACGCCACAAGCACCACCCAATCCTGTGAATCATAGAATCAACCCTTTGTCCTCAGCCAGCTGCTGATAACTGGATCCATCTTGGTCTCTGTCCTCTCCTGTAGCTAACAGAGTTCCCAGCAGCAGCTCACTGAGCAAAGCTCTTCAGCTGCCAGCTGCAGGGGTTTGAAATCAGCCTTGTCCTCTCCAGGCAGGCCTGACTTTGCAAAGCCCTTTGGAGGCATCAGTTTTGTGGTGCTCCTCAGGCATAGCAATGTGTGTGCAGCTCCTTATCGACATGATGTTAGGACACCAAGAGACAAGAAGCTGAATTTAGCCTTTTAATAGCATTTATTTAGCTTTGCTTTAGTAATGGGTGAGAATAAGGGCAAAGAGCCCAGGAGGCTGCAAGCAAGTGATGTCTCAGAGGCGTTTTCTCCCCTGCCTTTTGGGTATTACTGAGCTTAAGGAGAGAGATTAAAATGACAGAAGTGGCATGAAAATTCACTTTCTATGTCTCTTCAACAAACTCTCTCTCTCTGTTCCAGACATTTTCTGAGGGGCAGGGGAGATACTGCAAAATCCACACCACAGGAACTGCTTGAAAGAGTCCAGCACAGAGCCACAAAGCTGCTGCAGGCAGTGGAACATCTCCCTGCGAGGACAGGCTGAGGGAGCTGGGGCTGGGAGCTTGCAGCAGAGGAGCCTGAGGGCTGCTCTCAGTGCTGCTGATCAAGACCCCTGGAGAGGTTGAAGCCAAGCCTGGCTGGGGCACTTAGTGTCATGGTCTGGTTGGTTGTGCAGGGCTGGGTGCTAGGTTGGGCTGGCTGAGCTTGGAGCTCTCTTCCAACCTGATTGATTCTATGATTCTATTAGATGTGCAGGGCAGTGTCAGGAGCACAGAGCCAGGCTCTGCTCAGGGCAGGCCAAGGGCAGCACAAGGGGCACTGGGTGCCAGCTGCAGCAGAGGAGGTGCCCTGGGAACAGAAGGGAATCTTTTTCCCTGTGAGGGTGGCAGAGCCCTGGAGCAGGCTGCCCAGAGAGGCTGTGGAGTCTCTCCCTGGAGACACCCAAGACCCACCTGGATGCGCTCCTGCATGAGCTGCCCTGGGTGATGCTGCTGTGGCAGGGGGGTTGGACTGGATGAGCTTTTGAGATCCCTTCCAGCTCCTAATGTTCCCTGATTCTGTGCCTATTAAGCTGCTGAAGAAGTTATCAAACCCTTCAGCAATGCACTTACTCAAATGCTGCAGCAAACCCTGTGCCATGTGAGGTGGAGCTGCCACTCTTGCTGCTTCTCACTGAACTAAACCCTCCCCTAGGATTTTGGAGGCAAAGCAACACTTGGAGCCTGCTGTTGTCACCCTCAGGAAGCCGTGGGGACTGGAGTGGCAAAGATGCTTTTCCATGCTGGAAGAGCAAGGGCTGGAGCTGTGGCAGATGGTGCTTTTCTGCAGGAGATATTAGCGCTTAATAAAGGCTGTGAGAGTGCGAACCAGATGTTCACCTCACATTTTGTCTCTGCAGAGCTTTGGGAGGATGCCAGACAGACAGATATGTGCACCAGAGAGCCTGAAAAAACCACAGCACAGCGGCCCCAGGGACTCCTTAAGGGAGGAGTGCCTTTGTGTGAGGCATTGCACCCGAGGGAAAGAGCCACCTCTGCTGAAGCTGTGGCTAACGCCTGCTGGCAGCTCTGCTTCACCTCTCCTTGGGCACAGCAGCGCCCAAGGTGAGGGTGACCTCATTGCTGTCTGCAGCTGCCTGCAGGGAGGCTGTAGCCAGGTGGGGTTGAGCTCTGCTGCCAGGCACCCAGCACCAGAAGAAGGGGACAGAGGCTCAAGCTGTGCCAGGGCAGGTCTAGGCTGGATGTGAGGAGGAAGTTGCTGGCAGAGAGAGTGATTGGCATTGGAATGGGCTGCCCAGGGAGGTGGTGGAGTGGCCGTGGCTGGAGGTGTTGAAGCCAAGCCTGGCTGGGGCACTGAGTGCCATGGTCTGGTTGGTTGGGCAGGGCTGGGTGCTAGGTTGGGCTGGCTGAGCTTGGAGCTCTCTTCCAACCTGCGTGATTCCTCTTTTCCCTTCCCTTCCCTTCCCTTCCCTTCCCTTCCCTTCCCTTCCCTTCCCTTCCCTTCCCTTCCCTTCCCTTCCCTTCCCTTCCCTTCCCTTCCCTTCCCTTCCCTTCCCTTCCCTTCCCTTCCCTTCCCTTCCCTTCCCTTCCCTTCCCTTCTCCTGTCTTCCAGAAGGACCAAGGTAGCACTAAGCAGTTTTTTCCAAGGAACATGGTGACTCTAGTTTCATCAAGAGCTTTGGAAAAGAATCTTGAGCTAAGTAAGGGAAGCTCATAGGATGTCAGGGGTTGGAAGGGACCTCTGGAGATCTTCCAGTCCAACCCCCCTGCCGGAGCAGGAGCATAGGGTCTAGTGCATTTGGCACAGGAACACATCTAGGTAGGGCTGGCAAGGCTCCAGAGACTCATAATGGAAATCTCCTTTGATAGGGCTTTGTCTGGCTCTCCAAAGGGATGCAGAGGTGGGCTTCTAGCTGTGCAGGACAACACTCTCAGGAGCCTTCCAGCAACGCACAGCTTTGTGCCTGCATTGCTCCTGCTGCGTGACAGCCTCCAAGGCATCACTGAGCTGTCCCAGTTTCTTCCTGTGAGCAGAGAAGTGCTCCCACCTCTGCCCCCTCCACCTGTAGCTCAGCTGTCTGAAGGTTCAGCCCCATAATAGGAGCTCCTGGGGCAGCAGAGGCATGGGGTCAGAACTCCTGGGTGGTGCCAGGTGGAGGATGTGGCAGAAGCTGTGGGGGCAAGGGGAGTCTGGAGCCCTACGGGAAGAGGCTGCTCCTCTGGCAGGGGCTGCTGACCTGCTGTGGCCCTTCCTGCCGTGCAGCAAGAGCTGCTCTCCCTCCCCAGCTCTCACAGCAAGGATTCTGTCACTGCACTACAACAACAGCCAAAGGGCTGCCTGCTTCAGCCAGGCCTGTTGTCGTTCTGGATTTTGCAGGGGGGCTTCACTGCTTCACAGATGGCATTGATCTGGAAGAGGCCTTCAAAGGGCATTTTGCCCACTCCCCTGTGCTCAGCAGGGACACCTCCAACTGCAGCAGGCTGCCCAGGGCCACAGCCAGTCAGATCCTGAATGCCTCCAGCCATGGGGCTTCAACCACAGCCCTGGGCAGCCTGTGCCAGGATTTCACCCCTCTCACTGTGCACAGCTTCCTCCTGATGTCCAACCTAACTCTGCCCTGTTTCAGTACCAAACCATTGCCCTCATCCTATCCCCTCAGGCCCTTCTGAACTGTCCCTCTCCAGCCTGTCTGTAGGTCCCCTTCAGATATTGAAATGCAGCTCTAAGGTCTCCCTGGAGTCTTCTCCTCTCCAGGTTGAGCAGCTCCAATTCTGTCATTCTGTCTCTGTAGCAGAGGTGCTGCAGCTCTCTGAGCACCTTGATGGCCTCCTCTGGACCCTCTCTATCAGGTTCATGTCTCTCTTGTATTGAGGACCCCCAGAGCTGGACACAGCACTGCAGGTGAGGTCTCCCCAGAGCAGAGCAGAGGGGCAGGATCCCCTCTCTCCATCTCTCCCCACGCTGCTTTGGATGCACCCCAGCCTGCCATTGGCCTTCTGGGCTGCAGGTGCCCACTGCTGGCTCCTGCCCAGCTTCTAACTCACCAGCACCCCCAAGTCCCTTTCTGCTCTCAATCTCATCACCCCCAGCCTGTCAGCCACATGGAAAGCACACAAAAGAAAGGAAACCCTTCCCTTCTGCACCTGGATGCTGCAGCACAGGTGGTGCCCACAGCTGGAGTGCCCACAGCTGGAGCCTCCAGCCAAGCTTGGCAATTTCCTGGGAACAGATCAGTGGTGGCAACTGACAGCTACTGAGGCACAGTGTGACAGCTGTGACAGTGTGTGGCCTTCTGGGCTGCCAGTGCCCACTGCTGGCTCCTGCCCAGCTTCACACCCACCAGCACTCCCAAGCCCTTTTCTGCAGGGCTGCTCCCAGTCTCCCAGCCTGGAATGATATCAAGGTCGAGGGAGAGCCTCTCAATTCCTGCTGCCCCCTCTGCCAGCCTGCTTCAGCATCCAAGCAGACTCTGGAAGCAAGGATGCCAAAACCATGTGATGCACATTGGAATGACATCACCTTGAGGCCAAGCTGGACATAACTGTCAAGAACTTTTCTCTGGGCATGACATTTGTGCTTGTGTATATTGCTGGGGGACTCAGGGCAGAGCTCGTTGCTGTCTGCAGCTGCCTGAAGGGAGGCTGTAGCCAGGTGGGGTTGGGCTCTGCTGCCAGGCAGCCAAAACCAGAAGAAGGGGACACAGCCTGGAGCTGTGCCAGGGCAGGTCTAGGCTGGATGTGAGGAGGAAGTTGCTGGCAGAGAGAGTGATTGGCATTGGAATGGGCTGCCCAGGGAGGTGGTGGAGTGGCCGTGGCTGGAGGTGTTGCAGCCAAGCCTGGCTGGGGCACTTAGTGCCATGGTGTGGTTGGTTGGGCAGGGCTGGGTGCTAGGTTGGGCTGGCTGAGCTTGGAGCTCTCTTCCAGCCTGCTTGATCATAGATCCTATGACTCAGTGCCATGGGCATTTTTGCTGTCAGAGCTCAAGGTGCACTGTGTGTGGAAGCTCCCAATGTGTTTTGTGCAATCACAGCACCTGCATGAATTAACAGGATTTTAATTAAGAGGATGAGCGACATTGCACACACTTAAATTGCTTTAGAAGTGATTTACATCCATTTCTTTGCTGCTAATTAGTTGTAAGTCAATTAAATATGTCTACACAGAGGGTCTGACTGGTATGAAGTGCAAGCCTGACTCAAGGCTCGCTTGCACTGACATTGCAGTTCAAGGTCTCCATGCAGTGGGGCCAGGCTGTCTCCTGTAAACAATAAGCTTATCCTTCCCAGCTCCTTGTTTTCTGGTGGCTCAAGACACAAACCTGACCTACTGCCACACAGCTGGGGAGGAAATGCTTTAGCTTGAAGTTCTCACACCAGAGTTCACACTGAGTTGCCTCACCTTGCAATTACAGCAGGTGAGGAGTGCACAGAGATGGTTATTGACCTCTCCGGGAGCTGAGCTGGTGCAAGGTTAGTTGCTTAGCTCAGTGGTCTGCTGGAGCCCTAGAACTTAACTAAAGGTTGTTTTCACTGACAGCATCTTTTGTGGGTGCAGTAGCATGGCAGAACTTAGAAACACAGAATCAAGCAGGCTGGAAGAGAGCTCCAAGCTCAGCCAGCCCAACCTAGCACCCAGCCCTGCCCAACCAACCAGACCATGGCACTCAGTGCCCCAGCCAGGCTTGGCTGCAACACCTCCAGCCACAGCCACTCCACCACCTCCCTGGGCAGCCCATTCCAATGCCAACCACTCTCTCTGCCAGCATCTTCCTCCTCACATCCAGCCTAGACCTGCCCTGGCACAGCTCCAGGCTGTGTCCCCTTCTTCTGTTGCTGGCTGCCTGGCAGCAGAGCCCAACCCCACCTGGCTACAGCCTCCCTGCAGGCAGCTGCAGGCAGCAATGAGCTCTGCCCTGAGCCTCCTCTGCTGCAGCCTGCACCCCCCCAGCTCCCTCAGCCTCTCCTCACAGGGCTGTGCTCCAGGCCCCTCCTCAGCCTTGCTGCCCTTCTCCAAACACCTTCCAGCACCTCAGCATCTCTCTTAAACTGAGGAGCCCAGAACTGGACACAGCACTCCAGGGATGTCCTGAGCAGTGTTGAGCACAGGGGCACAAGAACCTCCCTTGTCCTGCTGCCCACACTGCTCCTGAGCCAGCCCAGGATGCCATTGGCTCTGCTGCCCACCTGGGCACTGCTGCCTCCTCTGCAGCTCCTCTCTGCCAGCACCCCCAGCTCCCTCTCTGCTTGGCTGCTCTCAGCCCCTCTGTGCCCAGCCTGCAGCACTGCTTGGGATTGTTGTGGCTTGTTAAGGGCTTTATTCTTTGAAATTCTTAGGAGTCACAGCAAACCCCCTTGGCTGCTCAGAATGTCCTTCCAGGGTTGGAAGTTAGTGAATTTAAAATGTCACTGAAGACAGAAAGAAAGAAAGAGGAGGAAATGATAACTGTCATCACGTAACATTAGTGAGGAATGTGGCAGGGAAAGAGAGACCAACATATGTGTCTTTTTTTCCCATTCTGAGGAGGTATTCAAGGCTTTCCAGCTTTCCTGTGCTGCTACAGCAGCACTGCAGCTTTCTTCCCCTGTGAGGAATTTAATCAGAGCAACTTCTGTATCTCTGAGCTGAGGTTTGCTAGAAAGACAGCACAGGAGGATTCAGAGCCCTCCAGCACAGCCCTGGAGCAGAAGGCTCACTGCTGACCAAGGCACCTCCAGAACTGTGCCCACAAACCATACAGTCACAGAATGCCTCAAGCTGGAAGGGACCTCAGAGATGAGTTGCTCCAACAGGGACACCTCTCAACTAGACTCAGCTGCTCAAGGTCTCATCCAGCCTGGCCTTGAACACCCCCAGGCAGGAGGCAGCCACAGCCTCCCTGGGCAGCCTGTTCCAGACTCTCACCACCCTCACACTGAAGAACTTCTTCTTCAGCTCCAGTCTAACCCTGCTCTGCCTCAGCTTCCAGTCATCCTCCCTTGGCCTGGCTCTAGACACCCTTAGGAAAAGTCCCTCTGCAGCCTTCCTGCAGGACCCCTTCAGGTACTGTCAGGCAGCTCTGAGCTCCTGTGCTGGTATGAAGCTAGCTGGAATATTTTGGTGAGAGGAATTAGATTAATGGCTGAGAAAAGGAAAGAGTGGTGATGTCTGCTGCACTCAGAGGCTTGCTGAGATGGATAAAAGAAGAAAACAAATGTGGATAGAGGAGTTGCTGTCTGGCTCTGGCTGCCTCCCTTCTCTCTCTCTAACCTGCTGTCTGTGTGACTAATCCTTCTGCTTCCTAACCCCCCTGGCTGACTCTCCAAACTCACCTTGCACCTAAGGCAAAGGCTGGGATAAGGCAGAGGGGTGGGAAGGAGGTGGAAGGGTGGTTGGGAGCCCCTGCTGGGCACTCTGGTTCCTGGCAGGGCTGTTGTGTTTCTGTGGTGCCTTTGACTTGTCTGTTTCTGTCTGCAGCTGTAACTGCTGTAACTCTCTGCTCGTATCTTGTGCTGAGCTGTGAACAGAAAGCTTCAGTCCTTAACTGGCAGCTACTGAGTCTGGTCTGGGTGATTTTCTTAGACTCAGTCAGGGCTGGAAGGGACCACAAGGAGCAGCCAGTGCCAACCCCCCTGCCATGCCCAGGGACACCCTACCCTAGAGCAGGCTGCACACAGCCTCAGCCAGCCTGGCCTCAAACACCTCCAGCCATGGGGCCTCAACCCCCTCCCTGGGCAACCCATTCCAGCCTCTCACCACTCTCCTGCTCAACAACTTCCTCCTCACCTCCAGCCTCACTCTCCCCACCTCCACCTCTGCTCCATTCCCCCCACTCCTGACACTCCCTCACAGCCTCAAAAGTCCCTCCCCAGCTTTTCTGGAGCCCCCTTCAGATGCTGGAAGGCCACAAGAAGGTCCCCTGGGAGCCTCCTCTGCTGCATCCTGCACAGCCCCAACTCTTTCAGTCTGTGCTCACAGCAGAGCTGCTGCAGCTCTCTGAGCATCCTCCTGGCCCTGCTCTGGACACTCTCCAGCATCTCCACAGCCCTCTTAGAATTGGGACTCCAGAGCTGGATGCAGTGCTCCAGGTGGGGTCTCAGCAGAGCAGAGCACAGCAGAGGGGCAGAATCCCCTCCCTGGCCCTGCTGGCCACACTGCTGCTGCTGCAGCCCAGGCTCTGCTTGCTCTCTGGGCTGCAAGTGCACACTGCTGGCTCCTGTGGAACTTCTCCTCCAGCAGCACCCCCAGGTCCCTCTCCTCAGGGCTGCTTTTAAGTGTGGAGGAGCAGGTAACACCCAAGCCATCACAGGTCCCCCTGGAGTCTTCTTTCCTTCAGGCTGAACTAGTGCATGTTACTCTCTTTCACTCCCTGCTTCTTGTACCCTTCACCCTCCCTCCTATCCTCCCATTTCCTTCCAGCACTACAAAGCCCTTCCAAGATCAAAGTCATCCCTGACCATGAGTTTGCAGAACGCTGCTGCTTTGACAGGGGCTGGGAGCCAGCTGGCACGTGTTAGAAACCATCCCCAGAATCTGCTTCATTACTGTTCCCAGCACAGCACTCCAGCAGAACTCTGGACTGGGCAGCTTCAGCAAGCTGATGCCCAGCCATGAGACACTACAGCAGCTCAGCCAGGACTTTGGTTCTCATTTATTTCAACATCATCATCATCAGCATCATCATCAGGGTTGGAAGAGACCTCACAGACCATCAAGTCCAACCCTTTAGCACAGAGCTCAAGGCCAGACCATGGCACCAAGTGCCACGTCCAGTCCTGCCTTGAACAGCTCCAGGGACGGCGACTCCACCACCTCCCCGGGCAGCCCATTCCAGTGTCCAATGACTCTCTCAGGGAAGAACTTTCTCCTCACCTCCAGCCTAAATCTCCCCTGGCACAGCCTGAGGCTGTGTCCTCTTGTTCTGGTGCTGGCCACCTGAGAGAAGAGAGCAACCTCCTCCTGGCCACAACCTCCCCTCAGGTAGTTGCAGACAGCAATAAGGTCTGCCCTGAGCCTCCTCTTCTCCAGGCTAACCAATCCCAGCTCCCTCAGCCTCTCCTTGTAGGGCTGTGCTCAAGGCCTCTCCCCAGCCTTGTCGCCCTTCTCTGGACATGCTCAAGCATCTCAATGTCCCTCCTAAACTGGGGGACCCAGAACTGAACACAGTACTCAAGGTGTGGTCTAACCAGTGCAGAGTCCAGGGGCAGAATGACCTCCCTGCTCCTGCTGACCACACCATTCCTGATGCAGGCCAGGATGCCACTGGCTCTCTTGGCCACCTGGGCACACTGCTGGCTCATGTTCAGGTGGGTATCAATCAGCACCCCCAGATCCCTCTCTGTCTGGCTGCTCTCAGCCACTCCGACCCCAGCCTGTATCTCTGCATGGGGTTGTTGTGGCCAAAGTGCAGCACCCTGCACTTGGAGCTATTGAAGCCATCCCCTTGGACTCTGCCCATCTGTCCAGGTGGTCAAGGTCCTGCTGCAGAGCTCTTCATACTCCTAATCCAGCTCTGGGGCTGCTTTCAACAGCTGCCTTTGCAAACACAGTGAAAGGAGAGCCCAGTTCACAGCACAGGCTAAATTAATCACTAAAAGGAGTCCCATGTAGGTTTGGATTTGAAAGATATCACTTCAAAATACATCCCTCTGCTGCAGCTCCCCCTTCTGTGATCTGGTACTGGCCAAGGACCCTCTCCTGGCTAGCCTTGGAGCTGAGGGCTGTGATCAGCTGCTCCAGGCAGTGCTTGCAGTGAATCCATCTCTTACATTAAGCTCATTCTGTCTGCTTCTAAGCCTTCTCCTGACCCTTGCTCTTTCTCTTGATTTCTGGTCCTGCACAGCCCCATTGGGTGGTTTCTCTGGCTCCTGCCAACTCTAGGTTCTTCTCTGATCCAGCACCACATACTCTTGCTGCCTCAGGCAGATCACACACAGCACAGGCCAGGCCAGACCTGCACTGAAGAACCTCATGTGGATCACAGAATTAACCAGCTGGGAAAAGGCCTCCAGGGTCACTGAGTCCATCCTATCACCTGACACCTCCTCACTGACTACACCATGCACCTGGTGCAACCTGAGTATCTCCTGAGCTCAATCCTGCTTAACAGAATCACAGAACCAAGCAGGTTGGCAGAGAGCTCCAAGCTCAGCCACCCCAACCTAGCACCCAGCCCTGCCCAACCAACCAGACCATGGCACTAAGTGCCCCAGCCAGGCTTGGCTGCAACACCTCCAGGCACAAAGACTCCACCACCTCCCTGGGCAGCCCATTCCAGTGCCAATCACTCTCTCTGCCAGCAACTTCCTCCTCACATCCAGCCTAGACCTGCCCTGGCACAGCTCCAGGCTGTGTCCCCTTCTGCTGCTGCTGCTTGCCTGGCAGCAGAGCCCAACCCCACCTGGCTACAGCCTCCCTGCAGGCAGCTGCAGGCAGCAATCAGCTCTGCCCTGAGCCTCCTCTGCTGCAGCCTGCACCCCCCCAGCTCCCTCAGCCTCTCCTCACAGGGCTCTGCTCCAGGCCCCTCCCCAGCCTTGCTGCCCTTCTCCAAACACCTTCCAGCACCTCAGCATCTTTCTTGAACTGAGGGGCCCAGAACTGGACACAGCACTCCAGGGGTGACCTGAGCAGTGCTGAGCACAGGGGCACAAGAATCTCCCTTGCCCTGCTGGTCACACTCTGGCTGCCATCTCTCCAGCCAGTGGCACTCACTTCCCTGCCACCCACCTGCTGTCAGCCAGCCTGGGCACATGCTGCTCTGGTGAGCAATGCAGTGTGGCACAGAGGTGTTTGCAGCTGCTTCTGCCATGGTAACTGGACGCCCAAAACCTCTGCTGTCCTCCAGCTGTGCAGGTGGGCACATGTTTTGTGCCTTTGGCACCTCTGGTGGCTCTGCCCACAGGCCTGTGTCACTTGATCAGACTTGATCTCCTTGACCACAGGAGAGAAGATGAAAAGGCTTCTGTGTGTGAAGCATCTGCACTATGGCCCAGAATTGCACCCTGGAAACACAAAGGCAACGTGAGGTAGGAGAAGTCTCCACTCCCTGGTGGCAAAAGAGCTACAATGTGGAGAGGGAAGGTGACAGCACTGTCCTCTGAGAGACACAGCCAGAGTAGCTTCTGGCCAATGCACAGGTTGGCCCTGTCTTCACCATCACCACTTCAGCCTTGGCTAAGTACCTGGTGTCCTTCTTGTCACTCAGCACTCTCAACCACAGCTGCCCGGGGCTGGAGGGGGAGTCCTGCAGCTGAGGGCATTGCTGTCCTGGCAGACAACTCCTGCAGCTGAGGGCATTGCTGTCCTGACAGGCAACTCCTGCAGCTGAGGGCACTGCTGTCCTGACAGGCAACTCCTGCAGCTGAGGGCACTGCTGTCCTGGCAGGCAACTGCAGCTGAGGGCATTGCTGTCCTGGCAGGCAACTGCAGCTGAGGGCACTGCTGTCTTGGCAGGCAACTGCAGCTGAGGGCACTGCTGTCCTGGCAGGCAACTGCAGCTGAGGGCATTGCTGTCCTGGCAGGCAACTGCAGCTGAGGGCACTGCTGTCCTGACAGGCAGCTCCTGCAGCTGAGGGCATTGCTGTCCTGGCAGGCAACTCCTGAAGCTGAGGGCACTGCTGTCCTGGCAGACAACTCCTGCAGCTGAGGGCATTGCTGTCCTGGCAGACAACTCCTGCAGCTGAGGGCATTGCTGTCCTGGCAGACGACTCCTGCAGCTGAGGGCACTGCTGTCCTGGCAGGCGGCTCCTGCAGCTGAGGGCATTGCTGTCCTGACAGGCAGCTCCTGCAGCTGAGGGCATTGCTGTCCTGACAGGCAGCTCCTGCAGCTGAGGGCATTGCTGTCCTGGCAGACAACTGCAGCTGAGGGCATTGCTGTCCTGGCAGGCAGCTCCTGCAGCTGAGGGCATTGCTGTCCTGACAGGCAGCTCCTGCAGCTGAGGGCATTGCTGTCCTGGCAGACAACTGCAGCTGAGGGCATTGCTGTCCTGGCAGACAACTGCAGCTGAGGGCATTGCTGTCCTGGCAGGCAGCTCCTGCTGCTGAGGGCATTGCTGTCCTGGCAGGTGACTCCTGCAGCTGAGGGCATTGCTGTCCTGGCAGGTGACTCCTGCAGCTGAGGGCACTGCTGTCCTGGCAGGTGACTCCTGCAGCTTAGAGCACTGCTGTCCTGGCAGGTGACTCCTGCAGCTGAGGGCACTGCTGTCCTGGCAGGTGACTCCTGCAGCTGAGGGCATTGCTGTCCTGGCAGGTGACTCCTGCAGCTGAGGGCATTGCTGTCCTGGCAGGCAACTGTAGCTGAGGGCATTGCTGTCCTGACAGGCAGCTCCTGCAGCTGAGGGCACTGCTGTCCTGACAGGCAGCTCCTGCAGCTGAGGGCATTGCTGTCCTGGCAGGCACATCCTGCCATGATCCAGGGAACCACTCCTGCAGTGGAAGGCCTCTTTGGCAGCTCCAGGAACTGTGAATAATCCTTTTGAGCTGCTGCCAGCAGTCTCCAAGTGTGCTCAGTACGTAGTGACGCCAGTGACACGGCCTGAGCCTTCTCCTGCTACGAGTGGCTGGGCTTGAACAAGAGTGGTAAGGAAGGGCTGGGATGTGGGGGGCATTCAAAAGGACTCTCTCCTTCACACAGGCCCCCTGACAGCAATGCAGAGCACAGGACTCAGGTCACGTGCATGGGGCACACTGTCCTGGCAATGCCACCTTGCCCTGGCTCCTGCCATGTGTGCATCTTCTTCTCCTGCTTCCTTCATCTCATCCCACAGCCAGACGTGGACCTCAGCCCCGAGAAGCCAGACCCCCAAAGCAAAGGACAGGTGGAGCAACGATTCCTCCTGCTAAAGCCTAGGCCAAAGTGAGCCTTCAAGGTGTCAAAGAATGAGGAGCCTCAGCAGCTGGGGTCCCCTAGGACACAGCATAAGCAGTGGCTGGGGCACACGCTGTGCCCTGTGGCACCGTCGTGTTTGCCCTTCTCTTGGCTTCCCTTCTTGCTGCTAACTCTTCTGCTACTCTTTCTTCTGCAAGCTTCCTAGAATCATAGAACCAAGCAGGTTGGAAGAGAGCTCCAAGCTCAGCCAGCCCAACCTAGCACCCAGCCCTGCCCAACCAACCAGAACATGGCACTAAGTGCCTCAGCCAGGCTTGGCTTCAACACCTCCAGTGACAGTGACTCCTTCCTGCCCTCCAGGCTCAAGGCTTCTGTTAAAAAGGCATGAGAAGCTTCAAATACTTGGTTGTCCTAACACAGTAGTCAGGGTCTGCAGAACTCCCTGGGGATCAC
This sequence comes from Pogoniulus pusillus, assembly GCF_015220805.1. Lineage (NCBI taxonomy): Eukaryota > Metazoa > Chordata > Aves > Piciformes > Lybiidae > Pogoniulus > Pogoniulus pusillus. The sequence goes on from NC_087277.1 coordinate 29,387,463, forward strand.
CCCAAGGCTGAGAGGAAAACGTTGCCCTGGGATGAGAATTGCACCGCAGATTTCAGCGCATCCCCGGGGCTGAGATTTCCCCCGCTTGGACTTGCAGTGCTCCAACCGAGAGTTCAGCTCCAAAGACCACACATGATGCTGTCTGACTGGTGTTTAGTTTTTCTGCTCCAAGCCTGGCTTGACCTAAGACAAGAGCTGGGAGTGGAGGGGAGGAAGGGGAGACAGGCTGGGAAGGAAACAATGTCCGGTGAACTCTTACAAACCTTAAACAACTGCAGCGGGCTGAGTTCGCTGTGTGAGACAGACCAAGGTTCAGGGTGATTTATTTCATCTGGAATGCTTTCAGCTCTCTGCCTGTAATGTGTGGGGCTGGCTCCCCCTCTAAGGGAAAGCAGGCTTTGGGAGGAAGGCTTTCAGAACCATCACCCATTTATCTGTGCTGCAGCATTCACCAGTCGGGAACTAATTCCCTGTACAGCGCAGCACTGAATGAGTTTGTCTCCTGAGTCCTGCAAAGCATTTGAGATCCTTTGGATGGCATTTTCCCTTTAGTAATTAACATCTTATCAGTCAGGCTTGCAGACAACAATGGCCTGATTCTCCTCTGATGCCATTTTACATCTCTGTCTTCACTGACTGCAAATGAGTTACTCCTGCTTTGCAGAGTGGGAGAGGAGAACGAAGACCTTAAGCCTACCACTATTTAATCACAGGCTGTGAGCTCATTTTCTCCCATTCACAACTTGTCCTTTGCTTGTAGCCCTACATAATTCCCACTTTACTACCATCAGGAAGCTGGTGAGCATTGAAAATGTGTGTCCCTTGGAGTGTGGGCTACCTTGTGAGTTCAGAAGCCTCAAATGAGGGATGCTACAGCCAGGGCAAGCCCCACACTGAGTTGTCTTTTCATGGAAGGTGGTGACCCTTCTCCTCACCTCTCAGACTTCTCCTGGGCACTGCTCTCTGGTGTCAGGTAGTAATAGGACTGGGGGGCATGGAACAAAGCTAGAAATGGGTATCATAGAATCATAGAATCAAGTAGGTTGGATGAGACCTCCAAGCTCATCCAGTCCAACCTAGCAGCAAGCCCTAGCCATCAGCCAGACCATGGTACTAAGTAAGGGTAGATTTCAGACTGGATGATAGGAAGAAGCTCTTCACCATGAGGGTGGTGAGACTCTGGAATGGGTTGCCCAGTGGGGTGGTGGAGGTGTTTAAGGCCAGGCTGGCTGAGGCTCTGGACAGCCTGATCTAGTGTGAGGTGTCCCTGCCCATGGCAGGGGGGGTTGGAACAGGCTGATCCTTGTGATCACTTCCAATCCTGACTGATTCTGTGACTGATTCTATGATTATCACATTTCACCCCTAACAAGCAGCCTCTTGTTTGCAATCACATCCAAGAAGAAAAGCTTGTCACACAAAGCCTTTGCTCCAGCATGAAAAGCTCCAGCTGCATCCTCTCCTACAAACAACCAGCCTGCAAACTCTCCTTGTCCTGCAGACTCATTTGCTTTGATAGCATCACAGAATCACAGGATCAAGCAGGTTGGAAGAGGGCTCCAAGCTCAGCCAGCCCAACCTAGCACCCAGCCCTGCCCAGCCAACCACACCATGGCACTAAGTGCCCCAGCCAGCCTTGGCTTCAACACCTCCAGGCACACAGACTCCACCACCTCCCTGGGCAGCCCATTCCAATGCCAATCACTCTCTCTGCCAGCAACTTCCTCCTCACATCCAGCCTAGACCTGCCCTGCCACAGCTCCAGGCTGTGTCTCCTTCTTCTGGTGCTGGCTGCCTGGCAGAAGAGCCCAACCCCACCTGGCTACAGCCTCCCTGCAGGCAGCTGCAGGCAGCAATGAGCTCTGCCCTGAGCCTCCTCTTCTCCAGGCTAAAGTCCTGCAGTATCTCTTTAGTGCCATAAGTTAGGAGGTGGTAAATGGTGTCAATTCCAGTGGTTTGGGGTTTTTTTTGTGTGCAAACACTACTCAGATGGGTATAGACTTCCAGGGCCAGACAACAGAGATGAGCTAGCCCAAGGTGCATTCTGCTTTAAAGGTAACGTTAGGAAAGCCTTTGTTATAAAAACATTTCAGCTACAGAGCTGAGAAACCTCAGAATTAAGGTTGTCCTTGCAGCTAATGCCTGAAGATACCATCTTTAATTACAGTAGCCTTTGTCATTGTCTCCATAGCTTTCAACTGCTGTGACAAAACGCTGCCTGGATCTTGCTGCCAACATTATCTCTCCCCATGCAGCCTGGTGCTCATGCTGAGCAGCCAGTGCAGAGTGCTGGGGCAGACAGACATCTTCCCACCACTGTCTGCTGACAGCAGAGGAATGTGGAGCTTTATGCCCAGTGGGGGCAACTTTGAGGTCTGGAGGAGACCATGCTGCCAATGGATGTGGTTGAGATCCCATCCCTGGGGACATTCAAGATCAGGTTGGATGTAGCCCTGGGCAGCCTGATCTAGCCGGAGCTGACCCTGCTGACTGCAGGGGAGTTGGCCAAGATGCCCTTTGTGTGGCACAGTCAACTTGCTAGAGGGCAGGGACCAATCCAGAGGGAGCTGCACAGGCTGCAGAGCTGTGCCCAGGCCAACCTCATGGCACTCAACAAGGCCAAGTGGAAGGTCCTGCACCTGGGTCAGAGCAATGCCAAGCACAGCTGCAGGCTGGGTGGGGAATGGCTGAGAGCAGCCCTGAGGAACAGCCCCTGGGGGTCTGGGCTGATGCAAAGCTCCACAGGAGCCTGCAGGGTGAGTGCAGCCCAGACACAGCCCTGTGCTGGGCTGCAGCCGGAGCAGTGTGGGCACAGGGCAAGGGAGGGGATTGTGCCCCTTGGCTCTGCTCTCCTCACACCCCACCTGCAGCCCTGGGGGCAGCTCTGCAGCCCCCAGCACAAGCAGCACAGGGAAGTGTTGGAGGCAGTGCAGAGGAGGCCACCAAGATGCTGAGAGGGCTGCAGCAGCTCTGCTGTGAGGCCAGGCTGAGAGAGTTGGGGCTGTGCAGGCTGGAGAGGAGAAGGCTTGGAGGAGCCCTTGGAGTGGCCTTGCAGGATCTGCAGGGGGCTGCAGGAGGGCTGGGGAGGGACTATGGACAAGGTCTGGGAATGCCAGGAGGAGGAGGAATGGGTTTGAAGTGTCAGAGGGGAGATGTAAAGTGGATGTTAGGAAGTTGTCTGCAGTGAGGGTGGTGAGACACTGGCACAGGTTGCCCAGGGTGGTTGTGGAGCACAGAAGCACCCAGTGTGATCAAAAATCACTTTCTCTGATTCTGTGCTGCACAACCTCCCTGGAGGTGTTCAAGGCCAGGCTGGATGAGACCTTGAGTGACCTGTCCTAGTGGGAAGTGTCCCTGCCTATGGCAGGGGCTGGAACTGAATGGGCTCTGAGATCACTTCCAAGCTAAACCATTCTCTGACTCTATGAATGTGTGAGCACAGTTGCCCAGTGATGGGCAGCTATCATCTTGTCCTTGGCAGGACCACCTACCTCTTATTCTTCTCCCAGGCACCCCAGACATTCCATGGCCCTGCCTGCCTCCCTCACTGCTTCTGCAGGCACCAGCTGCTGTTTGTCTGATGCCCCAGTGCCTCTGTGACAACACTTCCCTCCACCCTTGCTCTTGTCCTTCTCCCTGCCTTGCTGCCCTCTCCCCATAGCCTCCTTCTTCATCCTAACTCTCCACCTCTCACATCCACTGCACTTCCAGGACTAAACCAAACGCCCTCCTCTTCCCCCTGGGCGTGCAGACCTTGTCCCACAAGTGCTGAGAGGAAACCTCCAGCCAGCCCTTTTGTTTGGAGGCCAACCCCAGGAGCTTCCTGGGGTTAGCCTCCAAACAAAAGGGCTGGCTGGAGCTGGAGCACCTCTGGGCTGCCTGGGATTTTCAGCCCTCAGGATTTACCAACTCCCTGCCGCGCACGCACAAACTGCAAAGGCAGTGATCACTGGCTCGTGGCATGGCCCAGGCTGGGCAGCACCCCAGACATCATCTCACCTAGGCAATGCTTAGGCATGGCCCAAATTTGGCAACAGTTTCTCAGCTGTGCTGATAGGCAAATTTCTGGTGCTCGGCTGACTGCTTCTGCAAACGCTGCGCCCTTCGCTTCCACGCGTGGAGGCAAAACATCTTCTCAGAGCCATGTCTGAAGGAATTTGGCCTGCCAGAGACAAAACAACATACTTTCCCCTCTCCTTGCTCTCAGGCACAGATATCTCCTTCTTGATAACGCTTGCAAACCAACCCCCAAAGCAAATGAAGCCAGCTGGTGGCTGATAGCCAGCCTAGCAAACTTCAGCTTGATGCATGGAAGCAACTGACAAGAAGATCTAACGGTGAGCAAAGTGTTGGGCAATCTCTGCACCTCTGATTTATGACTCCCACATCTTCTCAGAGAATGGAAATGACTCACTCATGTTCATCAGGAACTGAATGGATGCCTCTGATATTGCTTGTGCTGTTCAGTTAGCAGCAGCAGCAGCAGCCAGAGGACGTCTGACTGACATCAGCAGTGTACCTGGCAGAATGAAAACCTATTTCAATTCAAGCCTTCCCTACTTGGTTTTTATTCCTCCTGATGCACCCCATGCAATCCTGAACCACAATATGATCTTCTTCTTTTGGGGAGGGGGGAGGGAGAGGGGTGGATAATGAACTAAACCAACAATGCATTTCATTGGAATGGGCTGCCCAGGGAGGTGGTGGAGTACTGTCCCTGGAGGTCTTCAAGTAAAGAGTGGATGAGGCACTTAGTGCCATGGTCTGGTTGACTGGATAGGGCTGGGGGATAGGTTGGGCTGAATGATCTTGGAGGTCTCTTCCAACCTGATTGATTCTATGATTCTATGATTTGCTAGGACCATCTGCTCGGGCAGATATTGAGCCACGGCTCTAAATGAAACTTGCAGAGCTAAATCATTCTCTTTTGTATTCTAAAGGGACATTTTGTGCCTTTACTTTTGTATTCTAAAGGAATGGGAAAGAAAAGGCAGTGTAATAGCTTTGGCTAGAGTGGCAGAGTGGAAAGCTTCACCCTGTACAAAGTGACACTGAGTATCTTACAGCGCTTACCCACCCGGAGCCAAAGCTGGCAATGGAAGCATTCTTTAGCCAAATTCCAACATTTTTTGGTGCTCCTCACTGCCAGTATCGTGTTGTTTGCTTGACTCACGGTGCATAGTAGGCTTCTCCACTGGCAAAGAGACCCTCAAATCAGCAAGGCACTCGAGGCATGCGTTCTACATCTAGAAGCTATGGCAGCGTGCTAATAGCAGGGGATGCTCCAGGAGCACTGCCAAAGCTGGGCCACCTTTGGACCTGGGAGAGTGTCTGTTGCAGATATCCCCTTCTGGGAGGGGGCTGTGACTTTCTGGCCCTAATATCTGGCAACCCCACTAGTGCCAATCTCACCGAGCAGCCAGGCAGAAAGGGAGCTGGGGGTGCTGGGAGAGAGGAGCTGAAGAGGAGGCAGCAGTGTGCCCAGGTGGGCAGGAAAGGCAATGGCATCCTGGGCTGGCTCAGGAGCAGTGTGGGCAGCAGGACAAGGGAGGTTCTTGTGCCCCTGTGCTCAGCACTGCTCAGGCCACCCCTGGAGTGCTGTGTCCAGTTCTGGGCTCATGAATTGCAGAGAGATGTTGAGGTGCTGGAAGGTGTTTGGAGAAGGGCAGCAAGGCTGGGGAGGGGCCTGGAGCAGAGCCCTGTGAGGAGAGGCTGAGGGAGCTGGGGGGGTGCAGCCTGCAGCAGAGGAGGCTCAGAGCAGAGCTCATTGCTGCCTGCAGCTGCCTGCAGGGAGGCTGTAGCCAGGTGGGGTTGGGCTCTGCTGCCAGGCACCCAGCAACAGAAGAAGGGGACAGAGGCTCAAGCTGTGCCAGGGCAGGTCTAGGCTGGATGTGAGGAGGAAGTTGTTGGCAGAGAGAGTGATTGGCATTGGAATGGGCTGCCCAGGGAGGTGGTGGAGTGGCCATGGCTGGAGGTGTTGAAGCCAAGCCTGGCTGGGGCACTTAGTGCCATGGTCTGGTTGGTTGGGCAAGGCTGGGTGCTAGGTTGGGCTGGCTGAGCTTGGAGCTCTCTGCCAGCCTGCTTGATTATATGATTAATCCAGATCCCCCTCTGCCTGCTCACCTGCAGCATCAACCTCTCTGCAGGCATTGCTGCAGCACAGTCCTGCCCTCGGTATCTCTCTGTCTCTTTGCACCAATATTCACTCCTTTTGCTGCACAATAAACACAAACCAGCTTCACTTCCAGGCTGCTGCTGCACTGCTTCACCCAACTCTCCATCTCTCAGGAGGCTGCCACTTGTGCTCTGCCAGCCTTTTATTTTCTTCTTCATTAGGCCTCCCTCCCACTACTGTTTTCCATTTCACATAATCAACACAGTTCTGTTTGCTGCAAGGTTTCTGCTCTCACTTCTTGCCCAGCTAAGATGCAGGCCAATCTCAGACTTTGTATTGCATTCATTAAGGCTCAGCATTATAAACCACATCATAAACACAGCCCAACTGTATGGCCCTGCTGCTGCCACAGCAGACACAACAAGCACTGGTTGCTTACTGGTGCCCTTAGCTCCTGCCACGCTGCTGTTCCAGCTATCAGGAGGCACTCAGCTCTGAGCAGAGTTTGTATTTCATAGCTAACCAAAACAAACAGGGAGATGGAACTGAACAGAAATGACCTGCAGAAGGCTGCAATTCAGAAGCTGTGTAGCAGAAAAGGCCTTTGAATCAAAGAGAAACAAAGATGGCCCAGGGTGGCCTGGGGATGCTTGGATGAGGTACCCTTAAAACAAGAGCCTGTTGAAGGAGGATGCAAGTGCAGGTGATTACATTGATAGAATCATAGAATCAACCAGGTTGGAAGAGAGCTCCAAGCTCAGTCAGCCCAACCTAGCACCCAGCCCTGCCCAACCAACCAGACCATGGCACTAAGTGCCCCAGCCAGGCTTGGCTGCACCACCTCCAGCCACAGCCACTCCACCACCTCCCTGGGCAGCCCATTCCAATGCCAATCACTGTCTCTGACAACAACTTCCCCCTAACATCCAGCCTAGACCTGCCCTGGCACAGCTTGAGACTGTGTGCCCTTGTTCTATTGCTGGTTGCCTGGCAGAAGAGACCAACCCTGGCAACCAGCCTGGTAAGGACTGATGAAGAGAAGTACCTTGCAGTGGTGCGGTACCAAAAGCTGATGCCACTATCATGTTGTTCAATGGCCCCACATCCCCTCAACTGGCATTCACAGATTCCACTGAGTTGGAAGGGACCCACAGTTAGCAAGAAAACCTCCAACTAGGGCCAGCTAGGGCCCAGGGCCACATCCACGTGGAGTCTGAGACAGAAATGTACATGGTCTGTGAGTATTTAGTGAGACATTATCCTTAAGTTAGAAGCATAACCTGTGGGAGTTTGGGGATGTAATAATAACTCTTACTCTGAAAAGTTCCACATAGATAGATATGGAAAGGGATGGTATAGACATAGATGATATAGATACAGAGATACAGATAGGGATATATGGATATAGATGATATAGATGCAGACGACATAGATGATGGTGATGTAAAGATAGCTACAGCTATACAGATATAGATACAGATGATACAGATATAGATGATGATATGGGGGATAGGTTGGACTGGATGATCTTGGAGGTCTCTTCCAACCTGGTTGATTCTATGATTCTATAAATATACCTGTAGATACAGCTATAGATGACATAGATATAGATACAGACACAGATGACATTAGATGATGGTGATATAAGTAAAGCTATAGCTATAGATATACAGATATAGATACAGGTGATATAGATGATGATGATGATGATATAGATATAAATATAGCCACAGTGATAGCTATAGGTATAGATACAGGTTATATACAGATGTAGATACAGATGATATGTAGATGTTGATACAGATATAGCTATAGATATAACTGCAGATATAGATATATAGATATAGCTAGAGATGATATAGATACAGGTACAGATGATATAGATGATGAGGATATATAGCTATAGATATAGCTATATAGGTATAGATACAGATGATATAGATGATGATGATGATACAGACATAAATATAGCCACAAAGATAGCTATAGTTATAGATATAGATACAGATGATATAGATGATGATGATGATGATGATGATATAGACATAAATATAGCCACAAAGATAGCTATAGTTATAGATATAGATACAGATAATATATAGACAAAGATATGGATATAGACAGAGATGATACATAGATAGTGACACAGATACAAATTATATGTAGATGATGATACAGATGTAGCTACAGATATAGATATATCTAGCTATAGCTATAGATATAGATGATATATAGACACAGATACAGATATAGGCAGAGATGATACATATAGATACAGATACAGATGATATGTAGGTGATGATACAGATATAGCTACAGATACAGATATATCTAGATATAGCTATATAGATACAGATGATATATGTAGGCACAGATACAGATATAGACAGAGATGATACATAGATATAGATACAGATACAGATGATATGCAGGTGATGATACAGATATAGCTATAGATATAGCTGCAAATATAGATCTATAGATATAGCTACAGATGATATAGATGATGATGATAATGATATAAATATAGCTATAGATATAGTTATGTAGATACATATATAGATGATGATACAGCTACACAGATAGCTATACATATAGATACAGATGATATATAGACACATATATTGATATAGACAGAGATGATACATAGATATAGACACAGATACAGATGATATGTAGATGATGATACAGATATAGATATATCTAGATACAGATATAGATATAGATACAGATGATATATAGACACAGACACAGATATAGACACAGATGATACATAGATATGGACACAGATACAGATGATATGTAGATGATGATACAGATATAGCTATAGATACAGATATAGATATATCTAGATACAGCTATAGATATAGATACAGATGATATATGACACAGATATGGATATAGACAGAGATGAGACATAGCTATAGATACAGATACAGATGATATGTAGATGATGATACAGATATAGCTATAGATACAGATATAGATATATCTAGATATAGCTATAGATATAGATACAGATGATATATGACACAGATATGGATATAGACAGAGATGAGACATAGCTATAGATACAGATACAGATGATATGTAGATGATGATACAGATATAGCTATAGATACAGATATAGATATATCTAGATATAGCTATAGATATAGATACAGATGATATATGACACAGATATGGATATAGACAGAGATGACACATAGCTATAGATACAGATACAGATGAGCTATAGATACAGATACAGATGATATGTAGATGATGATACAGATATAGATATATCTAGATATAGCTATATAGATACAGATGATATATAGACACAGATATGGATATAGACAGAGATGAAACATAGATATGGACACAGAGATGATATGTAGATGATACAGACATAGATATAGATACAGTTATATGTAGATATAGCTATATAGATACAGATGATATATAGACACAGACACAGATATAGACACAGATGATACATAGATATAGACACAGATGATATGTAGATGATGATAACACAGATATAGCTACAGATATAGATATATATAGGTGTAGCTACAGATGATATAGATATAGATGTGGATACAGATGATATAGATAGCAATGATTATATAAATATAGCTATAGATATAGTTATAGCTTTATAGATGTAGATACAGGTGATACAGATACAGATGATATAGATGATGATGATATAGATCTAGATGTAAATATAGCTAGAGATAGATAGAGACATAGGCGTTGTAGCATTGCTGGGGCAGTACAGTTGGACTCTGGAGGGCTTATAATGTGTCCTGGTGCTGCTGGGACAGAATCCCAGGCCAGCCAGGGACTGCAGGCCACCAGCAGTCCTGAGTCAGCCATCCCAGCAGAGTCCAGCTGGCTACAGGTGCATCCCAGACCGCAAGCATCACTCCCCAGTATGCAGGGGAAGTCTACTGCACAGAGGGGAGCTTCCTGTTTGGGTTCTTACTCCTCCTGCTCCTCTTCCTTCTCCTGAGTGCTGCCCTGCTGGAAGTTGGGATCTAGGACTAGGGCTGTCATTTTGCCCTGTTCTGGCACTGGAGAGGCCTCACCTCGAGCACTGTGTGCAGCTCTGGGCCCTCATTTCAGGAAGGATACTGAGGTGCTGGAGCGGGGCCAGAGGAGAGCAATGAGACTGAGGAAGGGACTGGAGGGAAGGTCTGCTGAGGAGAGGCTGAGCGAGCTGGGGGTGTTCAGCCTGGAGAAGAGGAGGCTCAGGGGGGACCTTATCACACTCTACAGCTACCTGAAGAGAAGTTGCAGTCAAGTGGGGGTCAGGTTTTTCTGCCAGGCATCTTAAGCCAAGACAAGAGGGCATGGCCTGAAGCTGCACCTGGGGAGGTTTAGGTTGGATGTTAGGAAGCACTTCTTCAGGGTGATAGGTGATTAGAAACTGGAGTGGACTGCCCAGGGAGGTGGTAGAGCTGTTTAAGGAAAGCTTGGCTGTGGCACTTAGTGCCATGGTCTGGTCGATGTGGTGGTGCTGGGTCATAGGCTGGACCTGATGATCTCAGCCTCAGTGATTCTGTGACTTGACTGCTGCACCTTGGCTGTGAACTGTACAGCTCTTGCACTGACACTGGCACTAGTGTGGCTACTTCATTAACTCTGCTTTCATTTTGGCCTCTGGGTCTCCTCTCCTTTCCCTGGTTCCTCTTCCCTCATGGAGAGAGGGCAATGGGTCATAAAGCAGCTGTTGGAGTATAGCCCCAGGTGTGGGCTCCATGTAGACAACCTGAATGCAAATCAGTCTCAGCTCCTTGCTGGGCATGGGTTCAAACACATTTAATAGCAGCTGCTCCCTTCCTTTTCACAGGTTTTGTTCCTCTTTGCATAGTTATCTGTCCTGCCTGGCAGACCTGGTGGCCTTTATGAACAGGTCACAAGGTGAATAGATGAGGGGAGAGCAACTGATGGCATTTACCTGGACTTGAGCAAGGTTTGGCACTGTCCCGCACCACATCCTGGTCTCCAAGCTGGTGACACATGGGTCTGATGGGTGGAGCACTGATGGATAAAGAACTGGCTTGATGGCCACACCCAAAGAGTGGCTGTCAATGGCTCCATGGCCAAGTGCAGGCCAGAGAAGAGTGGAGTCCCTCAGGGGTCAGTCCTGGGACCAGTCTTGTTCAACATCTTTGTGGATGCCATGGACAGAGGCACTGAGTGCAGCCTCAGCAAGTTTGCTGCCCACACCAAGCTGTGTGGTGCAGCAGCCAGGCTGGAGGGCAGGATCCATCCAGAGGGACCTGGACAGGCTGCAGAGGTGGGCACAAGCCAAGCTCAGGAGGTTCAACCAGACCAAGTGCAAGGTCCTGCAGCTGGGCCAAGGCAATGCCAAGCACCAATGCAGGCTGGGCAGTGAGTGGCTGGAGAGCAGCCCTGAGGAGAGGGACCTGGGGGTGCTGCTGGAGGAGAAGCTCAACAGGAGCCAGCAGTGTGCACTTGCAGCCCAGAGAGCAAGCAGAGCCTGGGCTGCAGCAGCAGCAGTGTGGCCAGCAGGGCCAGGGAGGGGATTCTGCCCCTCTGCTCTGCTCTGCTGAGACCCCACCTGGAGTCCTGCATCCAGCTCTGGAGCCCCTGGGACAAGAGGGCTGTGGAGATGCTGGAGAGTGTCCAGAGCAGGGCCAGGAGGATGCTCAGAGGGCTGCAGCAGCTCTGCTGTGAGCACAGACTGAAAGAGTTGGGGCTGTGCAGGCTGGAGCAGAGAAGGCTCCCAAGGGACCTTCTTGTGGCCTTCCAGGACCTGAAAGGGGCCTACAGAAAAGCTGGGGAGGGACTTTAGAGGCTGTGAGGGAGTGGCAGGAGTGGGGGGAATGGAGCAAAGGTGGAGGTGGGGAGAGTGAGGCTGGAGGTGAGGAGGAAGTTGTTGAGCAGGAGAGTGGTGAGAGCCTGGAATGGGTTGCCCAGGGAGGTGGTTGAGGCTCCATGGCTGGAGGTGTTTGAGGCCAGGCTGGCTGAGGCTGTGTGCAGCCTGCTCTAGGGTAGGGTGTCCCTGGGCATGGCAGGGGGGGTTGGGAGGATGATCTCCTTGGGTCCCTTCCTACCCCTAATATCCTGTGATCCTGTCAGCCTGTGAAAATTGACCACCTCTTATAACTTCTGAAGGTGATGCCAAGGCTGTCCCAGCCTGGGCACGGGCACTGCCAGTGACCAATTATCCCCCAAGGAGCAGCTCTAGCCAGCAGCACCTCATCACCCACTTGACTGCAGCAGGAGGCTCAGGCTGTTGTGCTGTTCCCTGGCGCTTTGGACCAATTGTTCTCAATCACATCTTAAGTTATTGGCCAAATATTAATGGAGAAATGGCAAGATTAGGACCTCTCCTCCCCGTGCAGATCTCTTTCCTTGGCCCTGCTGTTTGTGCAAGTCACCAGGAGGACCTTGCCACACAGAAATAGATGCTTGGGAAGCACTCAGGAACTTAAGCCCACTTATCCTTAATCTACCTTGGCAGCTGCAGGCTGGAAACCTTTTTCCCCCCAGCCTCCCAAAGTTGCCTTTTGCACAGCTCTCATCTTTCTAACCAAAACTCTTCCCTAAAATTCCAATAGCTCCACAGTATTTAACACTAACAGGGTCCTCCTAAGCCCTGTCTGTGCTCTCTGGTACTCCTAGCTCTAGAAATGTCTGTGTGACCCTTGGTGCTTTGACTGTGAAGCGGAAAGCACCAGAGCAGGGAGCACAGGCTACAGCCCAGCAGGTTTCTTTCCCCTTAGGAAGGATCCAGAGCTGAAGTTTCAAATGTGGTGGACATTTTGGTTATCATTAGTCCTTTCTGCAGTTGATAACCACATTGCACATGCTACATGTGAGGTCCTCTTGCATCCTTCCAGCACACAGCACATGCTGTGGAAAGTGGGCCAGCAGTGTGCCAGCAATGTGCCCGGGTGGGCAGCAGAGCCAATGGCATGCTGGCCTGCATCAGGAGCAGTGTGGGCAGCAGGACAAGGGAGGTTCCTGTGCCCCTGTGCTCAGCACTGCTCAGGCCACACCTTAAGTACTGTGTCCAGTTCTGGGCTCCTCAGTTCAAGAGAGATGTTGAGGTGCTGGAAGGTGTTTGGAGAAGGGCAGCAAGGCTGGGGAGGGGCCTGGAGCAGAGCCCTGTGAGGAGAGGCTGAGGGAGCTGGGGGTGTGCAGCCTGCAGCAGAGGAGGCTCAGGGCAGAGCTCATTGCTGCCTGCAGCTGCCTGCAGGGAGGCTGTAGCCAGGTGGGGTTGGGCTCTGCTGCCAGGCAAGCAGCACCAGAAGAAGGGGACACAGCCTCAAGCTGTGCCAGGGCAGGTCTAGGCTGGATGTGAGGAGGAAGTTGCTGGCAGAGAGAGTGGTTGGCATTGGAATGGGCTGCCCATGGAGGTGGTGGAGTGGCCATGGCTGGAGGTGTTGAAGCCAAGCCTGGCTGGGGCACTTAGTGCCATGGTCTGGTTGGTTGGGCAGGGCTGGGTGCTAGGTTGGACTGGCTGAGCTTGCAGGTCTCTTCCCACCTGGTTGGTTCTATGATTCTGTGATTCTAAGTAAAACAACAACAAAAAGAAACAGTCTTTGATGCAGTTTGTCCCTTAATCCTGCTCCAGCCCAGTTGGACTTGACTAGGGGCTGTGATCAGGTGGTCAGTACCCACTGGAGGGCTGGCAGAGACTTGGGGTGGCACAGAGGCAGTGCAGCGATCATTGCCTGACAGTCTGCATCAGAAATGCCCAGGCTCACAGATTGCTTTTGCCAACTCATTCTCTGGCTCCACTGCTCTCATTGCAGCTCCTATGATGTAATAGCTTAGAGTTAAACCACTTGGTTTCAGCTTCTTTCTGTGCCTGCCACTTGCCTCAGTCTCTACAGACTCTGGGTGACAGGAGGAGCAGGTGCTGAAGCACTTGGCTGTGATAGCACAGCCCTTCTCCATGGGATCACCACCACGGATTATGGTGCTTCCAGACATGGGGCTCAGAGGTAGCAAGCAGGTCCCAAGGCAGTGCTTGGTTATTTCTGTGACCTACAGAGGCTGTTTATGTTCTCTTCTTTCCTCCTTACGTTCATTTCTATTTTCCCAAATCATCTGTCTGCTTTCCTGTCTTTACTCCTGCTCCTTCTAGTGCCAGTGCGTGTGCTTGGCTTCACGCTTGGCACCAGAGAATGTCCCTCCACACGTTTAAGGATGTCTGTAGGTATTTGGAGTTTTTGGAGGTCTTAGCCTCGATTCCTTCAGGGACACTGCCTACATGGCCAGCAGGACAAGGGGGATCATTCTGCCCTTGTGCTCAGCACTGCTCAGGCCACCCCTGCAGTGCTGTGTCCAGTTCTGGGCTCCTGAATTGAAGAGAGATGCTGAGGTGCTGGAAGGTGTCCAGAGAAGGGCAGCAAGGCTGGGGAGGGGCCTGGAGCAGAGCCCTGTGAGGAGAGGCTGAGGGAGCTGGGGGGGTGCAGCCTGCAGCAGAGGAGGCTCAGGGCAGAGCTCATTGCTGCCTGCAGCTGCCTGCAGGGAGGCTGTAGCCAGGTGGGGTTGGGCTCTGCTGCCAGGCAGCCAGGGCCAGAAGAAGGGGACACAGCCTGGAGCTGTGGCAGGGCAGGTCTAGGCTGGATGTGAGGAGGAAGTTGCTGGCAGAGAGAGTGATTGGCATTGGAATGGGCTGCCCAGGGAGGTGGTGGAGTGGCCGTGGCTGGAGGTGTTGAAGCCAAGCCTGGCTGGGGCACTTAGTGCCATGGTCTGGTTGGTTGGGCAGGGCTGGGTGCTAGGTTGGGCTGGCTGAGCTTGGAGCTCTCTTCCAACCTGGTTGATTCTATGATTCTATGAGAAGGCCATTAGCTGCTGTTACCCTTGCCTGAGGAAAGTCTTCCCTCTTTGCTGGTTGCAGATGGTATTTTGGGCTTTGACAGATTCCGCTGAGTGTCTAAACCCCTGCTAACTGTAGACTGCAACAGGAAAGAAAAGATGAGCTTGGTTTGCTTGTTAAAGATGGGCCTGAAAGGTCTGAACACTAAGCCCCACCCTGCTGTTGGAAGTCCCTAGACCCTTGCTGTCTGATAAGCCTGGGGATGCTCCTTGTATTCAGATGCTCTGTCTCCATGTTTGTGCTTTTTGTTATTTGTGTCTAATAGAGCATTTTGTTTGCCCACTGTTGAGGGTCCTGCCTGCAGAATCATAGAATCAACCAGGTTGGAAGAGACCTCCAAGCTCATCCAGTCCAACCTAGCACCCAGCCCTATCCAGTCAACCAGACCATGGCACCAAGTGCCTCATCCAGTCTTTTCTTGAACACCTCCAGGGATGGTGCCCCCATTACCTCCCTGGGCAGCCCATTCCAATGCCAATCACTCTCTCTGCCAACAACTTCCTCCTCACATCCAGCCTAGACCTGCCCTGGCACAACTTGCGACTGTGTCCCCTTGTTCTATTGCTGGTTGCCTGGGAGAAGAGGTATTTCTGGTTTCCCACCTTTCCCATCCCTGCAGACCACAAGATCCCATGCCTACCTGATGCCCAACTGCAGTTTTGCTTCACTGCCCCTCACTCACCCGCACCAAACAGCGCTGGAACTGCTGCTTGGTTCGAGTGCAATCCTGCTGCCTACTACAGAGCAGGATGCACAGAGCTGAGTCCTAAGGATCTGCAACATACTTCGACGGAGAAGGAGTACATTAAACAGTCTGTTTGACATGAGGCATATATTAAACAATCTGCGTGCGACACCCACGGGGAGCAGCCCTTTGAAAAGCTGCTAAGATTTCAGTGGGGGAAGGCAGAGTGAAACCCAACGAGACAGCATGTCCAGAAGGTGGGTCTAGAAATAGCAAGCGTGGTAACTGTTGGGAGGTATCACGTTCCTGGGACCGGGCTGTGTGAAGCCAGAGCACTCCAGGCACGGCCACCTACCCGCTCTGGGGACAAGGGTCCTGCCACTTCCCAGCACAGAGCCAGCTGCTGTTACACCCACACCGCACAGGGATCTCCCGGGATGCATGCTTGCCTGGGAGAGGCTGGGAAAGGGATGAGTGGGGGTGAGGGATTGCTTGTGCCAGATTAACTGTATTTTCTTACGCAGTATTCCTGTTTTGATAGGAAGGCAACCAGAGCCGGAACCAACGGCGGCTGGGATCTCAACAACACCCCAACACTACCAGAAGTGCTGCACAGGGCAAGCGAGGCTGAGGGCACAGAAAAACCTCCCTGAGCTCCTCTTTGCCCCTGGCTCCTCTTTGCCCCCGGCTCCTCTAGGAGGAACAGTCTTTTACGCTGGGGCTGCTGAAAGAGTTTTTGATGGCAAGTCTCAAATTGTGGTCAGAGATCTGGAGCTTAGGGACATGGTTTGCTGTTGAGCCTTCAGTGCTGGGTTGAAGGTTGGGCTGGATGATCTTTGAGGTCTTGTCTTGGGTTCAAATGCAGGTTCCCAGAGACTCTTATAAATTTGGTAGACCCAATGACAATTTATAGAGTTTATAGAGTGCCCTCCCCTCTTCCCCCTCTTTTTCCCCAAAAGACAGGGAGAGAGATAAAGGTAGGGACACCCAAATAAATCAATCTCACTCGATTTGGAAGTTAAAAAGGAAAAGTTTAACAATAACTTAGAAAAAGGGATTGGAGGTAGGGGAGTTTACAAAGGATAAGGAAGGGAAAACAGCAAAATACAAACAGGGATGGATACAACCCGAGCAGTGTGATGGTGTCTCTGCCTCGTGGCTGCCACGTGTTGTGCTGGTATGCAATATGGGTGTGTGGTCATGAGTGAACGCAGGTAAAGGAGAAAAAAGGGAAGAGACAGGGAGGTCCTGTCTCTTTTATACCACAGGAAGTGGGGGGAGTGGGCTAACCATCACCTGGAGTGTGGCCCACCCCTGGGGAGGGGCCAAGACCCTTAGGGTCAGGTTCAGGGTCACTCCCCCAGGAGTGTTAACCCTATACAGGTCTCTTCCAACTGGATGTTTTCTGTGATTCTGTGATTCTGTGATTTTTGCTAAACCAGAAGAGACCACGATGGTTCTTGTGACCATTTGACTCAGGCTATAAAATATCGCCCACGGCCTTCGGAATTAAGCCACAAGTGGTAGCTTGCAGGCAAGACTGATGCCTTTTGCTTTCCTGGTTATTAGGCCTTTCCCATGCCCAGTGACTGATGTAAGACAGGGACATCACAGTATCACAGTATCACAATATCACAGTATCATCAGGGTTGGAAGAAACCTCATAGATCAAGTCCAACCCTTTACCACAGAGCTCAAGGCCAGACCATGGCACCAAGTGCCATGTCCAACCTTGCCTTGAACTGCCCCAGGGACGGCGACTCCACCACCTCCCCGGGCAGCCCATTCCAGTGTCCAACATGTTCAGTGCTGGAAACACACTGGCATAGGCAACTGGCTCGGGCTGAGGCTCCCCAGCCCTGCAGTACCACCATCTTCCCCAGCTGAGAAACACCATGGACTAGACACAGCAAGACTTCTCGCTACGCTTCCCGGCTTCTGGATCTGCCAGTTCCTGCAGGATTTATGCCGAAGACACAGGTCCTGAATCCACGTAGCTGGGTGCAAAACGCAGCTGTCTCTTGCTTGCCACCTCCTCGCCCCTGCAAGTTTGTTTTGTTGACGGAGAAAAGTAGGAAGGCAAAAAAAAAATAGATCTCGGGGTAGAAAGCCCCGCAGGGGCCCGAAACTGAGACGGCATTTGCGGCTGCTCGGCACTGCCCGGGATTTCTAACCCCTCGGTCCCGTTTTTTCCGCGCAGGCAGGCGAAGCGGGGAGGCCGGCGCGGGCAGCGGAGCGATGCGCGGCAGCGGAGCGCTGAACACACGCGGCCGCGGCCAGATTTCCCCGGCAAGGACGCAGCCCCTCCACGGCCCCGCTCTTCTACCGGGCCGCTCCTGGCTCGCTCGGTCCGCGGCGCTGCTCGTGTTTTCCGCTGGGGGGGAGGACGAGAACGGGGTGGAGGAGGAGGAGAGGGGCTAAAGTTGCCTGAATTTGCGAGGGGCGAGAGCCGGCGGCGGCCGCGGCGCGCCGCCTCCTTCCACTGGCTGGGGGAGCTGCCAATCTGTGTTGTAATCCTGCAGGAATTTCTGCGGGGTTTAACTGGGAGCCGCGCCGCCGCCGCCACGCACTCGGGGCGGAGGGCGGGAGGGCGGCGGAGCCGGGCAGCGCGCAGCCTGCAGCCCCCGGGCGCCCGAGCGCCGCGCAGCATCGGGCCCGCCGGGCAACGGCGGAGCGGAGCGCGGAGAGGGGCAGAAGAAGCGCGGAGGGCCGGAGGGAGCCCGCGGGCCTGCCCCGCGCCCCCCTCCCCCCTCCCCTCCCGCCCCCGGGAGCTGCTGAACGCCGCCGACTCCCGGTTTCTCCTCTGTGCCCGGCCATCGGCGGCCGCTGCCGCCGCGCCGGCTCCGCGGGAAGAATGCGGGGCGTGTGGCTAGCGCTCACCGTCAGCTTCGTGGCCTGCGCCTCCGGGCAGCCGGTGAGTGCCGGGGCGGGGTGGGTGGCGCGGCAGCCCCGCGGGGCTCAGGGGGACGGGATGGGGGCGGCCGCTTTGACTCCGTCTAGCCCAGTGCGGGGCGCGCATCCCCGGCCCTGCCCCGCGGCATCGCCGCCCGCCGCGGCAGCGGAGCGATCCGCGGTGGAATCTGTTGATCTCTGAGCGCTCTGCAAGCAGACGACACCGCCCCTCCCCCTAAAAAAACCCACGGGCTCCTTAAAAGAACCCCACGAAGGGCAGCGGGGAGCCCTGCCGCTCTCCAGTGAGCCTCAGCCGAAGTTTGCCGCGGCGACCCAGCCGCCTGCCGGACCGGGAGCACCCTCCGCCCCGGTACCTCTCTGCCGCCCCGTAGAAGGGGCGGGGGGGGCGCTGCTCGGCCGCCGTGGGGCACCCGAGGGGCAGCGGCGGCGTGGGGTTGGGTCCAGGGGGTTTTGTTCCCGGCCCGGCCGAACGCTGGGTGCCAACCGGGCTGTCTCCGAGCGGCGGCCCGAGGAAACCGCCTCCCAGTCCCGGCTCCGCGGACGGGGAGGCAGGAGCATCTGCTTGCAAATGCAACCTTTCCCGTCCGGCCAAACAAAAGCAGTGGCTTTTATTCCTGGCTGCTGTGCTCAAGACACCCCTAAAACCCTCCGGTACGCCGCGCTGCTGCGCCTCTGCCGTGACCGAGTGCGCAGAGCTGCGCGCCTCCCGGCTAACCTCCTGTCCCGGCCGCGGTGCCCAGGCCGGCCCTTCCCATCGGTGCTTATTGCCAGGTGCTCGGGAGAACGGTGCCGTTTACACTTCTCCCGAGCCGCAAGAGCGTTTGCTAACAGGGGATCTGGTGAATGCCGTTACCTCGGGATCGGTACCTCGGGAAGAGCCACTCCGGCAATGCGCGGCCACCTTCCGCGGCAGCGAGCCCCCGGGGGAGGAAGCCGTCCGGAGGGTTTTGGGCTTTGCCATCGGTGGCGCTGAGATTGTTGCGAGGGAAAGGTGCCGCAGCTGACACCGTTGCAGCGTTTGGCCAAATATTAGGAAACAATAAGTGGAAGTTTTGGGTTGACATTAAAAAAAAAACCAACACGGTGACAATTTAATCCAATTAAAATGAACCGCTCCGCTGAGCTGAATAATGTCAAGAGGCTGCCTTAACTTTTGAAGTTGTCTAGCCATTAGCCCAGTCGCACAGCCTTCCTGAGGTCTGGCTCGTCGTTAGGGATTTTCTGAGGCTACACTTGCAGAACGCTCTCCTTAAGCGCTAAGAAGCCTAACAGCGCTGCACAAACACCCCTGGCTAATGAGGGGCAATAGGCTTTAATTTTATAGAGGTGCTCTGCTGGCGAACTTCTCTGATGGTGTAGGAGCTATTACACTGCCGCAGCAATTAGTAAAGTGTTATGGGCTTCTTTCGCCCTGGGATGAACACATTGTGGCAGCGTGTGATGAGTTCTTGGGGCGTAGCAGGGCGGTGAGGAGAGTGAGGAAGGGGGGAGCCTGCCCTGACTCTGGTGCAGCAGCCTCACTGCTGCCAGGAAGTGGTGGAGAGGCTGGAAAAGTAGAAGGAGCTTTCTTTCTTTCTTTCTTTCTTTCTTTCTTTCTTTCTTTCTTTCTTTCTTTCTTTCTTTCTTTCTTTCTTTCTTTCTTTCTTTCTTTCTTTCTCTCTTTCTCTCTTTCTCTCTTTCTCTCTTTCTCTCTTTCTCTCTTTCTCTCTTTCTCTCTTTCTCTCTTTCTCTCTTTCTCTCTTTCTCTCTTTCTCTCTTTCTCTCTTTCTCTCTTTCTCTCTTTCTCTCTTTCTCTCTTTCTCTCTTTCTCTCTTTCTCTCTTTCTCTCTTTCTCTCTTCCTTCCTTCCTCTCTTCCTTCCTTCCTCTCTTCCTTCCTTCCTCTCTTCCTTCCTTCCTCTCTTCCTTCCTTCCTCTCTTCCTTCCTTCCTCTCTTCCTTCCTTCCTCTCTTCCTTCCTTCCTCCCTTCCTTCCTTCCTCCCTTCCTTCCTTCCTCCCTTCCTTCCTTCCTCCCTTCCTTCCTTCCTCCCTTCCTTCCTCCCTTCCTTCCTCCCTTCCTCCCTTCCTTCCTCCCTTCCTTCCTCCCTTCCTTCCTCCCTTCCTTCCTCCCTTCCTTCCTCCCTTCCTTCCTTCCTTCCTTCCTCCCTTCCTTCCTTCCTTCCTTCCTTCCTTCCTTCCTTCCTTCCTTCCTTCCTTCCTTCCTTCCTTCCTTCCTTCCTTCCTTCCTTCCTTCCTTCCTTCCTTCCTTCCTTCCTTCCTTCCTTCCTTCCTTCCTTCCTTCCTTCCTTCCTTCCTTCCTTCCTTCCTTTCTTTCTTTCTTTCTTTCTTTCTTTCTTTCTTTCTTTCTTTCTTTCTTTCTTTCTTTCTTTCTTTCTTTCTTTCTTTCTTTCTTTCTTTCTTTCTTTCTTTCTTTCTTTCTTTCTTTCTTTCTTTCTTTCTTTCTTTCTTTCTTTCTTTCTTTCTTTCTCCCTTTCCTCCCTTTCCTTATTTTTTCTTTCCTTTTTTCTTTTTTTCTTTTCTTTTTTTTCCCCCTTCTCTTTTGCCCCCCTCTCTTTTTCTTTTTCTTCCATCTCTTTTTTCTTCTTCTCTGTCTTCCCCCCCCCCCCCCCCTTTCTTTCTCCTTTTCCCCTTGCTCTCTTTCAGTATGTCTGGCAGCAGCTACATTGTCCCTTACAGTAGGATTTTGTAGACCAGTCTCTGGGAAAAGACAGATGCCAAGTCTGCTGTCTCTCTAGAAGGCTGTCCTGGTTGTAAGAGGAATTTTATGTGGGTGCTTGAAAACCCTCTTAGCTCTCTAGAGCACTCTCGAGTGGTTTTTAGCTCTGAATTTCTTCCCTCTTTATTTTTTTTTTTGGGGGGGGGGGGGAGGTTGATTCTGCTATTTGTTATTCTTCTTGTTTAGACAAAGCTGCAGGGTGAGAAGCACACACACAAAAAAAGAGGTCCGTTATGCAGGAGATTTTGAACTCAGGGGAAGACAGCAGCTCCTAAAGCAAGAATTCCCGATGTTTATTTCATGTAGCCAGCAAACATCTTGCCTGGCGTGGGCCAAGCAGATGTCAGAGCCACGTTAAAAATGCAGTGGGAATGAGACCTGCCACTGAACCTGGGAGCGGTTTGTCTGTGCTGGATGCACACTTCATGTGCCCTGACCTGGGCTGTCGCGCCGCAGATGCGCTCCGCTGCGCTGTGCCAGCTCCCCTGGGGCAGCAGCCGTTTGGGGACGTGGTTGGGACGCAGAGGGTGAGGAGGAGCCTGACCTGTTCGTGCCAGCCTACGTGTGGTGACAAGCGTTGCCCACATCAAAGCTGGTGGATCGCCGCCAGGGCTTGAGGGGTGGTTTGCTGTCATCGGCGTAGCAAACCTGAGATGTCAGATGGGAGCAGGGAAATGCCAGTGGGCATGGGGGATTCACCCAGCCTTAGCTGGATGGCAAAAGCTCTGCTTTTTGGCTGCCTTACGAGTTCCCTGGTTTGATTTTGGGAGGAGGGGAAGAGAGTGGCACGACTCCACTGGAAAGAAAAGGCAAACTCTGTAAGTGGGAGGCTTGAAGTGCCTTTAAAAAGGTTGGGTCCAGGAGTTAGCTTCTTGCTGTCTGCAGTAGCAGCAGAAAGCAGCGCCAAGTATCCAGCTGTACTCATTCGGAAGAGACTGACAAACCTTTGCATTTCATCCTGTTTCTCAGAGGTGGGAGGAGCACAGCCCTACCAGGAGAGGCTGAGGGAGCTGGGATTGGTTAGCCTGGAGAAGAGGAGGCTCAGGGGAGACCTTATTGCTGTCTACAACTACCTGAGGGGAGGTTGTGGCCAGGAGGAGGTTGCTCTCTTCTCTCAGGTGGCCAGCACCAGAACGAGAGGACACAGCCTCAGGCTGTGCCAGGGGAGATTTAGGCTGGAGGTGAGGAGAAAGTTCTTCCCTGAGAGAGTCATTGGCCACTGGAATGGGCTGCCCGGGGAGGTGGTGGAGTCGCCGTCCCTGGAGCTGTTCAAGGCAGGACTGGACGTGGCACTTGGTGCCATGGTCTGGCCTTGAGCTCTGTGGTAAAGGGTTGGACTTGCTGATCTGTGAGGTCTCTTCCAACCTTGATGATACTCTGATACTGTGAGTGGTGAAGGTGCAAGCCCAGGTGCCAGTTGTGAGACTGGCTGGCTAGCAGGCCAGGCTGTGTACCCCCACTGCTGCTCTCCTGGCAGAAGGTCAATCGCAGCTCTCCTTGTGAGGTTTCTGGAGGGTTCGTCTCAGCAATGCAATGTGTGTGGGGCTGGGGTTTAGGCTTCTCAGTAAAGCAGAGCACGGCAGCATCAATGTCAACTGCTGGGTGGTCTTTCTGTTTCTCCTTAAGCATCTGAGCCCTGATTTGTTTGCATAAATGCACTTAGCCAAGGGTGATCCAAGAGCAATATTTGGTGTGTTTCTCAGATGTATTTGGTGTTGTGGAAGCACGACGCTGTAATTTCCCTGCAGTTGGGTGACTTTGCTTTTGGAATTGGGAAAATGAATAGTGTGCTGGAGAGGAGGAATGCTGGGGTTTGTGTTTATTTTGGTTTCATTTTTAAAAGGCAGCTAGGCTTTGGAGAGGGCAATTAGAGGAGAGCAGGAGGGCTGAAGAGATGGGTGGCGTTGCGCGTTTATATGCTGTGCCTGTCTCTCCTGAGCGTGTTAAATCTGCATTGCTGCCAAGTAAGCTCCAAAGAAAGGTTGGGTGCTATATTTTTGGTTAGTCTTAATTTATTTCCACCCTTCCCCAACTCACATGAGCTTTTTTTTCCCTCCTCACTGTGGAATTAATCAATATCTGTCCACTGGCTTGTGTGGTTTGGCAGCGTCTGGGACCAGCCAGCAGCAGACCAGCCAGCAGCGTCTGCTGGGGCTGCTTCCCCTTGCTTTGGCTGAACATCTGGGCTCTCCCATCCAAAAGCTGCTTGCACTGCCATGCACTGGAAATTCAGGGCAGCTCTGGGTTCTGCTGCCAGACTTGGGGATTTACAGTCCTGGTGCTGCAGCAAAGCTGCCCTTTAGGTGGATGCTCTCAGGAGCCACTTTTAGGGAACAGGGTTCCCTCCCAGGTTGGCTTATCTTTGAAAAAATAAAGAGCAGATAATTCTTGACCCGAGATCAAACACACTGAAGAGTTTGGGTTTTGGGTTTGTTTTTTTTTTGTTGTTGTTGTTTTTAATATCATAGCCCTGAGGTCTGCACTGGAATTGACTTAATATTGAGGCCTCCAGTGCAGAGATGTTTTCTCTGCATTTTTTTCCCCTAGATCCTTATCGAGGCAGTAGATGAGAGCCTCCATCTTCAGAGACAAGTCAGGACAAATAGCTCAGGGTTTGAAGTCAGGTACTGGGATTGTGGTTCTTGGGTAGATGATACCTCTGTGGTAGGTTTGAGGCAATTGCTGCAGTTAATGGGATAAAGATGGGGAGCTTTGGAGAGTGAGCTGTGAGCCTTGGGTTTGTTTGAAGTTTTGATGGATCTAAGTCTCTGTGGTCCTAATCTTAAGTGTAAATCTGGGGATGGCCAGATCAAGGCCAGATTCACTCTGTGCTGGATCAAGAACTGGCTGGATGGCAGAGCCCAGAGAGTGGTGGTGAATGGTGCCACATCCAGCTGGCAGCTGTCACCAGTGGTGTTCCCCAGGGATCAGTGCTGGGCCCAGTCCTGTTCAATATCTTTATTGATGACCTGGACGAGGGGATTGAGTCCAGCATCAGTAAGTTTGCAGATGACACCAAGCTAGGAGCAGCTGTGGAGCTGTTGGAAGGGTGGCCTCTTCTCCCAGGCAACCAGCAACAGAACAAGGGGACACAGTCTAAAGCTGTGCCAGGGTAGGTCTAGGCTGGATGTTAGGAGGAAGTTCTTCACAGAGAGAGTGATTGGCATTGGAATGGGCTGCCCAGGGAGGTGGTGGAGGCACGATCCCTGGAGGTGTTCAAGAAAAGCCTGGCTGAGGCACTTAGTGCCATGGTCTGGTTGACTGGATAGGGCTGGGTGCTAGGTTGATCTTGGAGGTCTCTTCCAACCTGCTTGATTCTATGATTCTATGATTCTAAGGCCTGATTTCTTGGCAAGCAGAGGGGCAACTTAGGCAAAGCCCCGTGTCAAAGGTGTAGCCATGATGTGGAGGGTTACCTGCCATCTCCAGTGGGGAACGTGGCAGCATGGCAGGGAGTCCTGAGCTGGGGAAGGAGCTCATTCCTCCCGCGGCGCCCGAGCTCCCCGCAGAGCGGCCGCTGCTTGGCAGAGCCCTGCTCTGCCTGCCCACTTGTCTTGACAGAGCATCAGGCAGAGGCATATGGATGGCATTTAGTAATTACATTATCTCACCAAATTGACTTTTGCCATTGACCAGTTTAAACATTTTCCTTATGGCAGAGAACTACAGGCCTTAGTGAGGCTCAGAGGCCGAACAAAGGGCTCTTGTCTGGAGACAGAAAAGTACTCTTTTGTCTCCTGAATAGATCTGACCCACAATGGTTTTTAACTGAAATGTTGTGTTTGAGGCTGGCAGGCTTATTGGAGGCCCCCTGTAAGACCCTGCTTGAATGTAAGTCATAAAGGTGCCCTCTGTGCTGCAGCGTTTGAAAGAGGATGCACGAGTCACGAGCAAGAGATTTTGGTCCACGCTCAAGCTGCTTTGCTCTCTCCATTGTAGCAGGCATGAGAGAATTACTGCAGGCAGTTCTGCCAGCAGCTCGTTGTTTGGTTACCTTTGGTTCAGGCTTCCAAGACAATAACAAACTGCTATCTGTAGTCTTTTCAGGGCTAGTAATTTATTCCTGGGTTACACAGCAGCGTTCAGCGATCTGGGTGCAAGATTCCCCACGCTCGCATTGAGGTGTAATTTACAACCTCTGTGTGTAAGGACTGCATTAGGGTTTGACCCTGTGGTATCGGGCAGGGCTCTGGATGTATGTTGCTGTCTTGATTAGCTGAGCCCTGGGGGATGCTTTCAAAAGCATGCCAGCTATTACAGTATCACAGTATCAGAGTATCGTCAGGGTTGGAAGAGACCTCACAGAGCATCAAGTCCAACCCTTTAGCACAGAGCTCAAGGCCAGACCATGGCACCAAGTGCCACGTCCAGTCCTGCCTTGAACAGCTCCAGGGACGGCGACTCCACCACCTCCCCGGGCAGCCCATTCCAGTGTCCAATGACTCTCTCAGGGAAGAACTTTCTCCTCACCTCCAGCCTAAATCTCCCCTGGCACAGCCTGAGGCTGTGTCCTCTCGTTCTGGTGCTGGCCACCTGAGAGAAGAGAGCAACCTCCTCCTGGCCACAACCACCCCTCAGGTAGTTGCAGACAGCAATAAGGTCTCCCCTGAGCCTCCTCTTCTCCAGGCTAACCAATCCCAGCTCCCTCAGCCTCTCCTCGTAGGGCTGTGCTCAAGGCCTCTCCCCAGCCTCGTCACCCTTCTCTGGACACGCTCAAGCATCTCAATGTCCCTCCTAAACTGGGGGCCCAGAACTGAACACAGCACTCAAGGTGTGGTCTAACCAGTGCAGAGTCCAGGGGCAGAATGACCTCCCTGCTCCTGCTGACCACACCATTCCTGATGCAGGCCAGGATGCCACTGGCTCTCTTGGCCACCTGGGCACACTGCTGGCTCATGTTCAGGTGGGTATCAATCAGCACCCCCAGATCCCTCTCTGTCTGGCTGCTCTCAGCCACTCCGACCCCAGCCTGTATCTCTGCATGGGGTTGCTGTGGCCAAAGTGCAGCACCCTGCACTTGGAGCTATTGAACACCATCCCCTTGGACTCTGCCCATCTGTCCAGGTGGTCAAGGTCCTGCTGCAGAGCCCTTCTGCCCTCCAACTCAGTCACATCTGCCCACAGCTTGGTGTCATCTGCACACTTGCTGATGACTGACTCCATGCCCTCATCCAGATCATCTATGAAGATGTTAAAGAGGATGAGGCAGAAATGCAGAAGGCACATCATCCTCAAAACTTGCAGGCAGCTGGTTGCGAGAGGAGCGAACGTCGTGTTGAACGAGGCTTGCAACAAGTGCTTCTGTGCTGAGCAAGGGATTTTTGTTGATACCTTAAGTAGGAGATGCTTTTACAGGGAAATTGTGACTAAATAGGGCTGTGATGAACCTGCAGGGCTCGGCCTTGTCTGGAGATAGGCTATTAGTATGTCACCTAGAAGGTGCTTAGCTAAAGCCTGAGCTGGACACTTACAGGATGCCAGGCTCACGGGATGTTACGGGTTGGAAGAGACCCAAGGAGATCATCCAGTCCAACCCAGAGCAGGACAATCCTATCTGACACAGATCACACAGGAACACATCCAGACAGGCCTGGAGAGCCTCCACAGAAGGAGACTCCACAGCCTCTCTGGGCAGCCTGTGCCAGGGCTCTGGGACCCTTCCAGGCAAGAAGTTGCCCGTTGTGCTGAGCTGGAACCTCTTTTGCTGAAACTTACACCCATTGCTGCTTGTCCTATCCCAGGGAGCAGTGAGCAGAGCCTGTCCCCCACTCCTGGCAGCCCTCAGATACTTATAAACATGGATCAAATCCCCTCTCAGTCTTCTCTTCTGCAGACTAAGCAGCCCCAGGGCCCTCAGCCTCTCCTCATCAGCCATACCCTCCAGTCCCCTCATCATCCTCACAGCCCTCTGCTGGACCCTCTGCAGCAGATCCCTGTCCCTCTGCAACTGGGGAGCCCAAAACTGAAGGCAGGATTCAAGATGAGGTCTTAGCAGGGCAGAGCAGAGGGGCAGGAGAACCTCCCTGGATCTGCTGCACACACTCCTGCTAATGCACCCCAGGCTGCCATTGGCCTTCCTGGCCAGCAGGGCACATTGCTGTGCCATGGGCAACTTGTTAGCCACCAGCACCCCCAGGGCCCTCTCCTTGGGGCTGCTCTCCAGCAGTCACCTCCCAGCCTGGACTGCTGCAGTTTGTTATTCCTCCCCAGATGCAGCACTGCACTTGTCCTTGTTGAACCTCATTTGGTTTCTCTGTGCCCAGCTCTCAGTCTGAACCAGTCTGGGTTTAGCTTTTCTGCAGTCCAGCTCCTTCAGAAATCCCTCCTCTAAGCTGAGTTGTTTTGTTCCAAAGGTGAATTGAGTTGGGAAAGTTCAAATAAAAACCTGTTTGGCCGTGTTTGAGTTGTGGGCATGAAGATAAATACATACTTTGTACTCTATTCGTGTTAAGGAGACAAAGGGACTTGCAGAAGGTCAAACAGCCTCTGGGACTGCAGCAAAGCATTCAGAAAGCAGCACTGCGGTGAAGGGTCGGGATGCATTGCCTGTGTTTAGACACTGTGCTGTCAGAATCTGTTTTGCTCCAGCCTGGTTAACCATCATAGAGGCTAATTTTCTCTAGAGGTGCTCCCACACTAATGGAGGTCATTTGTCACCTTTCAGATCATAGAATCATAGAATCATAGAATCACAGAATCAAGCAGGTTGGAAGAGAGCTCCAAGCTCAGACAGTCCAACCTAGCACCCAGCCCTGCCCAACCAACCAGACCATGGCACTAAGTGCCCCAGCCAGGCTTGGCTGCAACAACTCCAGCCACGGCCACTCCACCACCTCCCTGGGCAGCCCATTCCAGTGCCAATCACTCTCTCTGCCAGCAACTTCCTCCTCACATCCAGCCTAGACCTGCCCTGGCACAGCTTCAGGCTGTGTCCCCTTCTTCTGTTGCTGCTTGCCTGGCAGCAGAGCCCAACCTCACCTGGCTACAGCCTCCCTGCAGGCAGCTGCAGGCAGCAATGAGCTCTGCCCTGTGCCTCCTCTGCTGCAGGCTGCACCCTCCCAGCTCCCTCAGCCTCTCCTCATAGGGTTTGTGTTCCAGACCCCTCACCAGCTTTGTTGCCCTTCTCCAAACACCTTCCAGCACCTCAGCATCTCTCTTGAATTGAGAGGCCCAGAACTGGACACAGCACTGCAGGGGTGGCCTGAGCAGTGCTGAGCACAGGGGCAGAATAACCTCCCTTGTCCTGCTGCCCACACTGCTCCTGAGCCAGCCCAGGATGCCATTGGCTCTGCTGCCCACCTGGGCACACTGCTGGCTCATCTTCAGCCTACTATCTATCAGTACCCCCAGTGGCCCATCCTTGTTTTCCGAAGTGCATTGGAGAGTTCTGCCTGTAAGGGTGAGGCAGAGCTGCAGGGAGCAGGACTGCTGGAGGACTGCAGGCTGGCAGGTGAAGCACTCCGCAGCAGTTGGTGCATGACTGGTGCGGCCTCAAGACCAAGGAGGTTTTGAGAGAGGAGAAGTGATCTAACAGACTCCTTACCACGTGGAGGAAGAACCTAACTTGGTCTTCCATCACCTCCCCAGGATCCTTTCTGGTATGCCTGCTCCTGCCTCTGTGTTAGTTACTCAAATAGAAGCAAGCTTTCCTCTTCCAGTGTTGGAAGGGGGCTCCAAAAAAGGCTGGGGAGGGACTTTTGAGGCTGTGAGGGAGTGGCAGGAGTGGGGGGAATGGAGCAAAGCTGGAGGTGAGGAGAGTGAGGCTGGAGGTGAGGAGGAAGTTGTTGAGCAGGAGAGTGGTGAGAGGCTGGAATGGGTTGCCCAGGGAGGTGGTTGAGGCCCCATGGCTGGAGGTGTTTGAGGCCAGGCTGGCTGAGGCTGTGTGCAGCCTGCTCTAGGGTAGGGTGTCCCTGGGCATGGCAGGGGGGTTGGCACTGGCTGCTCCTTGAGGTCCCTTCCAACCCTGACTGATTCTGTGATCCTACGATTCTATGATTCTCTGGGCTGAGCTGCGTTAATTCCAGCTGTGGTGCTTCTGCAGGAACATCTGGCTGGACACAGCAATGGGAGGGCACAGCTGTGGCCAGCCAAGCCCCACGGATTTTATCTCGTTTGGCTCTAAGAGCTGAGCCTTGTTTGCTTTTTGGACTGGGAAGGCTGATAATGGGATTGCACACATGGCACAGCTTACAGGCTGTGGGAGGAAGAGCTGTCCAGAAGACAGATTCTTCCTCTGCTGGGTTGTTTATCCGTGCTGGCTCTTGATGTGCAGATCCTAGAATCAGTGTGTCGCTTAAATTGGTGCCCTAGGGAAAGCCTCCCCAGAGCCTCTCCTTTCGAATCCCTTTCAAGTGTTGTGCACTTCTGGGTTCAAATCTGCAGGTGTGGAGGTGTATTATGTAAAGTGAAAACCTGCAAGGGAAGCAAAGCAGCAAGGTGAAGGTAGGAGACATGCCACCGTGGGGACATCTGAAACCCAGCTCCACTGGAACATGCATTGGTGACAGTTCATAAATACATAGGAATGGATGTGGAGCAGCCCTGTATAAATCTCCATACTGGATAACAGCTGTGCCAAGGAGGAGGGTGAAACAGTGGTGCTGGGAAGCAAGGTTCTGAGCTGTCTGTGGAAGGAAGGTGTCAGAATATCCACAGGATGTTAGAGGTTAGACCTCTAGAGATCATCGAGTCCAACCATCCCCCCCTGCCAGAAGCAGCATAGTCTGCACAGGAGTGCACCCAGGAGGGGTTTGAAAGCCTCCAGAAGAGGAGACTCCACAGCTCTCTGGGCAGCCTCTTCCAGGGCTCTGCCACCCTCACTGTAAAGGGGTTTCTCCTGATGCTGAGGTGGAAAATTCTATGTTCAAGGTTGTATCCTTTGGTCTTTGTCTTATTACTGTGCATCGTTGAAAAGAGCTTGGCCCCCTCCACTGGACACCCACCCCTCAGATAGCTATAGACATTGGTCAGATCTCCTCTCAGCCTTCTCTTCTCCAGACTAAACAGCCTAAGGACTCTCAACCTTTCTTTGTAGGGGAGATGCTCAAGTCCCCAAATCATCTTTGTGGCCCTCTGTTGGACTTTGTGCAGCATGTCCCTGTCTCTCTTGAACTGAGGATGCAGTATTGAGGTCCTGTGCTGGCTGTAGAACTCTGCCTCCTCCCAGTTGGGAGCTGAGGGGCACTCAGCTGTCACCACTGGTGGCAGTGCAAGCACAGGGAGTGGAAGTGTTTGTGCATCAAGAAGGAGCATCCACGAACAGGGGATCTGAACATGGGAAATTTGTCTGTGTTAGAGTCAGAGAATGAGTCAGGGTTGGAAGGGAGCACAAGGAGCAGCCAGTGCCAACCCCCCTGCCATGCCCAGGGACACCCTACCCTAGAGCAGGCTGCACACAGCCTCAGCCAGCCTGGCCTCAAACACCTCCAGCCATGGGGCCTCAACCACCTCCTTGGGCAACCCATTCCAGCCTCTCACCACTCTCCTGCTCAACAACTTCCTCCTCACCTCCAGCCTCACTCTCCTCACCTCCACCTTTGCTCCATTCCCCCCACTCCTGCCATTCCCTCACAGCCTCAAAAGTCCCTCCCCAGCTTTTTTGTAGCCCACTTCAGATGCTGGAAGGCCACAAGAAGGTCCCCTGGGAGCCTCCTCTGCTCCAGCCTGCACAGCCCCAACTCTTTCAGTCTGTGCTCACAGCAGAGCTGCTGCAGCCTCTGAGCATCCTCCTGGTCCTGCTCTGGACACTCTCCAGCATCTCCACATCCCTCTTGTCCCAGGGGCTCCAGAGCTGGATGCAGTACTCCAGGTGGGGTCTCAGCAGAGCAGAGTAGAGGGGCAGAATCACCTCCTTCTCCCTGGCTTGCCTCAGTCTTACTGTAAAAGAGTGAAAAGTTCCCAAGAACAGTTTTAAGAGGTGAATGCTGGATGCTCATCAGTGACTTAAGCACCTGTAGCATGTGGACCATACAAGTCTCTTTCTCTGTGGTGGAGCAAGAAAGGTGTCTGGTCCTGGAGGGAGACAGAAGTCTCCTAAATTCTTGTCTTGGTTGGAGCTGCTTATAATTGCTTAGCCACATGCTCTCTGATGATTTCTTGTCTGTGCAGGCTGATTTCCTTTGACTGTGAGGTCTGAAATGGTGTGAAAGGAAACTTCTTGGACTACATTTGAAATTAAGTGCCCCTAGAGACTTGCCTTGCACTGAGTGTCCAGCACTGAGCTCTCTGCAGCTGTTGCAGTTGCGACTCCGAAGGTCTTTGATACCTTAGGTACCTGTGACTGTTCTGTGTAGGTCTTTACTCTACCTGGGTCTCTGTTTTACATCTTGGTTTACAATTCCCAGGATTAATCAGGTTGGAAAAGATGTCTGAGGTCTTTGAGTCCAACCTATCACCTAGCACCTTCTAATTAACTAACCCATGGCACTAAGTGCCTCATCCAACCTCCTCTTAAACACAGGCTGTCACAAACCCTCTGAGGCTCCCAAGCAAGTGCTTAATCATGTGGAGTAGAATCATTTTGGCTGGAAAAGGCCTTTAAGATCATTGAATCCAACCAAGAACTCAGCATGGCAAATTCCACCACTAAGCCATGTCCTCCAGAACCACATCTACAGGGATCTTCAATTTGCCCAGGGAAATTTACTCTCCTCCATTACTGCCCTGAGCAGCCTGTTCCAGGGCTGGACAATTCTTTTGGCAAAGAATTTTTTTCCCCTCATGTTCAACTTAAACACCCTCTGGCACAACTGCAAATCTTTTCATCCTGTCACTTGTTGATGGGAAAGAAAAAAGATCAATCTGTGCTTCACTCCAACCTCCTTGCAGGGAGTTGTAGAGGTCTCCCCTCAGCCTCATAGAATCAACCAGGTTGAGGTTGGAAGAGAGCTCCAAGCTCAGCCAGCCCAACCTAGCACCCAGCCCTGCCCAACCAACCAGACCATGGCACTAAGTGCCCCAGCCAGGCTTGGCTTCAACACCTCCAGCCACAGCCACTCCACCACCTCCCTGGGCAGCCCATTCCAATGCCAATCACTCTCTCTGCCAACAACTTCCTAACAACATCCAGCCTAGACCTGCCCTGGCACAGCTTCAGGCTGTGTCCCCTTCTTCTGGTGCTGGCTGCCTGGCAGCAGAGCCCAACCCCACCTGGCTACAGCCTCCCTGCAGGCAGCTGCAGGCAGCAATGAGCTCTGCCCTGAGCCTCCTCTGCTGCAGGCTGCACCCCCCCAGCTCCCTCAGCCTCTCCTCACAGGGCTGTGCTCCAGGCCCCTCCCCAGCCTTGCTGCCCTTCTCTGGACACCTTCCAGCACCTCAGCATCTCTCTGCAATGGAGGAGCCCAGAACTGGACACAGCACTGCAGGTGTGGCATAACCAGCTCTCAGTACAGGGGCAGAAGGACTTCTGTGGTCCTGCTTGCGGCACTAACCCTGATCCAGGCCAGGATGCCATTGGCAGTCTAGGCACACTGGTGACTCATGTGCAGCTGCCAACCAGCACCCCCAGGTCTCTCTCTGCCTGGCTGCTCTGCATCCACTCTGTCCCCAGCCTGTAACACTGCATGGGGTTGTTGTGGCCAAAGTGCAGAACCCTGCACTTGGACTTGTTAAAACTCTTGGGTTTATATAGTTCTCTGTGTGTGTCTTTCAGTTTGTCTTTCATCTGATCAGGAGAAGAAATACCCCTCAGAACATGAGATATTCTCCTGCTGTTAACCAGGAGAAGGACTTCTGCTTAAATAAAACGAACAGAATTGCTTTTGGTGTGAATCAGATTCAGAGTGCAGCTTCTCTGACCTCACCAGGGGCTGGAAAAAGCCTCCACAGCAATCCTTACAAAAAGGTTTTTCTTCACTTGTGATTCAACACATCAGCTTCATGTCTTATTTTCCTCCACAACTACAGTTTGATCCTCTGTAGCTCCCACAGGTGTCTTTGCTTCGATCCTCCAGCACAGCCTGGCAAGGGGACAGGCATGCTTGGAAGTGAGATGGAAAAAATACTGTTCCAAATAGGAAAACTGGGAACAGTGCTTAGCATAGGTCTGCACCTAACCTGGCAGGGCTTGGAAACCACACCTGTGGCCTGAAAGGACTCCTAGCAGAGCAGAAATTGCATGGCCATGTTGCAGCTTGAGCCAACTGAATTGTCTCTCCATCCCTTTTGACCAAGATGCTTTGCTGGGCACGTCTGTCTGCTGCATGGAAGTGTGGCAGAGGCCTCCAGAAGACCCCAGAGAGTTTGGCAGGGAGTGGGAGCTGGCAGTGGGAGGTAGGTGAGAAAGCCCTATGGCAAGTCAGGAAATGACTTCTGCTCTTCTGGTAGGAGCTGTGGCACAGCACAGAACATCTGCTGGCATGCAGAGGAATGACAAGAGGGTGGTGAAGAAGTGACAGCTCTGAAAGCTGATGCAAACTATGCTGCTGCCATTAAGCAGCCTTATCTCCAACCTGCTGAATCACATTTGGATACCTCAGTTGCTGTTTGGTGTCCTGACTTGCAGAATCAAGGAAGGTGGGCACCATGCACTGCTGCAGCGCTGTGGTGAGGACAGGCTACAAGAGTTGGGGCTCTGCAGCCTGGAGTGGAGAAGGCTTGGAGGAGACCTCAGAGTGGCCTTCCAGTGTCTGAAGGAGACCTACAGGAAGGCTGGGGAGGGACTATTGACAAGGTCTTGTAATGACAGGACAAGGAGGAATGGGTTTGAACTTGCAGAGGGGAGATACAATCCAGATGTTTGGAAAGTGTTCTTCTGGATGTTAGGAAAGGGTTCTTTGCAGGGAGGGTGGTGAGACACTGGCACAGGCTGAGGGTGCTGAGACACTGGCAACAGGTTGCCCAGGGAGGTTGTGGAGCACAGAGTCACCCAATGTGGTCTTTGATTCTGTGCCTCACAGCTTCCCTGGAGGTGTTCAAGGCCAGATTGGATGAGGCCTTGGGCAGCCTGTTCTAGTGGGAGGTGTCCCTGCCTATGGCAGGAGGTTGGAACTGCCTGAGCTTTGAGACCCCTTCCAACCTACACCATTCTATGGTTCCATAAGCTAGAGGAGACAGGGTGGTGAAGTTGACTGTGGCTGTCTCCAGTTGTGCTGCCTCTTGGAGATGCCCAGGCAGCCATGCCCTATGTTCTGCAAGAGAGGATCGATCTCTCTCTCTCTCTCTTACTGTGTCCAATTCTGGGCTCCTCAATCCAAGAGAGATGTTGAGGTGCTGGCAGGTGTCCAGAGAAGAGCAGCCAGGAGGAAAGGCACCTGGGGGTGCTGATAGATAGTAGCTAAAGATGAGCCAGCAGTGTGCCCAGGTGGGCAGCAGAGCCAATGGCATCCTGGGCTGGCTCAGGAGCAGTGTGGGCAGCAGGACAAGGGAGGTTCCTGTGCCCCTGTGCTCAGCACTGCTCAGGCCACCCCTGGAGTGCTGTGTCCAGTTCTGGGCTCCTCCATTGCAGAGAGATGTTGAGGTGCTGGAAGGTGTTTGGAGAAGGGCAGCAAGGCTGGGGAGGGGCCTGGAGCAGAGCCCTGTGAGGAGAGGCTGAGGGAGCTGGGGGGGTGCAGCCTGCAGCAGAGGAGGCTCAGGGCAGAGCTCATTGCTGCCTGCAGCTGCCTGCAGGGAGGCTGTAGCCAGGTGGGGTTGGGCTCTGCTGCCAGGCACCCAGCACCAGAAGAAGGGGACACAGCCTGGAGCTGTGCCAGGGCAGGTCTAGGCTGGCTGTGAGGAGGAAGTTTCTGGCAGAGAGAGTGATTGGCATTGGAATGGGCTGCCCAGGGAGGTGGTGGAGTGGCCGTGGCTGGAGGTGTTGCAGCCAAGCCTGGCTGGGGCACTTAGTGCCATGGTCTGGTTGGTTGGGCAGGGCTGGGTGCTAGGTTGGGCTGGCTGAGCTTGGAGCTCTCTTCCAGCCTGCCTGGTTATATGATTCTACGATTCTGTGTCCTTGGTGAGGCTCAGAGTCAGTCAGAAACAGCCTTTCTGCTGGGGCAGGGAGGCAGAGGTGTGCCCATGCCATGGTGCTGCGGTTACTGGGTGCAGGCACCGCTGAGTCTCGAATGGTTTGCGGCAGTGCTGCTAATAGCAGTGCTGTGCTGGAAACGCACTTCTCCTCCGCTGTGTAACTGCAGGGCATGGAAGAGGGGAAATGACCTTCCTTTCTGTTCCTATTCTTGCTGTGATTCACGACCTGAAAAGCTTATTCTGCCCATGGCTGCTTGGGGTTTTGTGCTTTCACTAATGCTGCATCTCTACCGCTCGACCAGGAGTTGGTGACTTGGCATCTTGATGTAGGTCTCCCTATTGGGCACCTCTAATTGGTCTTCTGCCTGGTGGCATAAATTGTCCTCTACCAAAAGCCAGGTAATGAAGGGTACCCAGTTTTCTTTTTTCCTCTGTTTTTTGTTTTGTTGTTGTTCTCTTTTTGAGGGCCATGAATCTTGCCTGTGGATGAAAGAAGTCTTCTGGGCTCGTTAATACTTAGCAGTGCTGCCAAAGTCATGTGCCAGGCATTTCAGTTTGTGTTTTCCTGACTACCTCTGCTTGCACTGGAAGAAGGAGGTAGCTTTGGGTTAGGATAGAAAAAGAATGGAGGGGGGGAGGGGGGAAGGGAGGTATGGGGTGGTTGGGTGGAAAAAAAGTGGTGCTTTGATAGGGGTGGGGGAAAATGTGATGCTTTGATAGGGGTGTGGAAAAATGTGGTGCTTTGATACTAGAGAGATCAAAGTCTCTGTGGTACTACATCTCGCTGGGTGCTTTCCTGCTA
Organism: Pogoniulus pusillus; assembly: GCF_015220805.1. Classification (NCBI taxonomy): domain Eukaryota; kingdom Metazoa; phylum Chordata; class Aves; order Piciformes; family Lybiidae; genus Pogoniulus; species Pogoniulus pusillus. The sequence goes on from NC_087277.1 coordinate 29,423,487, forward strand.
TGGCACACGGATGCCTGAGGAGCTGGTTTAAATGGGTAAAGCTGTTTGGCTTGAGAGCCTGAGCAAGACTGAGGAGAAAACAACT